>NC_063180.1:28039215-28344722 GCF_023159225.1 Perognathus longimembris pacificus
GCCCCAGGATTCAGAAAAAAAAGAAGAACGGGGCACAGTTGGAAAAGGGGCATTTACATTAAGCATACCATAGGGATTCGAGCACATGCATAAAAGGCATGATGCCACATTCCCATGAGGAAGTGTGTGGAGGTGCAGAGCAGCAGCATTAAGAACAACCAGAAGGAGAAGAGGTGTGAGAGACACTGCAAAGGGGGCCAGGTCTCCTGAGGCAGGAGCACAAGCTTCCATCCCCTTGCACAGCGTGGTGATCAGTTACTACTCACCCATGTTCATTTCAGAGTTTCTAAGCAACAGAGTCAAATGTTTCCATTACAGAAGGACACTAGTGTGGGGGGTGATAATGGGAGAAAATGAGGGAGAGGGTAACACTGTTCAAAAAAGAAATGCACTCAGGACCTACTTATGTGCCTGCAACCCCTCTGTACATCACCTTTGCAATAAAAAGTAGTAAAAAGCACACAAAAAATAAGACACTATGGGCTGGGAATATGGCCTAGTGGCAAGAGTGCTTGCCTCCTACACATGAGTCTCTCGGTTCGATTCCCCAGCACCACATATATGGAAAACGGCCAGAAGGGGCACTGTGGCTCAGGTGGCAGAGTGCTAGCCTTGAGCGGGAAGAAGCCAGGGACAGTGCTCAGGCCCTGAGTCCAAGGCCCAGGACTGGCCAAAAAAAATAATAATAATAAGACACTAGTATGTAAAGTGACCAATATGTGACCAATAGATTTACTGATTCCACAATGTACATATATATGCATATATGCAACCTTATGCATTATTATTTATGTTGCCAGTCCTGGAGCTCAGACTCAGGGCCTGAGCACTGATCCAGCCTTCTCTTTTTTTTTTTTTTTTGCTCAACACTCCCACTCTGCCACTTGAGCCACAGAGCCACTTCTGGTCATATTTCTGTATATGAACTGCTGAGGCATCGAACCCAGGGCTTTATGTATACGAGATGAGCACTCTTGCCACTAGGACATATGCCCAGCCCATGTATTATTATTAATCCCATGAATGATACTTATTGAGCTGGGAGAGCATTGCCTAGCATTGACTGGGGGTCCATTAATCCCTGCCGCTGCCCAAAGCAAAATAAATGACCAAGTAGCAAGAGTATGGAACTGGCGCGCTCAGGCTCACTGGTGCTAATAAAAAGCAGGTCTAGATGTTTGGGGAAATACTTGATACATTTTTATGTTTTGTTATTGGGTTTGTTTTTTTTTTAGTTTCGCTCACTGAATACTCCCTGCAACCTTCAGCCTCCTGATGCCAGCTGCTCAGCCTCCCACATGCCAGGAGGAATTACTTGCTTGATACATGTCCAGACATGCTGGAAATTTCTTTTTCTTTTTTTTCTTTTTTATGTCAGTTGTGGAGCTTGAAGTCAGGAATTGGGTGCAGCCCCTGAGCCCCCTTGAACTCGAGCCTAGCACTCTACGACTTCAGCCACAGCACAACTTCCAACTCTGGCAAATTCTGAATCAAGTTCAGCCTACATTTCAATAGGCCAAAAGGGCTGTCCTGCAATCTCTGGCTGTCTAGAAAAGTTGGAAAACCCAGGGGGGAAATTGGCAAAAAAAAATTGCAGGTAGGGGGGAAACCAAGGGTTGAGGACCTGTGCAGAGATGGAGACATCCCACATGGGTTCACTCAACAAACACATCCACCTAGAACTTAATCTAAACATCCAGGGCAGGACAAGAGACACAAGTATTTCTGCCTAACCTGAACTCCAGGCAGCACAGCCAAGAACATGCAAGGAGCACACATTTCAGAGTCTGGTACAAACAAGAAAGCAAAGACAGAAGCCAGGTAATGGTGGTCATGCCTGGGATATTAATTGTTCCAGTGGCTAAGATCTGAAGATCACAGTTCAAACCCAGCCCAGGCAACAAAGTCAGTGGCAGTCTTATCTCCAACTAACCAACAGAAAAGAAGAGGGGCACTGTAGCACAAAGTGGCAGAGTGCTAGCCTTGAGCAAAAAGGCTTAGGGACAGTGCTCAGGGCCTGACAGAGTGATGATGTTCAGGACAGGAGGTACATAGGCGGGGCAGCACCTGCCATCCCTCTGGGTTCCAGAACCACTCCTCCCAGTCTCCAGACATTCCGGTGCCCTCAGCACTCAGGACCCCCACCACACCCCTCACTGACCTTGAGTAGGGCCGCCCGGCTGGCGGAGGCGTGAAATCCAATGAGGTAACATCATAGAAATGAAAGATGCTGAAGCTCCCTGCCACCTCCACATCCCCAAGGCGGTCAAAACGAGGGCTCCTCCCTGGCAAACGCCAGCCTGTGGGTCCAGAGGACGCAGCATCACATAGAGACCCCAGGAAGGCCAGAAGCAAGATACATAGCCGCATGCCTGCCAGTGGCCTGGACAGCCATGGATCTGGCAGCTCCTCTGAAGGCCCAGGCCCATAGTGACCGAGGCTCTTATTTAGGATTGCATCTTCAACCCGAGCATTGGAGTGGGAGCCACACTGGAAACTTGGCAGACTGTGGGGAGAATGGAGGTGCTAAGTGATCCTGAGTGGCCAAGTCCATTAAAAGCTTTGACTCCTCCACCTGTGTCTCCATCCCCTCATTGTGACCTGGATAATAGCTCTGAGCATTATCTACCGACTTCAGGGAGAGAGGTTCCTTACTACACCCTAAGAGGCCTGCACCCTGGAGCCACAGTACTCAGTCTGCACTGCAAATAGAATTTTTAACTGCCCAATACTTGACTGCTAAGGGCCAACATCTGACTGGAGGCCTGACTGATGACACCAGCCACCAATCACAACCTGTTTGACAGGTGCATGTCATCCCTATAGTAAAAAGTTCTTGACGGCCACTTGGGACACTTGGGCTCTTCAGCACAATGTACAGGAGAAACACTAGCTCAGGACTGATAAAGAGCCCTGGCCCACTTGAGGCAGTTCAGCGATTACCTCACCAAGCTGGCATTGCTACACTAGGTTTGGAGACTACATTTTGAAGTATGTATTACTACTGTATTTCTTCTGTATTGAGAATTAACACTCTACTGAAGTAATGGACACGTTTGATGTATTCGTTCATCAGTGTTAAACACAGGTTATTTTCATAGTTGAGCATGTAAACAATTCTTCTGTGAACTCTCACTAACACTTCAGAGTAACACGTTTTCCATTTTATTGTGTGTCTACATAACAGTGGAAATTCTAGCAGACAGGATGAGTCTGTGTATCCCCTTTGAGGAACTATAAGGCAGTTCTCCTGGTGACACCTTCCCAGCTGCAATCCTCCTGGAACAGGCTGGTCCTGAAGGGAACCATTTTCGAGATCATCACCACCATGGCCTTCTTACTCCTTTATACTTGATTTTGTTTTGGAGAGTCTCCAGATAGCCAGGTTCAAATGCATTGTCCTCCTGCCTCAGACTCCCAGCTTGTACAGATCACAAAAGCACCCCATAAACAAGTGTCCCCTTATACAAGGCATCTGAATTGTGAAATAGTTCAGCCAAAACTACAAAGAGAATGTCTACTGACCATGTGTCCACCATCAGGACCCAATAGACATAGAGTCTGTTTTTCCTATAGGAAAACTAAGTCATGAGGTTATCAGAAAAAGAAAGGGCAAAAGTAAACTCAATAGATCAACAGGCTTTATTTGGGAGTGAAGCCTGGGAAGGGCAACGAAGTCTCCTTCTACAAGGCTGAAGGGGAAGTGGCATACACACCCCTACAAATAGGACTCTTTAAATATTATGCAGAAATAGTGAAGGTGGGCAGGGGGCAGATGTAAGTGGGGTGAGATGGGTGTGGGGCAGAAGAAAAATGTTATTTTGACTGAGAAGTTCCAGGACTCAACAGACTGTGTTAGTCAGGGACGTGTGCATCAGATGTGTCTTTGGTCTCAGGCTCTCTTCTCCAAAACTTCTCAGGGGCAAAGGAAGGGGAGATGAATCAGTGGGGTCTACAGCATGGACAGGAGTAAGATATGGCTGTTGGGAATAGTCAGTGCTTTACATGAAATCACTTTCCAACAAATCCTATCTCTCATTGAAGTCCTTTCACATCCACATAGAACAGTGAGCCCCATTCAGAACTATGAGTGAGGGCCTTGGGAGGTAGGTGCCGCGCAGAGCTTCTCTGCCTTTCTGCTTAGCTTCAGTGTCCTTGTCTTACCCAGGTCAGGGTGTTGCGCTCAGGCTTCAGCAAGATGATGTAGCACTTGGGGAGGAAGATGCCACCCAGAAGCCCCCCAGTGGAGGACAGGATGGAGAAGATCTCCACGGCCACCATGGACTTGCCCCGAGCACTGTGGTACAGGGGCAGGAAGGCTGTCCAGACACTGCAGAACAGCAGCATGCTGAAGGTGATGAACTGGGTCTCATTGAAGGCATCTGGCAGGCCCCGGGCCAGGAAGGCCACACAGAAGGTCCCCATGGCCAGGAAGCCCAGGTAACCCAGCACGCAGTAGAAGGCCACTCCGGAGCCCTCCTGGCACTGGATGACAATATGCCTGGGCTCAGAGGCCATGTCCCTGCCTGGGAATGGTGGGGACGTGCCCAGCCAGACTGCACAGAGAATCACCTGGACCAAGGAGGACATCAGGACAACACATGGAGACGCGCTGGGGCCCAGGCACACCTGAAACCTGTCCCTTGGCCTGGTAACTCTGAAAGCCAGCACCACCGTGAGGGTCTTCGCCAGGATGGAGGAGACCGCCACAGTGAACACTACAGCAAAGGTGGTCTGGCGCAGGAGGCAGGTGGCAGCCGTGGGTTGGCCCAGGAACAGCAAGGCACACAGGGCACACAGGCTCAGGGAAACAAGGAGCAAGTAGCTGAGAGGCCGGTTGTTGGCCTTGACTACAGGGCTGTCCTGGTGCTTCCAGAATATCCCCAAGACCAGCACAGCCAGGCCAGCCAGCATGAGTGACACCACAGCCAGGCTGAACCCCAGGGCCTCATCAAAGGCTAGGAAAGACTCAGTCTTGGGTAGGCAGCTGTCTCGAGTAGGGCTTGAGTACTGATCCTCAGTGCACAGGAGACAACTCTTCATGTCTGTGGGAGACACAGAGACCCCACATCTGTAACTGACAGTGCTGAGACCAGCTCTGTAGAGAGAGACTTCCCATGAACACATGCGAAGCATTTCATGCTCATTAATGGAGGTATGATTTATTATTAATCACAAGAAACAGAATGGGTGATATTAGCGACAGAGGCACAGGAAAAGGCATACCCTATATGCAGGCTTTATGTAATGTTTGGGGGGGGAGGGGTCAGGCACGGGGCTTAAACTGAGGCCTAGAATTGTGTCCCTGAGCTTTTTCACTCAAATGTACCACTCTCCCACTTTGAACCACAGCACCACTTCCATTTTTCTGGTAGTTAATTGGAAATAAGTGTCTCGTGGACTTACTTGTTTGGGCTGGATTTGAACTGTGATCTTCAGATCTCAGCCTCCTGAGTAGCTACAGGTATCAGCCCAGTATATATGATCTCTTTAATGGTTAATTTCCTCCCAAATAGTTGCAATAACTGTTCTTGTTTTCAAATGTTATGGACTGAGTTGAGATGAAGGTTTTCAAGAACATTACAATGTTGAAGTCCTGACCTCTGAGTAACTGTATTAGGAGGTAGGAAACGGGATGATAAAATAATGAAGACCAATGAAGACATTCAGGTAAGCCCCAATGCAATGTGACTGGTTCCTTATTAGAGAAAATCAAGACATGGACACACAGATGCCAGGAGCACAGGCATAGGGTGACTCTCTGCAGGCCCAGAACACAGGCCTCAGAAGAAACCAATCCTGCTGATACCTTGATCTCAGGCTTCCAGCCTCCAGAACTTGGGCGGTGGGGGCAGGGGGAGGGGGAATTAATCACTGTTGCTTAACACCACAGCACATGTTCCTACACCACCACTAGGAGGGATCTCATAAATTCTTGGAAGAAGAGAATTCAAGATACAAATGAACCTTTATTGTGTAATTCTACTTACAAAAGTTAAAAACTTGACAAGGGACTGGGATATATGGCCTAGTGGTAGAGTGCTTGCCTTGCATACATGAAGCCCTGGGTTCCATTCCTCAGCATCACACATATAGAAAAAAAGGAAAGTTGTACATTGGCTCTAGTGGTAGAGCAAAAAGAAGCCAGGGATAGTGCTCATGCCTTGAATACAAGCGCTAAGACTAGCACCAAAAAAAAAAAAAATCACAAAAAAAAAACTTGGAAAAACCTATGGACTTGTAGAGGTAGGGCAGTTGTTACTGGGCATCAGGAAACAGTGGGTTCCACTCATACTTTGCTTCATAATCATAAAGAACTTCACCAGGCTCACCTACTACAATCCATGCATGTATACATTGATAGAGTTCATTTGCCTAAAAATAATGGTAACAGTGTTATGCTGGCCAAAATTCCTATGCAAAGTCCACAGATAAACAGAGAAGAAGCAGTGGCTTGGTGAATGGAAATGCAATCTGGAGGCTCTGTGCCTCACATCCTCACCTGTTTCGTTTGCAAACTGTCCCTCGGGGCAGGGGCTACAATGGAAACAGCAGTGAGGGGCTCCCTGCTTGGGGGTCTGGATGAACCCTGGAAGACATCTCCCACTGCAGACAGAGGGAGGCACCTGGAGATGAAGAACAGGGCCATCAGACCTGTCCAGGGACACAGAAGCAGGGGCAGGCCTTTGTCTGCACCAAAAGGAAGATGAGACTCCTTCCCAACCACAAGACAAGGTGCTTTCCTGAAAGTATCATCAGTGTCACACCAAACACAAACGGGAGAGGAACACAAAATGTAGGGGATGAATAAACACAGTGCAGGGTTGGGGGGAGTGTTGTTTCCTGGCTGACCAAGGCAAAGCTGAACCGGGAGCCTTGATTGTTCTACAGAGAATTGCAGGTACTAAAAGGTCACTTCAGGAACACATATTGAAAGTAAGGTAATGCAGAGGTTAATATGGCCCCTGGGTCAAGGATGACATGCATATTTGTGAAGCTTTTCATAGTTAAAAAATGTAAGTGCTGACTTCATACACTTGAACACACACAGAAATGTATATCTACACCCTCACACACAATGACCTTCTCCAATCATTGGCTCCCCCACTTCCATCCACAGACAAACAGTAATAGATGTCCCTTGGCACAGCTCTCAAAAGTTAAGAGAGTTGAAAGTTAGCTCTGTAAAAGGGAAGACAGCAAGATACACCGGTCCCTACACAAAGTACAAAATTTTGTCAAAGCAGAAGGCCTGTTCAGCCTGTCTCCCACATGACACATGAAGATGAGCTTGGAGAAATGTATGGCTTTCTTCTCAGGTACGCTGTTTGCCTCTTCACAGAACAGATCCTATAGACACAGTGAAATAATCTAAACGAAGCTCAAGGTGCAGGTTGTAATTCATATTTCATGCCTCTGGTGTTTCAATTTATGATGCTGAATAAAAGACTGTCCTCCCAGTATGGCTAAATATCAGCATTGAGTTATGCTGAGCCCATCTTAGAGCTACATCAACTTCATGCAACAGATAGGGACAAGCGCCACTGGCCTCTGATTTCTCTCCTAACTCAGCAGGACAGGACCACCCATACACCAGCCCTCTCACCTGGACATCTTCCTGCAAGTGGATGGACATTCTGTCCCCCGGAGACACTTGTGGGTCAATCTTGCCTATGTTCATAGGGTAGAATGTGCCTTCAGAGGTCTTCTGCCACCGCACAATGTCAAATTGTGTAACCAGATCTCCATCAGCATCAAACAGAATCTCTCGGCCATCAGGAGTCTTGAAGTGCACCTTCCTGAGGGAATGGAGAAGCTGGGGAAGGAAGGTGCTATTGTAGACAATGGTGATGGCCACTGGCCACTGTGAGGAGCTGGCGTGGCTAAAGACAATGCCAGCTCTCCACCAGGCATATGGGATCAAAGATAGCCCGTGACATTTGCAGAGTCTCAAAAAGTATTTTTGCTAACTCATGAAATTAGGAATTTTCATGAATAATAATTTAGGTTATGCTTACCATTGTCATAAAGCAGAACTCAAATATGTTTCTGAGTCAGGCACTGGTGGCTCATGCCTGTAATCTTAGTTTCTCAGGAGACTGAGATCTGAGGCTTCAAGTTCAAAGCCAGCTCAGGCAGAAAAGTCCATGAGACTTTTCTCTAGTTAACCACCAGAAAACCAGAGGTGGCACTGGGGCTGAAAGTGGAAAAGTGCTAGCCTTGGGCAAAACCACTTGGGATCAGAGCTCAGGTCCTGAAGGACAAAAAAGAAAAGAAAAGGAGAGAAGGGAAGGAGGAAAGGAGAGAGAGACTCAGCCAATACCTTAGTGTTCTCCTTTAAGGATGCCATTGATCAAAATTAATAACTTGACTTCTAGAATTTAACCTCCTTTACACAACTAAGTAAAAACAAAAATAAGAAAATATAAAGGGCTACAAATGTGGCTTAGTGTAAAGTGCTTACCTAACATGCATGAAGCCCTGAATTCAATGCCTTAGCACCGCAAAAACAGAAAAAGATGCAAGTGGCACTGTAACTCAAGTGGCAGAGTGCTATCCTTGAGCAAAAAGTAGTCAGGGACAGTGCTCAGGCCCTGAGTTCAAGCCCCAGGACTGACAAAAAAAAGAAAGAAAGAAATATAAAGTCAATTTAAAAGATGTATTGTATTACAATGCATCTGACACGTTCAATTGAAACCCATTTTTACAGCATAGACATCCTTGCTGAAGAGCCCAGTCTCTGATGGAGGGTTCTGTTGTCCATCCTCCCCAAATCACCAATTCCACACATTGCTCGCTCACCTGCCACGGCTGGAAGTGCCCAGGATCTGCACATGTCCCATGCCGGTCCTCATTGGCTAGCAGGTTGTGCAGGGCATGGGCAATGCTATAGACAGCCATGTAGGCGACATCACTTTGACTCAATTCCTGGAAAGGAAGCTCCTGGCCTCTCATACTCTCATTTCCTGAGCATACATGGTCAACTTTTGCCAGTGTGGTGTTCCGATGGGACCATGTACATTGAAAGGTGACCTTCCAGAACCCATCTATGAACATGTCCTCTGGGGTCCTGCTGGGGTGAAGGCCAGCAAGGAACTCCTGGAACCCGGGTACTGGGTTGCTGTAATGCAGAAGGCCAAATGCGCCATATAATATCTTGGAGACACCTGGCACAGTCAGTGCATTAGCCATGTGCTGTGTATCTGGGCTAACCAAGACCCAGCCCTTGATACCATGCTTCAGCAAGACCTGCAGGATGAGCTGAAAATTGGAGTTGTTCACAAAGACCAGAACAACAGTGGCGGTGCATCTCTCCATATTCTCTACAACTAATCGAGTCTTCTCCTGAGATGTCTGTGAAGGGACTTGGAAGTTGAACTCAACACAGGCACCAGCCTGGATGAGCTTCTGGGTGGCCAGAGAGCTGGCCTGCTGCCCAAAGTCATCATCTTGGGCCAGGATGCCCACCCAGGACCATGCCAAATACAACACCAGCTGAGTCACTGCTTGGGTAAACGTGATGTCACTGGGTATGGTCCGGAGGAAGGAAGGAAATTGAGTCTTGTCACTGAGGAATGGCAGTGTAGATGAGTAACTGATCTGTCAGGGAAGGCCCAAGCAATAGGGAGAGGAGATGAGAATGAGGGTGCAGGTGTTGGCTGATTGTAAGATTTAAACAAGGGCAGGAACAGAGCAAAAGTCAATGAATTGCCCGCAATGCATGGCTGCCCAGGGATTGCAAACTTTGTTGCTGTAAGTTCTACAGCCTCCTAGGAGCCATGAACTGGAACATGATCAGCTCCCATGAATCATGATCACCTCTTAGGAATCATGGGGTTGCCATCACATGTCCACACCCAGTATCTGAGGCTCACCAAGGCCTTGTGAAAGCGTGGGGCTTGCTAGGAAGGAAGTCTTGACACGTGCATCTCTAACCATCTCCAGCTGATGACAATCCTTGCCATGCATTTCTGAATTGCAAAGTCCTATCTCACAATGGACTTAGTTAACACTGTTGAAAACACTGACCTTTAACCAGCACCATCACCCTCCATTTCCCTCACCCACTATTCAGATTAATCTTTGCTGTGTTCTTCCTCATTCCAAGAGGGCTTTCATGAGTTCTTTTTTTTTTTTTTTTTTGCCAGTCCTGGGCCTTGGCCTCAGGGCCTGAGCACTATCCCTGGCTTGTTTTTGGTCAAGGCTAGCACTCTGCCACTTGAGCCATAGTGCCACCTCTGGCCATTTTCTATATATGTGGGAATAGAACCCAGGGCTTCATATATATGAGGCAAACACTCTTGCCACTAGGCCACTTTCCTAGCCCTTTCATGAGTACTTGGAGATACTGCTCTGAAAAATTTGGAACCAGGCCTTGACATCTAGAGTTTTGGGATCTACATAGTATGAGAGATATCAAGGACTCTGGTTTCCCAAGTTTTAAATGTTTCATTGTTTTTTCAGGAAAGAGACCATGTAATGTGCAAAGCAGATTAGGCCCTTGGAGCTGTTGTCCAGTAGGGGTTCTATTTTCTCTTAAGCAATGGCCAGGATGCACAGGAACTGCTTAGACTGCAACTGGGGTGAATGTCTAACTCTCCTTGTCTTATTGCAGAACCTGCTTCTGCCACCAGAGGCCAGATGAAGGCTCCTGTCAGGGATCCTAGACGCCAGCTGACAGGCTTTGGGGAAGGTTTGGACACTCAGGGATCTGAACAAATCAATGGACTAACTCTTTGATGGATTCAAATATGATGGCATTTGGGGTAGTGGATAGTAGGGGCAGGGCCTAGTCAGGGAGAGCAGGCCACAGGCTGCAGCCTGCAAAGTTGAATCTTGCTCTCAGGTGCTCCTTCTGCTTCTGCCTCTCTGCTTCCCAGACAGTGTGAAGTGAGCTTTCTCTTCTAACACCCCCTGCACCTGAGGCTCTGCATCACCGTGGACATAGAAACATCTAAGCCAGCAACGGGCAATAAACCAGAGAAATCACAAGCCAAGGTTAATCTCTCCTTTTAGTTGCCTCTCCCAGGGATCTTGTCACAGTAGTGAATACCTCGCTAGCACAGGGGCCATAGGATTTGGGGCAAAGGATAAACAAGAGTTGCCATTGGATCCACCATTCTACCCACACACACCCTCAAAATGAGGCTCTGCCAGGGAGAACCTTGCTGGGCAGGGAGTGCAATCACAGTCACCTAGTCCCACAGAAAGCAGCTCAGTTTCATCCCTACCTCCATCACACAGTCCCCTGTCACAATCACTGCTGGGGGGAGACGTTGAGGAGGACTCACCTGGGGAAACTTGTACAGCCCGAGAAGCCTGGCCATGGACACAGACAGGGCTGACCTTGTGTCCCCCACCACGGCAACTTTGGGGGGGCCAGACCCACAGAAGTAGTTGGGGACCGGCTCCTCCTGCCCCGTGAGGAAGCCGATGGTCTCATGGAGAGCTCCGTGTACTGAGTCCCCAGAGTTGCGGATGGAGAAGCCCAAGGTCAGATTGGGCAACAGGTGGACGCTCCTGTTGATTTCCTCAATGGCAAAGACAAAACTTTGGGCCACCCGGTAGCCCCAATTGGAAACGCTGGGGGAAAGAAATGCCCACATTTACCATGAAGACAAGGGCAGGCTGCATACCAGTGCCTCACCTGTAAACCAAGCTACTCAGGAGGCTGAGATCTAAGGATCATGGTTCACAGCCAGCCTGAGCAAGAAAGTCCATGAGACTCTTACCTCCAATTAACTATCCAAAATAGCTAGAATTGGTGCTGTGGCTCTAGTGGTAGAGCACTCACCTTCAGCAAAAACACTAAGGAACAGCACCCAGGCCCTGAGTTCAAGCCCCAGGATTCAGAAAAAAAGAAGAACGGGGCACAGTTGGAAAAGGGGCATTTACATTAAGCATACCATAGGGATTCGAGCACATGCATAAAAGGCATGATGCCACATCCCCACAAGGATATGTGTGGAGGTGCAGAGCAGCAGCATTAAGAACAACCAGAAGGAGAAGAGGTGTGAGAGACACTGCAAAGGGGGCCAGGTCTCCTGAGGCAGGAGCACAAGCTTCCGTCCCCTTGCACAACGTGGTGATCAGTTACTACTCACCCATGTCCATTTCAGAGTTTCTGAGCGACAGAGTCAAATGTTCCCATTACAGAAGGACACTAGTGTGGGGGGTGATAATGGGAGAAAATGAGTGAGGGGGTAACACTGTTCAAAAATCCAACACACTCAGGACCTACTTATGTGCCTGCAACCCCCTCTGTACATCACCTTCACAATAAAAAAGTAGTAAAAAGCACACAAAAAATAAGACACTAGTATGTAAAGGGACCAATATGCGACCAATAGATTTAATCATTCCACAATGTACATATATATGAATATAGACACATTTATGCATTATTATTTATATTTACAGTCCTGGGGCTTGGACTTATGGCTTGAGCACTGTCCCTGCCTTCTTTTTTTTTTTTTTCCTCAATGCTCGTACTCTGCCACTTGAGCCACAGAGCCACTTCTGGTCATTTTTCTATATATGCACTGCTGAGGCATCGAACCCAGGGCTTCATGTATACGAGACGAGCACTCTTGCCACTAGGACATATGCCCAGCCCATGTATTATTATTAATCCCATGAATGATACTTATTGAGCTGGGAGAGCATTGCCTAGCATTGACTGGGGTCCATTAATCCCTGTGGCTGCCCAAAGTAAAATAAATAAGCAAGTAGCGAGGGTATGGAACTGGCACTCTCAGGCTCGCGAGTGCTAATACAAAGCAGGTTTAGTTGTTTTGGGTAATATTTCATGCATTTCTATGTTTTGTATTTTGGGTTTTTTTCAGTTTCGTTCACTGAATACTCTCTGTGATCTTCGACCTCCTGATGCCAGCTGCTCAGCCTCCCACATGCCAGGAGGAATTACTTGCTTGATACATGTCCAGACATGCTGGAAATTTCTTTCTCTTTATTTCTTTTTTATGTCAGTGGTGGAGCTTGAAGTCAGGAATTGGGTGCAGCCCCTGAGCCCCCTTGAACTCAAGCCTAGCACTCTACGACTTCAGCCACAGCACAACTTCCAACTCTGGCAAATTCTGAATCAAGTTCAGCCTACATTTCAAAATAGGCCAAAAGGGCTGTCCTGCAATCTCTGGCTGTCTAGAAAAGTTGGAAAATCCAGGGGGGAAATTGGCAAAAGAATTGCAGGTAGTGGGGAAACCAAGGGTTGAGGATCTATGCAGAGATGGAGACATCCCACATGGGTTCACTCAACAAACACATCCACCTAGAACTTAATCTAAACATCCAGGGCAGGACAAGAGACACAAGTATTTCTGCCTAACCTGAACTCCAGGCAGCATAGCCTACAACACGCAAGGAGCACACATTTCAGAGTCTGGTACAAACAAGAAAGCAAAGATAGAAGCCAGGCAATGGTGGTCATGCCTAGGATATTAATTGTTCCAGTGGCTGAGATCTGAAGATCACAGTTCAAACCCAGCCCAGGCAACAAAGTCAGTGGCAGTCTTATCTCCAATTAACCAACAGAAAAGTGGAGGTGGCACTGTGGCTCAAAGTGGCAGAGTGCTAGCCTTGAGCAAAAAGGCTTAGGGACAGTGCTCAGGGCCTGACAGAGTGATGATGTTCAGGACAGGAGGTACATAGGCGGGGCAGCACCTGCCATCCCTCTGGGTTCCAGAACCACTCCTCCCAGTCACCAGGCATTCCGGTGCCCTCAGCACTCAGGACCCCCACCACACCCCTCACTGACCTTGAGTAGGGCCGCCCGGCTGGTGGAGCCGTGAAATCCAATGAGGTGACATCATAGAAATGAAAGATGCTGAAGCTCCCTGCCACCTCCACATCCCCAAGGCGGTCAAAACGAGGGCTCCTCCCTGGCAAACGCCAGCCTGTGGGTCCAGAGAACGCAGCATCAGACAGAGACCCCAGGAAGGCCAGAAGCAAGATACATAGCCGCATGCCTGCCAGTGGCCTGGACAGCCATAGATGTGGCAGCTCCTCTGATGGCCCAGGCCCATGGTGACCGAGGCTCTTATTTAGGATTACATCTTCCACCTGGGCATTGGAATAGGAGCCACACTGGGAACTTGGAAGACTGTGGGGAGAATGGAGGTGCTAAGTGATCCTGAGTGGCCACGAAATCCCACGTCTATTAAGTTTTGGCTCCTCCACCTGTGTCTCCATCCCCTCATTGTGACCTGGATAATAGCTCTGGGCATCATCTACCGACTTCAGGGAGAGAGGTTCCTCACTACACCCTAAGAGGCCTGCACCCTGGAGCCACAGTACTCAGTCTGCACTGCAAATAGAATTTTTAACTGCCCAATACTTGACTGCTAAGGGCCAGCATCTGACTGGAGGCCTGACTGATGACACCAGCCACCAATCACAACCTGTTTGACAGGTGCATGTCATCCCTATAGTAAAAAGTTCTTGACGGCCACTTGGGACACTTGGGCTCTTCAGCACAATGTACAGGAGAAACACTAGCTCAGGACTGATAAAGAGCCCTGGCCCACTTGAGGCAGTTCAGCGATTACCTCACCAAGCTGGCATTGCTACACTAGGTTTGGAGACTATATTTTGAAGTATGTATTACTACAGTATTTCTTCTGTATTGAGAATTAACACTCCACTGAAGTAATGGACACGTTTGATGTATTCATTCATCAGTGTTAAACACAGGTTATTTTCATAGTTGAGCATGTAAACAATTCTTCTGTGAACTCTCACTGACACTTCAGAGTAACACGTTTTCCATTTTATTGTGTGTCTACATAACAGTGGAAATTCTAGCAGACAGGATGAGTCTGTGTATCCTCTTTGAGGAACTATAAGGCAGTTCTCCTGGTGACACCTTCCCAGCTGCAATCTTCCTGGAACAGGCTGGTCCTGAAGGGAACCATTCTCTTATTCATCACTACCATGGCCTCCTTACTCCTTTATACTTGCTTTTCAACCAGGACCCTTTAAATATTATGCAGAAAGAGTGAAGTTGGGAAGGGGGTAGATGTAAGTGGGGTGAGATGGGTGTGGGGCAGAAGAAAAATGTTATTTTGACTGAGAAGTTCCAGGACTCAGCAGACTGTGTTAGTCAGGGACGTGTGCATCACATGTGGCTTTGGTCTCAGGCTCTCTTCTCCAAAACTTCTCAGGGGCAAGAAAAGGGGAGATGAATCAGTGGGGTCTGCAGCATGGACAGGAGTAAGATATCACTGTTGGGAATAGGCAGTGCTTTACATGAAATCACTTTCCATCATTTCCCATCTCTCATTGAAGTCCTTTCACGTCCACACAGAACAGTGAACCCCATTCAGAACTATGAGTGAGGGCCTTGGGAGGGAGCTGTTGTGCAGAGTTTCTCTGCCTTTCTGCTAAGGTTCAGTGTCCTTGCCTTAACCAGGTCACGGTGTTGTGCTCAGGCTTCAGCAAGATGATGTAGCACTTGGGGAGGAAGATGCCACCAGCAGCCCCCCAGTGGAAGACAGGATGGAGAAGATCTCCACAGCAACCATGGACTTGCCCCGAGCACTGTGGTACAGGGGCAGGAAGGCTGTCCAGACACTGCAGAACAGGAGCATACTGGGTCTCATTGAAAGCATCTGGCAGGCCCCGGGCCAGGAAGGCCACACAGAAGGTCCCCATGGCCAGAAAGCCCAGGTAACCCAGAACACAGTAGAAGGCCACTCTGGAGCTCTCCTGGCACTGGATGACAATGTGCCTGGGCTCAGAGGCCATGTCCCTGCCTGGGAATGGTGGGGACATGCATAGCCAGTCTGAACAGAGAATCAGCTAGACAAAGGAAAACAACAGGACAACACATGGAGACGCGCTCGGGCCCAAACATGCATGAAACCTGTCCCTTGTCCTAGTAACTCTGAAAGCCAGCACCACAGTGAGGGTCTTCGCCAGGGTGGAGGACACCACCACAGTGAACACCACAGCAAAGGTGGTCTGGTCCAGGAGGCAGGTGGCAGCCGTTAGCTGACCCAGGAACAGCAAGGCACACAGGCCACACAGGCTCAGGGAGACCAGGATCAAGTAGCTGAGAGGCCGGTTGTTGGCCTTGACCACAGGGCTGTCCTGGTGCTTCCAGAATATCCCCAGGACCAGCACAGCTAGGCCAGCCATCATGAGTGACACCACAGCCAGGCTGAACCCCAGGGGCTTATCGAAGGTCAGGAAGGCCTCAGTCTTGGGTAGGCAGCTGTCTTGGGTAAGGATTGAGTACTCATCCTCAGGGCAAAGGAGACATCTCTTCATGTCTGTGGGAGCACAGAGACACCATTTCTTCGGTGGAATTTTTTTTAAAGTAGCTCTGTGGGCTGGGGTTATGGCCTAGTGGCAAGACTGCTTGCCTTGTATACATGAGGCCCTGGGTTCAATTCCCCAGCACCACATATACAGAAAATAGCCAAAAGTGGTGCTGTGGCTCAAGTGGCAGAGTGCTAGCCTTGAGCAAAAAAGAAGCTAGGGACAGTGCTCAGGCCCTGAGTCCAAGCCCCAGGACTGGCCAAAAAAAAAAAAAAAAAGTAGCTCTGTGTATGTCTGGTCCATATACCAGCCCAGGAGACAGGCCTTAGAAAAGACCAGCTGCAATGTTGGCTCGGACTTCAGCCTCCAGAACGGTGTAAGAATAAATTCCTATTGCTTAACACCACACCATTGTGTTACCACTCAGATATTAAGATGAGTTTCACAAACGTAACATACTGGAAAGGGTAAATCAAAAAGAAGACACTTTTGCTCCTAGGAGATTAAAAGAACCTACTGAATGTTGACCCCATACCTGTAATCCTAGCTACTTAGGTGGCTAACATGTTGGCATCATGATGCTAAGCCAGCCCAGTCAGGAAAGTTTATAAGACACTTATCTCCAATTCAAAACCAAAAAGAAAAAAAAAATGCCAGGAGTAGAGCTGATGCTCAGACAGGAAAGTGGGCTAAAGAAACTCAGAGATGGTGTCAGGATCCCAGTTCATGCCTCAGGACCCACGCACACAAAAATAAACAACAAAAAATAACAAAAAGAACAGCAGACCACTAGAGGCAGTAGAGCAGTGGACACAGCGCATGCTCTGCTTGCTTGGAACAGTATTGGAGTTGGAACTCAGGTCCTCACCTTTATAAGCCACTCCTCCACCATTGTTTTATGCTAGATATTTTTGAGATGAGTCTCCCTTTCTTCCCAGCATGGCTGGCTCTGGGGTGTCTGCCCCAACCTGCCTGAGCACCCATCTCTCTATTTTGGATTCAGATCATTGCTAAGATAGCAAATGCCACTATTTCCAGAGGCCCCTATACACAGATGGAATCAAATGGACTTTCACAGCAGGATGTACTTCCACCACCATCCTTGTGATCTCAGCCTCTCCTGTAGCTCAGAATGACTGGACTGTGCTCAGTTACAGGTGAAGAAAGGGTGTAGGAAACATTTCTACTTGGGCAGAAAAGCCCATGAGATTTCATCTTTCTGGTCTTGCACTTTGATTTTCCCAGTCTCAGCCTCCCACCTGCTTCGCTTCTTGATCAACATTTCCATGTAAGGTGCACAAAGAAGTGGAACTTCACAGTGGTTCACTGTAGGCAAATGAAGGTTTTCACGGAGCCTGATGTCTCTTTGGATAACAGTTCCACTTGTCCTCACCTGTTTGATCTGAAAACTGTCCTTCAGGGCAGGATCTGCAAAAAAAACAGCAGTGTGGGGGGGGGGGCACTGCCTTGTGGCATGGCTGAACCCTAGAGGACAGCTCCTGCTGCACACAAGAGATGGAGACCTGAGGATGGTGAGCAGGGTATTAGTGACTGCCAGGGGGACAGAGACAGGGATGGTCACAACCTTAATCAGAAATACACTGGGGGCCTTCCCATCTCTGTCACAACAGAAACCAGACTGCAGATGTAGCTCAAAGGAAGAGAATCCATGAGCCTCCCAGACAGGGGACTGGAGGGTCACCTAGCTGACTAGGGCAAAGCTAGTCACACAATGGGGCCTGGTAACTTTCATTCCCTCTTGCTGACAGCCAGAACTGCACATGTGCAACACACACACACACACACACACACACTTCCCAGCCAACATATCCTACTTACAGGCCATGCAGGGTATGCCTTTTCTCCTCTTGCACAATGGCACAGCACTTGCCACCAAGGAAGGATTTTGAGTATGGAAGTAAGCTTGGAAAAGGCGTGGAGCCAACTGTGGGATGCTAGTTTTGTCCTTCACTTGAGTAGGGAAAAGAATAAGGATTGGAAATTTAGTTCAGTGGAAAACACTTGCCTAGCAAGGGAAAGGCCCTATCTTCAGTCCACAGATGTTTAACAAAAAAGGCACAGTGCTGGGGATTTAGCTCAGTGGAAGAGCGCCTGCCTGGCTAGCACAAGGCCCTGAGTTCAATCCTCAGCTCTGGAAAAAAAAAAAAAAGGCACAGAAGAACGTTCCAAGCTCAAGCCCACTCACGGAAACTATTGAGAACTCCCTGAATGCTTGGCCCAAACTTTCAGGAGACTACAAAGGGAACTTGACTTGTGCATGGAAAACCTTCTGCAGAGCTGACTGCAGATGCCACTGAAACCACAATTAGTCAATGTTGCAGAGCTGGGGGCTGCACACCTACTGCCAAAAGCCAGAGAGCTGCAGCACTGCCCTGGGCCATGAGACACCTACACATATCTGTCCCCACATGGAAATCAAATGATTACTAAATAAATTCTGTAAGCATGGCTAGCTCTCTTCCAGAGGCTCTTCACAGATCTTGGATACATCTCCAGACATGGATTCTAATTCTAATGTTCTGCCTATGTTATTTCAATTTGGATGTGAGTGGATGTCTCTCTTCTTTAAAGGTCTCATTTTGCTAAACTACCAATCTGAAGTATGCTTAATCCAAACTCTATCTCTGTCCACTTTGTGCATCTAATACTAACAAGAAAAACTCACCCCCGAGTTTCTCTCTTACTCTAACATTCTAAGACAGGTGTAGAACTCACACCCAGCCACCTCACCTGAACATCTTCCTTGAAGTAGATGGACAGTCTGTTCCCCGAAGAAACTCCAAAGTCAATCTTGCCTATGTGAGCCAACTGGAAAACACCCCCAGGGGTCTTCTGCCCCTGCACAATGCCAAATTGTGGAACCAGATCCCCATTGGCATCAAAAACAATTTCACTGCCATCAGGAGTCTTGAAGTGCACCTTCCTGAGGGAATGGAGAAGCTGGGGAAGGAAGGTGGCATTGTAGACAATGGTGAGAGGCCACTGGGCACCGTTTGCAGAAAAAATTAAAAGATGGCCAAGGAACACAGAAAGATAAAATGAGCAGTCCACCATCATCACCCCAAAAATGTCCTTCTCCCATAAATGAGCATAATGGACTTATAAAAGGGCACAATGCCAGTGGTATAAACACAGGATCAGCAAGAAATAAATCAGGGAGAGGGAAATGTGGGACACGAGTTGATATATAAATAGAAGAAAAAGATGAAGAAACTAAAGCATATGAAGCACTTCTTTTCAATATTGCTAAACCAGTGGCCTCAGACATCCAGGCAAGAACCATAGTACTGACCTAGTCATCACCTTCCATTTTCAATGGCGAAACAGATGAGACTACTGTACCAGAGCTCTATGGTTATGAAATTCTGGTCTCAAGTACTGGGAAAGATGGGAAGTACAAGAGTTTTTATGTAGGAGAAGAAACAAGTGTCACGTTAAATGATCTGAAAACAGCCACAGAAGTACCAATTTGGGGAGGTTTTTTTTTTATTTTTTGTTTGGGTTTTTTTTAATCTTTTTTTTTTTTTAGGTCTTTTTACTTTATTTTTCTTCCTTTTCTTTTTTCTTGTTTGACATGCCTTCTGGTAGAACAACCTTCCTACGAGGCAACAATTTATAATTAATATTTCAACCAGTTAGCATGAGTGTAATAGTAATGGCTGGTCTTTTTGTTTCAAAGATTATTACCAAGTGAAAATTTCAGAATGACTAGAATTTACACTAACATGCTATTTAAAATGTTAAAGTCCGATGCTGTGAAAGCAATCTAGTGCTATATTTCTACCTCCTCATTTGTCTTAATTATTTGGTAAGTGGAATTATGATGAATAACTGGAGGGGCTTAGCAAACAAACTGGATGAAAGAACTGGTGTAACAAAAAGAAGCTTCCTGTTTGGTTAATGTGGAGTTCTGCATGACCATTATACATGAATTCACAGAGAAGTCATAGAAGGCACAGGCAGTTTACTTGGCCTAAAAATATTTTAATGTTTACTCAAAAAGTACTGCTTCAGGTCTTGGGAACATGGAAAAGAACCAAGGACTTGTAGATAATAACTTTTTAAAACATAATCATAAAAACAAACTCAGTTTCAAGGTATTTGGTGTCCATTTTGTGAACTTTTGAACTGTGTGTATGTGTATAAGAAGATACCTGTACCTAAGTGGCATATATAAACTATCAAGTACAGAAATCCACATAGTCACTTCATCTCTCTGGTACAGGCCAATTCTGAAGAACTCCCATAAGTTTTGCTGCTTCTACTGTAACTACTGCCATCAACATCAGAACTCATAATCAAACCTAATCTTTTTGTTTGGGGCCCCAGATCTGAAGACAAAATTAGTTTGCACCAGTAAACGTTGAGCTGCTTTCTTTCTTGAAAACTAGTGTTTAATGTATAATGTCTGCTTGGATACTGTCCCAAATTGTTGATTGCATGTGGTTAATGTTGCACTTTGCAATTGCATAATTCATTAATGTTTTGTGAGCCTGCATTTGTGAGTCATTGGATGATCAGATGAATTTTGTCAAGTATCACATTGTACATCTTGCATAGATGTCAATGACTGCCAGTAATAATAGTTTGTAATGAAATTATCTTAAAATTCCTGTATCACATCTGTTATCTGTAAAACACCTGTAACTAGCTTTCTTAATTTATTATTTGAATTTTAGGATAGTGAATCGCTAATTTTTAGTTGCTGAGGTTAGCATTTTAGTGGTTACTAAGCACTTCTGTCAGTCTTTGAGGAAAGAAACATTGCTTTGTGCTTTGAAGGTCTCTGAAGAATTTCTCTTACAGTAGATGGGCATGTAATTGTTTTCTGTCAAATGATCTGTGCTGTGGAAAAAAATATTAACTTTTGTTCAAAAAAGAAGTGGATAAATTTGGTCTTTCCGAGTGGTAAGAATGATCTGCCACTATAATACACTATATGTTTACGCTTTATTTAATCTCTCCCATGTGTAGAGGGAAAACATGCCCCACTTTGGGCGCCAATTATGTCAGGGACACTGGGCTCCGGGCTCTTCTCCCACCGGCAGGAGGAGCAGGGAGCATATCCCAGAGGGTAGAGCCAAGAAGAGGTAGAGTTGAAAAACCGCCGCCCCGAGCCACCCTTACATTTAAGGCAGGATGCAGGACACACAG
This sequence comes from Perognathus longimembris pacificus, assembly GCF_023159225.1. Taxonomy (NCBI): domain Eukaryota; kingdom Metazoa; phylum Chordata; class Mammalia; order Rodentia; family Heteromyidae; genus Perognathus; species Perognathus longimembris. Next base: position 28,060,666 of record NC_063180.1, read on the forward strand.
ACGATTCCGGGGAGAAGTCGAAGCAACATCCAAGGTCTTTATTCCGGGGTTGCATTTATAAAGCAATAATGGTGGGAGGAAAGGGAGGGATTTGGAGCGGCTAGCTAGGCACTGTGATAGGCTGGTTAGGTTATCCATCAAGGGTGACATCATGGGACTTCCCCTAAGGGCGGATGTCACAGCCCATAGGACCACCTCTGGGTTGATCGCCCTCGGACATCTTAGTGCACACGCGGTCTAAGGCAGGAGGCCGGGCTGGATAGAGCCGCCTTTTCTGATTCCGGACCTGGAGCAGCCACACGGCCCCAGGGCTGGAGAAGAGGCAGGCCTTAAAGCTGCAAGCCATTGCCCAACAGGATGTAACTGGATGTCTCTCTTCTTTAAAGGTCTTATTTTGCTAAACTACCAATCTGAAGTATGCTTAACCCAAACTCTATCTCTGTCCACTTTGTGCATCTAATACTAACAAGAAAAACTCACCCGAGTTTCTTTCTCTCTTACTCTAAGATTCTAAGACAGGTGTAGAACTCACACCCAGCCACCTCACCTGAACATCTTCCTTGAAGTGGATGGACAGTCTGTTCCCCGAAGAAACTCCAAAGTCAATCTTGCCTATGTGAGCCAACTGGAAAACACCCCCAGGGGTCTTCTGCCCCTGCACAATGCCAAATTGTGGAACCAGATCCCCATTGGCATCAAAACCAAATTTCACAGCCATCAGGAGTCTTGAAGTGCACCTTCCTGAGGGAATGGAGAAGCTGGGGAAGGAAGGTGCCATTGTACACAATGGTGAGAGGCCACTGGGCACTGTGAGGAGCTGGCGTGGTGCAGGCAAGGCCAGCTAGCCACCAGGCACCTGAAAGCATAGGTAGCTTGTGGCACTTCCAAAGACTAACAAATATATCCTTGCTAACTTCTTGTGAAATAAGAAAGAAATTGTAATAAATGCTGAGCCCCTATTCTGTTTATCTTTATTCTGAGGCAGTCATAATATGAACATTCCAATGATTTTTCAGGGGTGGGAAGACCACAATGGCCACAAAGTGCTCTTCCCACCACACTCCAGGGGGAGTCCACACCCCAGCGAGATGAGCACAGAATGGCCAGCAGCTCTCCCCATCTACAAGATCCCCACAGCCATGTTGTCTGGTTCCCTTGGCAATAGTAGTTAATGACATAAGTCACCTGATACTGGAAGGAGGAAGAAAGAACCAGTAGGTCTAGGATGGACAGCTAACACCCAAGGATGCTCACATCTACGAAACACTGTCATCTTACTGAAGATTCCCAACCATCCTAAAATTTCATTTTTCTTGTGTTGGTTTGGGATGAGTTTGTTGAGATAAATCCATAGAATGTGAATTATCAAATGAAACTCAGGAGGGCCTGTCAAACAGGGTTTTTAAATAGAAGTATAACTCTTGCCCAGCATGGTAGCCAATGCCTGTGACCACACTGCCCAGGAGGCAGAAACTGGACTGTGAGCTCAAGGCTAATCTAGGCTATTTATCACCACACTATCTCAAAGAAACACTAGTAATTATTCCTTTTTATGATTAGCAGATCTCATCTATAGGATACACATATATGTAATGGTATGTTCTATTTGCCTAAAATATACTTTTGTACATCTACTAAAATATCCTGTTTTTTGCCAGTCCTGGGGCTTGAACTCAGGGCCTAGGCACATTCTCTGAGCATCTTTTGCTCAAGGCTAGTGATCTACCACTTGAGCCACAGTGCTACTTGCAGCTTTTTCTGTATGTGGTACTGATGAATCAAACCCAGGGCTTCATGCATGCTAGGCAAGCACTCTATGACTAAGCCACACATTCCCAGCCCATAAAACACATTCATTTTTGTAAGCTAAAATTCAACAGTGAGATACAGTTCTTTTTTTATCTTTTTATATATCTCACATTTTGGTTCAGATAAGCTGCCTATATTTACAAAATACCACAACCCACTACACTGGGAATCCTCAGTTCACACGGATAGATCTAGACCCTGTCAAAAAGCTCCTAAGCTGAGCAACAGTGGATCACACCTGCTATCCTACCTATTCAGGAAGCTGAGATTTGAGGATCACATATTCAACACTGGAAGGGCCTCTGTGGCTTGAATTGGCAGAGTGCTAGCTTTGAACAAAAAAGTTCAGGGACAATGACCAGGCCTTGAGTTCAAACACTATGACCAACAAAAGGGCAAGGAAGATCCGCTGCTAAAATGTGCCCAGGCAACAAGCATTGGGCATCCTCACTGTCTCAACTCTACCACAGTAGCTCTGACAGATTGAGGTTCCTGTAGTCAAGTCTCCCTGAATCCCAGATCCCACACACTTCTCTCTCACCTGCCAGGGCTGGAAGTGCCCAGGATCTACACACATCCCACCCTGGTCCTCACAGTCTACCATGTTGTGCAGGGCATGGGAAATATTGTGGACAGCTGTGTAAGTAATATCAAATTTAATCACTTCTTGGAAAGGAAGCTTCTTGCCTGCCAAACTCTCATTACCTGAGCAGAAACGGACACCCTCTGCCAGTGTGGCATTCCGATGGGGCCATGTATATCGAAAGGTGGCCTCCCAGGACCCCTCTATGAACATGTCCTCTGGGGTCCTGCTGGGGTGAAGGCCAGCTACTGGGGTGAAGGCCAGCAAGGAACTCAGGTAAACCAGGCATCTGGTTTCTGTGATACGAAAGACCAAATGAACTCTGCAGGACCTGAGCAATACCAGGCATGGACAAGGCAATATTCACGTGCAGCTTATCCGGGCTTACCCAGACCCAGCCTTTGATACCAAGGCACAGCAAGCCCTGCAGGATGAGCTCAAAATTGGAGTTGTTCACAAAGACCAGCACAACAGTGGCGGTGCATCTCTGCATCTTCTGCACAACTGATTGAGTCTTCTCCAGAGATCTCTGGGAAGGGACTTGGAAGTTGAACTCAATGCAGACACCAACCTGGCTGAGCTGCTATGTGGACAGAGAGCTGGCCTACTGCTCACAGTCATCATCCTGGGCCAGGATGCCCACCCAGGACCATCTAAAATGGAGCACCAGCTGAATAACTGCTTGGAAGGACATTAGTTCACTGGCCACAGTCTGGAAGAAGGAAGGGAACTGACTCTTGTCACTGAGGACTGGCAATGTGGACACATAGCTGATCTATCAGAGAAGGGCCAGTCAACAGGATAAGGATAAAAACAGAACACAAGTATGGATAAGATATACACACGGCAAGGAAAGAACAAGGACAACAGGGGAACCAACTTACCCAGACTGCACAGGTGGGATGCCTGAAGTCTGTGCCACACTGTCCAAGTCCCCAGAACATACGGACTCCTCTGCAGTGGGGCTACAGCTCACCATCGTGGAGTAGAGCTCAAGCTCCACCATCCCCTAAAACCTGAGTCCTTGTTGTCCCCTGAACCAGCTCAACGTATCTCTACAGCTTCTCAATGTCTTGGGCTGGTTAGCAAGGATGCTCCCAATTCTGTACTTCTAGGCATCTTCCTGCCTATAACAACTCTCATTTTGAAATGTTGAGGAGCAAGGCCCCTCTACCATACACTCCTCCAGATGATGCTTTTGAAAATGTTGAATTTTCAACAAGCACCTCCCCCATCACTTCACTCACTGCTCACACATGTGAAAGTCTTTGTGACAACCTACTGTCTATCCATTTTGTAATCTACCTGGCATGAGATATGCCAAGGATTCTGGTTTCCCAGTTCCCACTTGTATGTCAGTTTGTCAAGGAAGAGACTACGCCATGTACCTAGAAGGAGAAATAGACTTTTGATTTGTAACAGGGATGTTCAGTGTATCTGCTTTCTCCTGACCAATATCCAAAATGCACAGTGAAGATACTCAGACTCCACACATTTGGAATGGATGTGTCTTTATTTTCTGAGTGAAAAATGTTTTACTCTCAGAAAAGAAAGAGGCTATGTGCTGGGTACCAGTGGCTCGTGCCTGTAATCCTAACTTCATAGAAAACCTGAGGATTGTGGTTCAAAGCCAGCCCCTAAACGAAAGTCCATGAGGCTCTTGTCTTCAATTAACCAGCAAAAGGACAGAAATGGAGGCTACATGGTAAAGTGCCACCCTTGAGAAAAAGCCAAATGATTACATGGGAACATTAGGTCCTGAATTCAAGTTTTAGTTCTGGCACAAAATACATTAGAACATGTATATGTGATCTAAATCACATATATAAATCATATACATATATGTATACACATATATATGCCAAGCTGCATGTGGTGGTACCTCCCTATATTCTCTGATATGCTATGTGTTACAGGCAGAGAAAGGAGGGTTGTGGTTGAATTCCAAAAAGATTATAAACACCATGTCTAAAAAATAAGCTAGGTCTAAAGGGACATGCCTATAATCTTAGCCACTGAGGAGTCTGCTGTCGGAAAAGCAGAGGGCTCTATTACAAAAACCAAAGCAAGCCTGGCCATGGTGCCTCACACCTTTACTTCTAGCTACACAGGAATCTGAAATTCAAAGATGGAAGTTTGGGGCTTGAGACTCTTATCTCCAACAAACTTCCCAAAAGTTATTAGTAGATCTATGGCTTAAATGGTAGAGCAATAGCCTTGATCCACAAAACTCAGGGACAGTACCTATCCCTGAGTTCAAGCCCCAGGTTCAGCATGTACCCACACCAACAAAAAAAAAAAAGAAAAAAACTAAAAACTAAAAACTAAAACCAGACTGTATATAGGGTTTAGTGGTGCAGCATTTTCATGGCAAGTGCAAGGTCCAAGTTCAGCATCCAGTAATAGAAGACATATGATAAGAGCTTAAGTGTGAGTATAATGCAATACTATGGATTTGAAAGCAAGAGCCTGAGCCAGAAAAATCAGTGAGGTATAGAGAAGGCTGAGGGCATAAGACTGGGTTCTGGACTCAAACCACAGCTCCAGCATCACGCCACCAGAGCACCTAGACCTCTCCCTGTTCTACTAGTAACCTGGTTTCTCATCAATGCAATAGGATTATAGTTCTCTCAAAATAAGGTTCGTCTGAGGAGAATCTTGCCCCATAGGGACTGAGATGACAGGGAGCCTGGTCCCCATCTCTCTCACACCTCTCACCATCATCATCACTTCTGGGGAGAGACTTTCAGGAGGACTCACCTGGGGAAACTTGTACAGACTGAGAAGCCTGGCCATGGATACAGACAGGGTGGACCATGTTTCTCCTTCCATAGCAGCTTTGGGGGGACCAGATCCACAGGAGTAATTGGGGACCGGCTCCTCCTACCCCGTGAGAAAGCCCATGGCCTCATGGAGGCTTCTATGCATCAAGTCCCCAGAGTTGCGGATGGAGAAGCCCAAGGTCAGATTGGGGAACAGGTCATGCTCCTATTGATCTCCTCAATGGCAAAAACAAAACCTTGAGCCACCATGTATCCCCACAGGGAAAACCTTTGAGAAAAAGGAAGGAAGAAAAGGAAGGAGGGAGGGAAGGAGAAAAAGAGGGAACAGAGAAAAGGACAGTGGGAAGGAGGGAGGGAGGGAAAGAGGGAGGGAGGGAGGGAAGAAAGGGGGTAAAAAAGCAGAGAAAACACAGAAAAGCTAAGGAAGGAAGGGGACTCACAGACCCATAGAATTCAGAAGCAGATGACCCTGGCCACCAGGCTGAGATTCTGAGGATCAGCCACCCCAAGTGTCCATGGCCCCCTGTGCAGGTTCCCTCAGCCTTCATCACTCCACCTCACAAAGCACTTACTCTGAATGAACCAGGCCAGCTGGTGGGGACGTGAATTCCAACAAGGCGATATTATGGAAGCGAATTGTAGGGAAACTGGCTCCCACCACCACATCCCCTGGATGGTCAAAGCGGGGACTCTTCCCTGGCAAGCCTGTTGGTGCACAAAGTGCAGACTCAGAAATCAAGCCCAGGAAAGTGGGGAGCAGGATGCACAGCCACATGCCTGAAGGGAAGCAAAATAGCCCCCATCTAGGGCCAGGCCCAGCAGTGACAGAGGCTTTTATCTGGGTCTTTGCTCTCCACTGACAAGGGCTTGGGCCTTGCTAAGAACTGCAGACCATGGGGAGAGCAGGATCCTCAGCTGGGGCTGAATGGCCACTAAATCCCAAGATCATTAAAAGTTTGACTTCCTTCACCTGTGGTTTTATTACCGCATTGCCCTGGGCATCATCTTCAGATGTCAAAAACAGAGATCATGGGGCCTGACTACACTCCAGGGGGTCAGATCACAAGCCTCCCATCAACTGTGCTAACAGCCCTGTTTTTTCAGAGAGGTCCCAGGAGAGAACCAGGGGAACTGTCCCTCACATCGGTGTCTCCTCTGACAGCATTTTCTGGAGAAATGGATGTTGCCCGAGCTGGAGATGGCCTGAAGCCACCAAGAAGGTCTCAGCTAGAAGTCAAGTTCAGCCCAAGCAGGTCATTAAAGCTGGGCAGATGCATCTCTATGGCCATGGAGGCCAAAGTCAGACAAGCCAAAGAAACCTGGCTAAGAGTAACTGCCTAGCACAGTGATGGGCTCCCAGCCTTGGTTCTCAGAAGGTCTGGGACACCCTGGGAAACCCTGCCCAGTGGACATGCCATCCCTGAACTGGGCCCTCATCCTCTTCCCTAATTCATACCTCCTGCTGCCATTTCTAGCCATTCTGCTCAGTCTCAGCTAGAGCCATGCAGCCATTTCCAATCATCTGCTATGTTCCCATCTATATTATATGATCAGTCGTATGATTTGCAGGAAATATCCCAATTGGACCATTAGAATATATTCATACTGTAATGTGCTACTAGTAGGAGAAGTTTTGGTGTTGTAATTCAGTGTTTGATCCATATATGTACCAAGAGACAATGATAAGAACACTACTAATACTTAATAGTTTCCTATGGTAAAATTAGTTGTAATTTATTATGTATACTTATCAGCGATGTGGGACACGCCCAGAACTAGCTGGCCCCGCCTGGTTCCCAGCCCTGGGGCTGACAGTAAACCCGGAGGCGGTTCTGTGGGCTGTGATGAAAAATCAGGCCGCCTCTAGGGTTGGTCCTCGGCTCTTCCACCCTGAGGGACAGCTCAGGCTTCCCCTTACAGTCCCTAGACAGGTGCACACCCCTCCCCTTCCTGCCGATCTTTGACTTGATTGGCTCCTCTGCCTTATATTAGTTACACGTGTTCCCCCCAATAAATGAGATCTCGCACAGACTTGACTCCCAGATGCGTCTGATTGTCCTCCGGTGATGAAGGGCTGCATGCCGGGGTCCGTTGGCCCTTTCCTTTCTTGGCTCATCAGGTCGGGTTGTGCCTTCCCCATCTCTCCCTCGGGTTGGGGGAGGGAGGGCGGGGCTAAAAACCCCCGACAAACATAAATATTCCACTGGGACATAGCTGTTCTAAATTTTGTTATTCAATTACCTAAAATTCAAATTTAACTAAGCCTAATTCTGCTTTCTTGATAGTTTTGCTGGTCGTTCGGTTTGGGGTTTTGTGTTTGGGGATGTGTTTGCTATTTCTTGGGGTGGACTGGAACTCACAAACTTAAGTGATCCTCTCACCACAACCTCCACAATAGCTGGAGTTACATAGGTGTTGGCCGTCATACCCATTTTACCCTGTATTTTATTGACTAAATATGAGGTTTCTATTGTGGCACACATTCTAGTTGCCTTCAGTAGACATAGTTAAATAAAAATTTCATGAAATACATAAAATTACATGAAATCGACTATATATGGGACACGCTGATACTAGAAAAGTAGCCATTGCTTATTACTTACCTTAACTAGGCTTTCTTCACATTTATTTACTAAGTTGGAAGCACCACTCTGAAACATACACGTAAAAGAACATTTAAACTAATATTAGGTTTTTAAATATGCAAAATACGACATACCTCTAAAGCTTAATGCATACTATAGGACACACAAAATCAGACAAATAAGTTCGTTTGTCAATCTGATGTTTCCGTGTTCTGGCAGATGCCACCTGGCTCACGTTCACCAGGCACCTGGCCCCGCCCCACCGGGTCTCCCGCCCCAGCCCATCGCACCCTACCATGGCTCAGCCCTCCTGGCTTCTGAAGGAAGCTGAGGTAAGGTGGGGGGGTTGGAGTCTCCCAGGTGTAGGCCGACTGGCGCTTGAAGCCTAGCACGTCACTACCGGTCCCATCAGGCAATCCCGGACACCAAGATGAGTTCACAGCCCAAATAGCCATGGAGGCAGCCAGCGAGGATGCCAGAGAACGCCGGAGAAGGAACGTCCACATATGACGCGCAAGGCTCTTTGAGAGCTGCAGTCTTCACTTGGCATGCTGGGAGTTGTGATTCGTCGCACTGCATTGCATTCTGGGAGTTGTGAGCACACACACACACACACACACACACACACACACCGCTCAGCATGCTGGGAGTTGTAGTCCACGTTGGAACATCGGGTGAGCAATCACGCCCACATGGAACCTTTTTCAAGATTTCTGTCTTTAGGGAAATGTACAAGTTAACCCTCTCCCGAATGTATTTTGTTTTACATTTCACCATCCAGCCTTGAGTGAAAAAGCGCAGGGATAGCCCTCAGGGGCTCTGAATTCAAACCCTAGGACTGGTACAGAAATTTTAAAAAATAAGAGTGGAGGCATGGTCCTAGTGTGCCTGGCATGAGCAAAAGAAGCTATGCATGAGCATGAGGACTTGAGGCTAAGTCCTACTATCAGCACAAAAAAGAAAAACGTTTTGGGCTTTATGGTAATAAATGATGATCTGTTGGATACATGATGAGGAAGCCTCCCGGTGCAGTAGTAAAGGCAGGGTGACAGACTTGCTAGGGTACACTTAGGGTCTTCTTACCAGAGCCTCACTTAGCTTATGGGTCAAGTCATAGAGAGGAGGGATCTTGACTTAATAACTGGCAGAGACTGGTACCTGGGTAGGCATTCCTAGCTCATTACAAGCAACAAGGCCATGGGATCATTTCATCCAGGAATGTGTATTTCTTCTCTCAGATGAAGCATGTAGGCTTCTTTACACGCTCCAGTGTAGAGCCACCACAGCAGGGAGAGTCTGCGCCCTCATGTCACTGCTGGGAGCAGGGTGTCCCTCCCCTCAACACAAAAGCAAGCAGCAGCACAATCACAAACAGTAATCTGTAATATGAGTGAAGAAATAAATACTTTATTAAGCATTTCAGACAAGGTTGTTACAGATTGCCTATTTAAACAGACAGAAAGAGGCACCAGTTTCTGTATCTGTAGGGGGTAATTAAATGTATGGTCAGGCAACAGAAAATGCTGCAATCTGCAATTAAACACAAAATCAAAAGATCATCTAAGTAGACCAAGTTTGGTTCTTTGCTCAGAGCATCAGTTTGTAACCAATTTTGATCACAACCCCCTAGTAAGAAATACAGTATACCTGGTTGCCAGCTCTCCATTTAGATACACAGCTGAAAAGTTTCACACAACAATACTTGCCTTTACTACATGATGCATTCTGACCTACTTTATTCTACTTCATTGCTTTGCAATGCCAGGGACCACCCACAATTCACTAATGGGCTGGAACTCACACTAAAAACCTCACACTGCATTACTAGGCTCCAAGCACCCTTTTATTTAAACTAAAACACTTTTTGTTTTTAAGGGTTCAGAAGTAAACTCGACATCACATATTTGTGAAAAGGCCAAAACAGATGGCAAGAATTCTGCTTGAACCAAGTTGGGGAGCTCAATGAGCAGCTGAGGCAAGAATGACTTCAAGAAAGCGCCAACAGATCACACACTGTAAGGCAACTCTACACTGCACAATGTTAAATGATCCAGCCTATGGGTGGTGGTGAATGCTGCAGGAAGTATTCCTTCACATCCAATGGTTTACTCAGATGTGACTATCAGCCCAGGGAGTGTTTACAAGGCCAAAACTCACCTCCTGGGACACTCGGAGAAGATGGCTCCTCTGTGTGTTATGTAAGGAAATCCTCCCGCCAGTGCGGGTTTCACTTGTGGCAGGGAGGGGACTCCAGGCATAGCCTTTCTCCTTGTCTTGGGTCTTCTAGTGCTAAACCAGGGCCAGGATGGAGTAAAGGTTTCCTAACAGCCCTAGCATGCAAAGCGCTTCCTGCTGCTATGGCTCCTGTGATGCTCTATGAGTTGTGAGATCCACGCAAAGGCATCCCCACACTCACTGCAGGTGTAGGGCTCCCCTGTGAAGGTCACAGGCTCCTCGGTCACAGAATATCTTGAAGTAGAAGGGCCTGGGTCCAGCCAAGCTGAGGACCCCGCAGCATAGCCATATGCTTTCCCCATATATGGCTGCTGGCCGCTCCTACTGGAGGGGTACTTCGGCCCCAGCTCATCTTCATCATTAGGATGAGGCCTCTTTCTCCCGGTGGCTTGTTGCAGGGCACCTGGCCTGGCTGGCTGCCGGATAACTGACTGCCTCTGGGAATGGCTGGCAGAGCTTGATTCCCCATTCTGAGCACCTGGAACCTTCTGAGGCTGCCCGGCCCGGTTGGTGTCCAGTGAAGGGTTTGTGGAAGCACCCCTTGTCAGCCTCTCCATAAGCATCCTATACATGCAGACATCCTCGCACACGTTCTCTCTGCTTTCTTGCATCCTGCCACCATCTAAAACAAGGTCACAGTGTAAACAATCTTGACTCCCAAGCCTGTGACAGAAGCTGCTTCCTGAGCAGAAACCAAGAAAATAAAATGTGAGGCCTAAAGGCCTGAGCAAGGGAGGCAGTAGAAGCCATGAGACAAAAAGTCTGGGCATGCCCAGCCTGTCATCCCTGTTCAGAACTCAGACGAGGTCAAACAGGAGCTGCACACAGTGTGTGTGCCTCACAAGCCTCAAAAGACCCACCTGTCTCTAAGTGTGCTCTCATCAACAGTGTCTGAACATGAGCTGAGCTCACAGCTGCCTAGAAGACTCACTCCCAGCCTGCCTTGCAGCTGGGTAACTGACTACATGACTGCACTCTGATCAGAAGTATGGGTCGCAAGGAGGAACTTCCTTCCTGGTGTGATGAAGATGAGATCTGGAGCAGCCTTCAGGACCACAAGGTGACTTTGGCAATGGAGCCATGAGATGGGGGTCACTATTTGGTCACTAATAAAGACAAAACAAGCCCTATAGTAGACCAATGGCCATAGGGACCCCCAGCAATCACACCCTGGGATAATCTCTCTCTCTCTCTCTCTCTCTCTTTGGCTCAGTCATGTGATCTGCTGTAGCTAATGAGATATAAGCACTCAGCATACAAGCAGAACTGTGGCAAGTGCTTATTGTCCGGAGGCTTTCCCTGAAATCCAAGTACATCCCGTGAGGAGCCCAAGCCAACCGCATGGAGAGTCGACAGGAAGAATTCAGTCCTACAGCCTCAGCTAAGCCCCCCACTGAGAGCAGACATGGCTAGCCATGTATCAGTGAGGCCACCGGGGACATCCCAACCCTAGATAGGCCTGTAACATACATCTATGGCCTTTAAAGTACAAAATTAAGCCAAAGAGCTATATGGTTGAACTCAGACAACCCACAGGTCACAGTTAATTCTGCTGTTCTTTTAGGTGACCCAGTTTTAGGGTAGCTTGTTAATACAGCAAGAGATCATTGAGATGACTGAATTCCAGACTACAGCCTCAACACAAGGAGTGGGAGAATGCCTACTGGAGTTGAGATGAGGTCTCAGCTGAGGGGTCTGGGGGGAAAAGTGCAGCATCCCCCCCCACCCAGCATTAGCCTCCTCCATCTGACCCCTGATCTAATTTGACCTCACCTTGGAGGCTGCTTCCTGGTAGTTCTTCCACTGCAGGAAGTACCTCTGACTCCAGCTCGAAGGCAGCACCCGGCTGAGAAAGCTCATACCCTGAGTTAAGTTAAAAAAATACAGACTAAAACAGGTATCCACACAAAGCAGCTGGAGGGGAGCTGGGGTGGGGGTAGAGGGGGTCCCCACATGACACCCTGTCTTTTTCTGTAAAAGAGCCCCTGGAAAGCCAGAGGTTCTGAGAACAAGGTAGCAGAAATAAAGCAGAGGGTCTGCCTGGGTGAGGAGAAAAGAACAAAAGGATAGGTGGAAGGTGAGAGAATCCAGGGGTAAGAAAAGTTAGAGAGAAAAACATAAAATTTGGCTAAGAGTATAGATCAATGCTGAGAGGGATCACCTAACTGGGTGCTGGTGGCTCACACCTGTAATCCTAGCTACTTAGGAGGCTGAGATCTGAGGATCACAATTCAAAGCCAGCCCAGGCAGGAAAGTCCATGAGACTCTTATCTCCAATTCACCAGGAAAAAACTGTAAGCGGAGCTATGGTTCAAGTTATAAGAGCACTAGCCTTGAGAAGAAAAAGGGGAAAAAAAGCTCAGGGACAGCACTTAGGCCCTAAATTCAAGCCTCCAGACTTGGGGGGGGGGGGGGGGGGGAGAAGGGGAGAGGGATTACCATGAGTGAAGTCCTGGGTCTAAGTTAAGCATCAACAACAACAAAAAAAGGCATAAAACTAGAACCTTATAAAGGGCCCAGAAGTCTGTGGTTCACCTGCAAAGGCAAGCTCTGGGGTAAGAACTTCTGTGAGAGAAACCTCTGCCTTTGTCAGGCCAATCTCTGCACTAATTACGTGAGAGAACTGGCATCTTGGGCCCAGGCCTTTCTAAACTTAGTGGCTTCATATCCCACAGACAGATATGCAAACAGAAAGCCCCAGAGCCCAGGCAGAACTCAGAAAGGTAGACTAGGATGGATGGGGATCTTGGCAAACAGACAAGTAAGTCCAAGTCCCAAGATGTTTAAAACATGCTAAAGTTCAAACACATTTACATCACCTTAATACATAACAATTAAATGAAAAATTTAAGAATCCCTTTGGTGTTCTAACCACAGCCCATGTCAGAACTGCCTGTGCCAACAGTGCTGGGAGAGAAGGCAGGGTAAGGCGCAAGCCCACGGGAGGCAGGTCTCACCGCTCAGGAGCAGCTTCTCGTAGCTCTTCAGGTTCTCCTCTGTGGGGTCTATTTGGTTCCATTCTCCCAAGGGCAGAGTCTCATCCGGGAGCGACTCTGTCTAAAACAGCAAGGTGGCCCCAAGACCACTGGCTAGGAACAAGCACCCGCCCGGAGGCTGTGACCCACCCTGAGACGCACAGCTCTGCATCCCACTCATGAGTTCTGTAAGGTCTCGTACACCTCACCCTATGGATATTCAGAACCATGATCTTTTGCTATGGCAGAGTTGAACCCTGGGAAGTAAGTGGTCAATGGTCAGGGAGAGACAGACCCTTTCACTTGGGAACAGACTCTAGAAGCTGCTGGACAAGGTCAGTCTCCAGGGCTGCCAGCAGCAGTCCCATGGCCTCTGGGATACCAGCGGCCCCACTCACCTTTGGCACAGTTGTCTCAATGTCAGCCTCTTCAGTTTTTTCTCTCCCCATGTTCTCTTGATCCAGATGCATGGATTCCAGAGCAGGCCAGGCAGGGAGAAGGGATGGTAGATCTGAGAAGACAAATCCTCAGAGGCTGAGCATCTCTAAAACAAGGAAACCCACAAGCCTCCCACACAGCCCTAGGAAGAAAGTGGAGAGTACCCCGCCCCCATCCCCTCCATATGTTCATGTCATGTGTCAAAATTCAACAAACACTTCCTCTGTCTGCAACTGAGAGTGGTCACAAAATTGAAAACAAAGAAGTTCAAGTCCAGCAGTAGACCCAGAAATGCCAATTTAAGCCACAAAAGAGGCAATGTCTTTTTGTTTGTGTTCTGGTAGTAGGGCTTGAACTCAGGGCCTCATGGTCTTGCACTGCGTTTCCATTCACAGCTGGCATTCTACCCCTTGAAACAAGGCCTAGATGGTCTCCTAGCCCCAGACCCATCCCTCCACACCTGATCTAGTAACACTCACCAGCATCTGGGTCTTCCCTGGGGCTCAGCAGCCCTCCTGGTAGTAGCAAAGGATCAGAGTGCCTGTCATAGTCTCCCTCACTGAAGGAAGAGGACCCGCCTGGAGAGCACAGCCGTATCCCTGTGAACAACCAAGTGAGCCACCATGAGAAGAGCGACCCCAGAGGTTGGAACCCATGATGGTATCACACAACAAACTGGCAGGGACAAGGAAGGGACCCATGCTGACGACAGTGCCCCTGGACTCCCAGGCCTCCTCATGTCTTCCCCCAGGTTTCAACACTTAGACCTGGAGGAAACCTCTGGCCAATGATACACCCGGAATGTTTAGCTAGTCTTTTTTTTTTTTTTTTGGGCCAGTCTTGGGGCTTAAATTCAGTTTGAGCACTGTCCCTGTATTCTTTTGCTCAAGGCCAGCACTCTACCACCTGAGCCACAGCAGCACTTCCGGCTTTTCTGTGTATGTGGTACTGAGGAATCAAACGCAGGGCTTCATCCATACTAGGCAAGCACTCTACCACTAAGCCACATTCCCAGCCCTGTTTAGCTAGTCTTTAAGAGCCTGCTCCCTGCCTTTGACTGCCCTCCATTTCTCCTATTTCCTAGCATCTAGAAAGCAGACATGAAGGCAAGAGCCCAGGCAGCTGTTTTAACCCTGGAGGCAGTTCTCAGGGAGAAGCCACTGGGCAGGACAATGGGCTTGCATCTCTGCTGACTGAGGAGCTGCTTTACCAGCTTGGGGTTGCTTGTGTGTGTGCATCTTATACATGTGTGACTACACTCTCAGAAAAGCCACAATTGGGGTTTCAACTCCACATCGTAAATTCCATTCTTTCCAGGACCTCATGCCCACTTCCTCTATGCCACGCATTCTTCTGGGTTGGCAGACTCACCTGGTTCCTCCAGAACATCGGAGATGCCCTCCACCAGAGAGGCAGCCTTTGTGCAGTTCTCAGGATACTGGGATACTACCCAAGGGCGGACCCTATCCGGCAAGATGCCCAGGAACTGCTCTAGGACCAGCTGCTCCAATATTTCCTCCTTGGAGCAGGCATCAGGCCGCAGCCACTGGCGGCACAGATCGTGGAGCCGGGCCAGAGTCTGGTGGGGCCCAGCTGTCTCCTGGTAGACAAATTCTCGGAAGCGCAGACGGGAGAACTCAAGGTCAGCAGGGGTCCTCTCAGAGACAGTCTTAGATCCCTTCTGATGGCTAGATTCGAGATCATCTTCGTCCTCCAGTTCAGTTTCCTCCTGTAGATATGCTTCCTCCTGCAGATCATCTTCCTCCTGTAGGCTGGGCTCCTCCTGTAGGCTGGGCTCTTCCCCAAGAAGATACTCTTCCTCCTGCTGGATGGGCTCCTCCTGCTGGACAGGCTCTTCTTGCAGGCTGGGCTCTTCCTCCAGGATACATGCTTCTTGCTGGATAGGTTCTTCCTGCTGAATGGGCTCTTCCTCCAGGATACACTCTTCCTGCTGGATGGGCTCCTCCTCCAGGATACACTCTTCCTGCTGGATGGGCTCCTCCTCCAGCAGATACTCTTCCTGTTGGATGGACTCTTCCTGCAGGCTGGGCTCTTCTTGCTGGATGGGCTCTTCCCATAGGCTGGGCTCTTCCTGCTGGGCTGTGTCAGCTGAGCCCAGTGTGGGCGGTTCTGGGGGCAATGGGGAGCTCCTTGGGGATGCCAACACCTTCTCCAAAGGCAACATCTTCACAGACCTCCTCCAAAATGTGACTGTCTAGCTAAGGGCAAGGCACACACTGAGGATGACAGGGTATCAGGACCCAAGGATCTGCAGAGGGTATCAACAAGACATATGGTGAAGACCCCTGCCTTGGGAATCCAAGTTGAGTGAAGCTAGCATCTCTAGCACCCACCATGCATAAATCTCATGCAGAATTTTATCCATCTATCAATCATGCAGGAACTGGACCTTGAACTCAGGACCTGAGAACTGTCCCTAAGCAATTGTGATCAAGGTGGTGCTCTACGATGAGCTACAGCTCCACTTCCAGCTTTTTGGTGGTTAATTGGAGCTAAATCCCAGAGACTTTCCTGCATGGGCTGGCTTTGAACCTCAATTCTCAAGTCTCAGCTTATTGAGTAATCAGAACTATAGGCATGAGCCACCAGCATTGGCTCAGAATTTCTTGTGTGTGTGCACGTGTACACCCTCCTGGGCTTGAACCCAGGGCCTTTTGTGCTCAAGGCTAGCATATACCCTTTGAGCTACACTTTCAGCTTTTTGCTGGTTAATTGGAGGTAAGAGTCTCATGACCTTCAAAGAATTTTAAATAAAAGCAATCTGGTTGTTAGCATCAGCAGAACTCCAGTTTTGTACTTGTATAAGTAAAATTAACATAGGAACTAGAGAGCAACACATTTTGTAAGACTGGCAATGCTAAGATTGGGGGTGGGGGGAGAAGATGGGGTGGTCTTGGGGATTGAACTCAGGGCCAGGGCACCGTCCCTGAGCTCTTGGCTCAAGGCTAGTGCTCTACTACCTTAAACCACAATACCACTTCGGGTTTTCTGGTGGTTAATTGAAGAGAAAAGTCTCACGGACTTTCCTGCCCAGGTTGGCTTCTAATCGACATCCTTAGATCCTCAGATCGCAGCCTCCCGAGTAGGTAGGATTACAGGTGTGAGCCACTGGCGCCCAGCTAGGATTTTGTTTTGCTAACAATTAGCCATGAAGACACAGACGAAAAATTACAGGGCACTCGATTGTAAACTTAGATATAATCTCCTAAATATATCAGTAAACTCAATCTCCCCAATCCAAGTTACACACTTGACACGGTACTCGGGCCGCACTCCCACCTCACCCCACCCAGGAGTCCCCCAACTTCCCCTCGCGCTCGGCGCTGCGGGCACAGCACTACGGGGCCAACTCCGGCCAGACGAGCCTCCAGAGTGTTCATCCCGGCCCTCCAGGACTCCGGGACCGCGCGCCTTCCGCCCCCTCCCTCCCCGCGTGCTCGGGGCACCCTACCAGGGCGGGGACGCCAGGCCCCCATCCCGGTGCGGCTAGGCCCCCCCCCCGAGCCAGGCTCCGGGACACAGCCCCGCCTGCTCCACCGCTACATCCCGTCCCTCTCAGTCCACTGGCCTGACCAAGAGTCCGAGGAGTGGACCGACCTGCCTTCTGCGCAGCGACGACCCACGGGTTCCTGCAGCCCCTAACCCAAAGTGGCGCGATGGCGACAGGCGAACTGCGCGTGCGCGCCGAGCTGCCCTGCGGACTGCAACTCCCAGGGTGCTTTGCGGCATCCGCGCCTCGAGGTGGGCCGAGGTCGCCGGCAGAACCAGTATCCAATCAGAGGGATCGCCCCACCCACTCTGCACTTGCGTCACCCTCGGCGCCATGGCAACTGGATAAACAAGCGGAAATAAGATGCGCCTGGGACCCCCAAGACCTAAGATCCGTAGACAAAGACTGGTACAGGCAGAGATGTAGGAGAGGAAAGACGCAAATTGGGGTTAACAGCAAGCATAAAACCTGAGGCGAGCATGCCCAGAGAGGGCCCAGAGATGACAGATGTACAGGCCAGGGATACAGAGGACATAAAGACACAGGAGAGACCAATATGCAGCAACAAAAATGGAGGCCCAAATACTGGGGCAGCCGAGGCAGGCGCGTGCAGGCCCAGTACAGGAAGCTGGCACTAGACTCGCTGAGACCAAGATTCACTGCAATGGGAGTTTGCAGTTCCAGAAAGAATTTGAAGATGACCATATCAGGGCTTCAACAGTCATTAGGTAGAGGAACATGACAAGGGGAGGTGCAGAAAGCCCCCCTCCCCCCGCAGGGATCTGCTTCCCCTCCAAACTGGGCTTGCAGGTCAATTTGGTGGTTTGGAATGCCTACACGCATGTATCCGAACAGTATGCTTTGCTGTATTGTTTTAAATTATTACAGCAAAACATGCTCAATTCTGAGAATATTTTTGTGTTTTGCTGTATTGTTTAAATTATTACAGTGAAACATGCTTAATTTTTTGTGTGTACCCGTCCGGAGGCTTGAACTCAAGGCCTGGGCATTGTCCTTGAGCGTTTTCACTGGAGGCCAGTGCTCTGCCACTTCCAGCTTGTTGGTAGTTTATTGAAGAGTCTCATGGACTTCCTGCCCAGGCTGGCAACAAACCATGATCCTCAGCTCAGCCTCCTGAATAGCTAGGATTACAGGCGTGAGCCACCGGGCCCTGGCCTGAGAATTTTAACTCTCACATAACACAAATACTATCAGGACAAATAACAGTCCCTCTCTTCCATTAGCCACAGTCCTTCTCCCACAATCTTGTGGCACGTTCCTGAGGTACAGGGTTGTACCTACAAAATGTCATGTAATTGTAATCATATAACGTGTAGTCTTTTGAAATTTGCTTGTTTATGTACTGTAATTTCCTTGCAACTCTATGAAAGTAGCATCTAGAAGTAGCTTGACGCTGATTACTACTAAGTAATATTCTATAGTGTACAACAGTTTAAACATTTCATAAGTTTAATATTGGTTTTGCTTCCAGTATTTTGCTATTATAAAGAAAGACACTAAAAAAAAAAAGACACAACATTTTGTGTGTGTCCACTTTGGGAACCCAAGAGTACAATTGTGGTAATATAACAAGCACATAGCTAGTGTTCAAAAAGGAAAAGTCTGATCCCTGCACCGCTGGCTCACATCTGTAATCCTAGCATCTCAGGATACTGAGACCTGAGGATTACAGTAAAACACCAGCCTAGGCAGAAAAATCTGTGACTCTTATCTCCAATTAATCACCCCCCAAAAAAGCCAAAGGATGAGCTGTGACTTAAGTGGTAAAGCACTCACCTGGAACTGAAACTCAAGGTCAATGCCCAAGCCCTGAGTTCAAGTCCAGGACCAGCACAAAAAAAAAATCTGAGGCAAAGTGAAAGGAGTGACATTATCCAAAAACGAAATGTACTCATTACTTATGAAATGATAACCCCTCTATTAGTAACACCTTAATAACAAAATTATACTCTTAAACAAAAACATGCTAATAAACTACACATCGAAAGGAAAGTCATGCTCTTCCACAGTGCACTATTTAACATTCTCACCACCAAGGTTTCTCCACACTGCGACCAGTACCTTTGGCGTGAGCACTAGTTTTTTCCTTTAGCCACTCTGTAGTGCAGTAGTGATATTATGGTCTAGTTGTATTCCTCTAATGACTAACAATATTGAACTTATTTTTCATGATTATTTGCCATGTGTTTATTCAAACAGTAAAATATCTGTGTCTTTTGCCATTTTCTAGTTAACAAATGCTTTGAGATCTTTACATTTTTTTAAGTATAAGTTGTCAGATATATAGCTCACTTTCCTCCCAATTTGTTCTCTTTATGTCCTTAACAGGGACTTTGGCAAAGGATTTTTTATTTGAATATGTATATTTATTTCTCCAAAGAAAACACATAGTAGATAACAGGTTTATGAAAAAATGACCAACAGCATCAGTCATCAGAGATATAAAGATCAAAAGAACAGTAAGATAGCACTCTGCATGTTAGGATAAGTATTAGGATGGTTATTTTTTAAGTTATGTTGGCAATAGTATGGAGAAAAATGAATGCTTGTGCATTGTTGGTAGAAATTGATAGGGCCTTTATGGAAAACAACATGTAGGTTCTTAAAACAGAACTCCTATATGATCTGGCTTTCATTTAAAATGTCTCTTGGAGATGGCTATAGCCTAGTCACCATGGCCATCACTTCATCGAGTGATGAAAGAATACATATCACATGCTTTTTTCTGGTGCTAGTCTTGGAGCTTGAACTCAGGGACTGGGTGCTTGCTATCCCTCAGCTTTTTCACTCAAGTCCACTGGCACTCTATCACTGAACCACAACCCCACTTCCAGCCTGTTTCTGGTTAACTGGAGCTAAGTCTCCTGGACTTTCCTGCATCTGCTGGCTTTAAACTATGATCTCAGCTGCTTCAGTAGCTAGGATTACAGGCTTGAGCCCTGGATGCCTGGTTCAGACACTTCGAAAAACATTGTTGAACCTTGAGGACATTAAGCAAAAAACGACAAATACAGAAAGTCAAATAGTATGTAAGGTAACTCATATGAACAATCTAAATAGTCAAAATCACAGAAGCAGAATAAATAGTGCTTGTTAGGACTTGGGGAAGGGAAAACTGGAGTTGCTGGTCCAATGATCCATTATGTTTGTTATACAAAACTGGGAAAGCAAAGGGGTGACATTGTCCAAAAAGAAATGTACTCATTACCTGACTTGGCAATAATACCTTTTTTTTTCCTTCCGGTCCTGGGCCTTGAACTCAGGGCCTGAGCACTGTCCCTGGCTTCCATAGGCAAAGGATTTTAAAATGTCCAATTTATTGATTTTTCCTTTTATTTTTTTGCCAGTCCTGGGGCTTGGATGCAGGGCCTGAGCATTGGCCCTGGTTTATTTTTGCTCAAGGCTAACACTCTCCCACTTTAACCACAGCACCACTTCCAGCTTTTTCTGTTTACATGGTGCTGAGGAATCGAACCAAGGACTTCATGAATGCAAGACAAGCACTCTACCGCCATACCACATTCCCAGCCTGAATACTTTTTCATTAAGCTTTACTAAATGTGACTCAGCTTTCTTAATGGTTGTTTTTCATTAATTTTATTAATTTTGCTTACGTGGTGCCAAGGAATCAAACCTAGGCCCTCATTTCTTTTGTTTTGTTTTTTTTTCCAGTCCTGGGGCTTGAACTCAGGGCCTGAGCACTGTCCCTGAGCTTCGTTTTGCTCAAGGCTAGCACTTTACCACTAGAGCCAGGTGCCACTTCCTGCTTTTTCTGTTTATGTGGTGCTGAGAATTGAACCCAGGGCTTCAAGCGTGTTAGTCAAGCACTCTACCACTAAGCCACATTCCCAGCCCTGATTTCTCTTTTTACAGATGCTCTTGATATTTGTTGTCCATTTTAAAACTCTACCTACTCCTAAGTTCTGTGAGTTTCCTGAGGTCAAACAACATAAGCCATGAGGTTCATTTCTTTCCCTGTATGGCTATTGGAATGTCTCTTTTTCCTACCATCAAATCTATATCATCCCCAGCACCAACCTATTCTTTAACATTAGCTATATGTCTAAAAATTTAGACACTACTAAGAATTAGTGTTGACTGGAAAGGCCAAAGGCTCAGTCTCACTTCAGACTATTTTGGCCATAGATTATTTTGGTTTATCACAAATTTAAGGGTCTTCAATGTCCCTATCTTGGGCACAATAGTTTGCTAGAATAACTCACAGAACATTCAGAAGGAAACTTTACTTGTGTTTGCCAGTTTATGATAAATAATACAAGTCAGGAACAACCAAGTGGAAAAGACACATTAAGTGGAAGGTGCACAACCTCCCTCTCCTCAGCTGGGCTCCACACCTCTGGGAACACCACATCACAGGATGCTCCAGGGGCTGTGTATCCTTCCTGAGAAAAAGCTCACCCTGCTTCTGTCAGGAGGCCCCACTTTGAATCAACTTAGCATAAAGAATTTCAAGGCTTTTGACCAGCAATCAAAGACAAGAGAAAACTATGTTTATTATACCACGATATCACCCTAGTCTGGTTATCCACCTATATGGAAAATCTTAACACTGAACAGTTCTTTTTTCCTATTTTGTTCTTTGCCTTTCCAGATTGTTTCAGCTATTCTAAGTCAGCTCAGGCTAACCTTAAACTTATAATACTTCTTCCAAGTGCTATGATTATAGGTGTGGCAGAAATGATTTTGTGCTGTTGTGTTCCCAGTCCTGGGAACTGGACTCAGGGCCTGAGCTGTCCCTGGCTTCTTTTTGCTCAAGGCTACCACTCTACCCCTTGAACCACAGCGACACTTCTGGCTTTTTCTACATATGTGGTGCTGAGGAATCGAACCCAGGGCTTCATGCATGCAAGGCAAGCACTCTACCACTAGGCCACATTCCCAGCCCTGGTTTTAAGTTTTGTAATGTTTAGTTTTGTTTTTGTGGCCAGTCCTGGGGCATGGACTCAGGGCCTGAGCACTGTCCCTGGCTTCTTTTTGCTCAAGGCTAGCACTTTACCTCTTGAGCCACAGTGCCACTTCCGGCTTTTTTCTGAGGAATCAAACCCAGGGCTTCATGTATACAGGGCAAGCACTTTACCACTAGGCCATATTCCAAGCCCCTGGTTTCAAGTTTTATTTATATTTTTCTTTCATTGCTTTCACGTTCACTGTGTGAAACAATGTTCTCGTCAGCCACAGAACTGAGTATAAACAACCAATAGTTTACAGTATATTAAATATAGTGTCAGGCCAACCACGGTGACTCATGCCAGTAATCCCAGCAACTAGGGAGGAGATTGGGAAGCAAAAAGTCAGAGAGATCTTCACTGATTCAATATTAAAGGCATCCTAAATTAAACTTATACAGACACAAAATAGAACCTTTTGATCTCATTATAAAATGAAAATACGTATTATATAAAGCTTATTTTTTTAAACTAATGATGTTACCCAATTGCAAACCGAGCTATTTATAATATTCAAAAATCAGACACTAAAAGATGCACAAAATAAGAAAAAAAAATCAGACACTAGGGCTGGGAATGTAGCTTGCCAGTAAAGTGCTTGTCTCACATGCACAAAGTCCTGGGTTCAATTCCTCAGCACCGCATAAACAGAAAAAGTCAGAAGTGGTGCTGTGGCTCAAGAGGTAGAGTGCTAGCCTTGAGCAAAACTAGGTCAAGGACAGTGCTCAGGCCCTGAGTCCAAGCCCCAGAACTAGCAAAAAGTAAAAAAATAAAAAATAAATAAATAAAACAGACACTAATGGTTTTCAATGGAAGAATGGTTAAATAAACCAAAACACATAACAAGCCATTCCATGTGTTCCCCACCAGAACATGCTTTGGAAAATTAATCCCCAGTGTTGGGATGTGGGAACTTTCAAGAGGCCTTCAGGTAAACGAAGCAGAGCCCTCTGTGGGTGTATGCATGATTAGTGAAATCTAAACTCACCCTTGGGTTGCACCAATGTCAGTTTCCTGGTTTTGATATTCTACAATTACACAAGAAGTTCACATTTGGAAAAGTTAGGGTGAAAGGCATACTACCTCACTGTTCAGTTTCTTGTACTTCCTTGTGAAATCTACAAATTATTTCAAAACAGTTAACAACACAATGATTGCAAAACTTTCATCTCAAAAATCAGTTGTCCCAAGGACAATTGGAAAAAAAATCATAAAGAGATGAGTTATCAGGTAAAAAGAAATTACTGCATAAGTATGCTAATAGTACTATGCCCATACAGAAGAATGCTCTTATCCTTAGAATCTCTGTCCTTAAATATTTAAAGGTAAAATGTCATAATTGGACTTATTTTCAAATGATTATACATAATATACATAAATATGAACACACATATACACATAAATACATAGAAACACATGCTAGTGAATTTTAAAACATACACCCATGTATATGCATATACTCATAAATATAATATACATACATAATATACACATATAAACCCCACAATATTTGCTATACACACAGACAGGTATGTATACACATCATCAGGCATTATACATATATTATCAACACATAATATGTAAGCATTATATGTGAATTAGTGGGTAAATTCACTGCTCTCTCTTCAACTTTTCTATCATACTTCAGAAACGTGTTATAAAAGAAAAAGGGGGAGGGGGCTGGGAATATGGCCTAGTGGTAAAGTGCTTGTCTCTGGGTTGGATTCCTCAGCACCACATATGTAGAAAACGTCCAGAAGTGGCGCTGTGGCTCAAGTGGCAGAGTACTAGCCTTGAGCAAAAAAAAGCCAGGGACAGTGCTCAGGCCCTGAGTTCAAGCCCCAGGACTGGCAAAAAAAAAAAAAAAAAAAAAAGTAGAGGGGCTGGGAATATGGCCTCTGCACCACATATATTAAAAAAAAAAAAAAAAAAAGGCAGAAGCGGTGCTGTGGCACAAGTGGTAGAGTGCTAGCCTTGAGCAAAAAGATGCCAAAGACAGTGCTCAGGCCCTGAGTTCAAGCCCCAGGACTGGCAAAAAAAAAAAGTAGAAAGAGAAAATGTAATAAATGCTCTGGTCAGCACTCATTAACAACTTGGTGACAATAAATCTAATAAGCTTACTCAAAATGTATTCAGAAGATAGCTTTAAAATTTTTAAGGTGAGGGGCTGGGGATATGGCCTAGTGATAGAGTGCTTGCCTGGCATACATGACCATGAAGCCCTGGGTTCAATTCCTCAGGACCACATACACAGAAAAAAGTCAGAAGTGGCCCTGTGGCTCAAGTGGTAGAGTGCTAGCCTTGAGAAAAAAAAATGTAAGGTGAGAAACTAATGTGATAGCTGAAAACTATAAGAAAACCATGGAATGACTTACCTGCTAACTTGTGAACTTCTCCACAAGGAGCAAGTTTGGGTTTTTGTTTTGTTTTGTTTTGTTTTATGGGGGAGAGGGGTGGGGGACTAACCTCTTTATGTACCTGTACTGGGGCTTGGAACTCAGGGTCACACTCTCATTTGGCTTAAAAATTTTACTAGGGGCTGGTATTCTACCAATTGAGTCACACCTCCACTTTCAAGGTAACAGAAGAGTGCAAGGTGAGGAAGAATACCTGCCAATAAAATCTGGGATTAGGCCAGGCACTGGTGGCTCACCCTGTAATCCCAGCTACTCAAGAGGATGAGATCAGAGAATCAAGGTCCAAGCCAGTACATGCAGAAAAGTCTTCAAGATTACCTTCAATCAGCCAGCAAAAAAGCCAGACTGGAGGTGTATCTCAAATGGTAGTGTCAGCCATAGGCAAGCAAGCTGAGAAAGCTCTGATACTGAAAAAAACTAAATCAAAAGAAAAAAAAAGAACCACAGCATTAGGATAAAGCAGAGCCTTTCATATCACTCACAGGTTTCTGGCCAATTCTGGAAATCTCCTGGTTCTCCAGCTACTTCTAGTACACTGGACTTCATCCAAGTTCAATGCTATTTAAGCTCTTTACTCAATGAGCTAAGTATGTTTCTGAAATGGTTCAAGTCAATAAAAATAGGGCAAACAGCTGTATTTTAGATTTAACAGGGGAGTGTACTATTTAAGTAGCACTTCAAATTGCTTTGAAATATTCTCATATTAAAATTCACTTCACTAGGCAGAGTGGCTCAAGTCCTGGTGCATTTCCCTAGCTATCAGGACCGTTCCTGACTTCAAACCAGTATTGCCATTAAAAAAAAAAAAATTTTTAAACAGTTTATATAGGAAGCCAGAGGATAAATCAGTGATAAAGCACTGACCTATGATATGTAAGGTCTGGGGTTGAATCCTCAGTACCACAAAAAGAAAAAAAGAAAAAAAGCCTCAGTGCAGCATAAAACCTACCTGATACAGAAAATTTGAAAGACATAAAAATGTAGAGGAAAAAAATCACAATCTCACTGTCAAGTCTTAAATATATTTACTTCTTGTATTCCTAGTGAATCATTTTTAACATGTTTAGTCAAACTACATATTTAACTTGCCATTCTCCTTCCCTTCAAAAAATTATGGATAGCACCCATATCATTAACATCTCTTTGTTAGCATAAAAAACGACACAAGGGCTAGAGGCATCAAAAGATAAAAAAGACTATTCAGAGACAATTCTTAAGTAAAAATTTTAGAGGTAAAGTAATGTGGTAAGTCAACATCAGCCACCTTCTTACAGTAACAAATATCAAAATTCAAAAGCCCTCACTCTTAAATCCTAGGGCTTGAACTCAGGGCCTGAGCACTGTCCCTGGCTTCTTTTTACTCAAAGCCAGCACTCTACCACTTGCACCACTGCACCACTTCCAGCTTTCTCTGTTTATGTGGTGCTAAGGAATGGACCCAGAGCTTCATGCATGCTAGGCAAGCACTCTACAGCTAAGCCACATTCCCAGCCCACTCTTAAGTTCTATTTCACCATGTAAATATGTTCTGGTTCCTGGGTCAACAAGTTTGAAAACCTTGGATGAGGAAAATTCTGTTTTACAAGAATAATGTTCAAGGGCTGGGAATGTGGCCTAGTGGCAAGAGTGCTTGCCTCGTATACATAGAGCCCTGGGTTCAATTCCTCAGCACCACATATATAGAAAATGGCCAGAAGTGACGCAGTGGCTCAAGTGGCAGAGTGCTAGCCTTGAGCAAAAAGACGCCAGGGACAGTGCTCAGGCCCTGAGTCCAAGGCCCAGGACTGGCAAAAAAAAAAAAAAAGAAGAAGAAGAATGTTCAAGATATCCCCTAAAGAACTGTTGGAAATGCTAAACAACTGAAAACTTGACAAGCATAGTGGTACATGTCTGTATTCCTAGTACTCAAGAGGCTGAGGCAACAAGATTGTAAAGTCAAGGCCAAACTGGGCTACAAAGCAAGTTAAGGAGTAAAACTCTATTAACCAAGAAACATTTTAAAAAAACAAACCTGAACACTTGCAGTGTTCAGAAGCAGGGAGGACAAGACAAATATGGTGTAACATCTTCACAAGGATAGTGCACAACAGGTAAAACTGTGACAAAATTCCACTACGAAATGAGAAAAGCAGGTTGCAAAAGTTCAAACTACATCAGCTCCAAACACACACAAACACAAACACACACACACACACACACACACACACACCATACTTTCTATTGCTTGAAGCAATGTTTATTTTAAAACAAACTTCCTGGGTAAACAATGTTTTCTGAATGTATCATGCTGCCTCTGATTTTAATCTCTAGCAGGGCCAGCTCCCAGTGGTGACTTTATTTCATTCACTCTCAGAAGTTTACAAACCTGTTCCTGCACACTACGCACTGTTCAAGGAATCTATATTTGAACAGTAGATCTGGCAGGTGCACTCTAGTGGAGCAAAAAACAAAACACAGAATCTGTTACTGTCAAACACACACTGGGCAAACTGAGCAGACCCAACCCTGGATCAGTTTCATAAGTAAGGCCTGGTGTTCCCGACTGTTCTAAAATCTCTACTCACAATTCAGAAACAGAACACTCAAGAAACGAACTGCCCAAGGGAGTAGCTTGGGCTCTGACTTACATTCTGAATGCAGGTTCTCATCACTAGCTAGCCTGGAACAAACAGTTCCTGGGCCAGCAGCCTGGTGCTGGAGTGATGAGGATCCTAGCTAGCTATACCTGAGTGAAGGGAGCCAATAAAGGACCAGAGAGGCCATCATTTAACAGGGTCTCTCTGGCTCTTGGACACGGAAAAGGGATAGGAGCAGTGGGGGGAGCTGCCCATTCCAGTGAGATTGAATTCTGAGAATTTCTTAGAGGTAGAGGCACGGAATCCTGAAGAGATGACGTGGAGATTTAGGGAAAAGAGAGACGGAGGTAGACACTGACATATTTTACATGGCTGAGTACACCAGATCTGAGAGGATCATCTCTGGGAATCAAGTTCCCAAGTTGTCGGAAGGCAACTCACAAATGTAAAAATAAGCAGGGGAGAGGGAGGAGTCCACAAGCAGAAGGGACCGGAGGGGAGGAAGCCTGGGTGGGGGACTTGACAGGGTAAGCGGGGACAGGAAGCTATGCGCGTGCGGACTCGCACAGGGCCCACGCACAGGGCACGCACACGCGCGCGCGCACACACACAAAGGTGCCAAGGAGGGAGGGCGAGGACGGGGCGAGCGCCTCGGGCACAGACACGACTAACAGGTGGCTCCAGCTCAAACCCAGGCACAGAAAAAGAAGGCGGGGTTAGGCACCGTGCAGGGAGAGGCAGCGCCCACCCGGGAGAGAGGCCGGGTCTCCCTGTCCCAGGGACCGGGAAACTTCGGGGAGTCCAACCCAAGGCACGGGGAAAGAAGGGGTTGTCCCCGCGGAGAGGGAGGCAGCGGAGACTCGAACGGTTCGGCCTCGGGGAAGATGAAACCCTGGCGGAGAGCGGCGCCCGCCTCAGCCCAACACCGGCCGGCCCTAGCCGGCCATGCCCAAAAAAGGAATGCTACGCCCCCGACAGAGTGGGCCCGGCCCACGGTCGCTCTGAACCCCATGATGCCCCTGGTCCCGAGTGTAGGATTCTGCTCTGCGTCTTCGGGGTTGGAAAACCGAGCACCGACAGGCCCGGGAGCCGCAGGAGAGAGAACTTACCTCCAAGCACCGCAACGCACACTACGGCGCGCCGCGAGCTCTGCGCATGCGCACGCTAGACTCCCGGATGAGAATCTCAAAGCCGCGGAACCTTGCGAGCAAGGCGCGGGGACGGGGCTGTCTGAGCAGAACGTGGGGGCGGGGTCCGCTGGGGGCGTGGGGGCGGAGCCAGCAGGTCCAGACGCCGCGCTAACGGGACTCGGCCGCCAGGAGGTCAGAGCCTTGGTCTTCGTGCTCCCGCCCCCATTAAGGTTCAGGAGAAGGAAAACGCCAGTGAGCCACCGCAGACCCGCGGTCCCGGGGGCCGCTGCGCCGCCCCGCGGGGGGCGGGGGGAGCGCATTCCTGCGCTCCTCGGGGACTCCCGGGACCGCCAAGCTCCCCAGCGGCCCGATCCTCTCTCGTCCGCCTCCGTGCGATGCTCCACGCCGGAAGCCCTCCCTCTGTCCCTCCAGTCTGTAGAATTGGTGCAGCTTCCTCCCAGCGTGACGCTCTGCCTGTGGGGGACACTGCCGTGAACGAACGTTCTGTGTGCTTGGCGATCACATTCGTGCTTCCGTCGGGGAGTGGTCAGGTAGAGGAGACAGTGCGACCCCGAAGCTAGGTGTGCGATACCTAGCCGTCTCACCCTTGCCCACAGTCGCCTTCATTTTGGCCGATCTCACATTGCCTAACGAGTAATGAAATGGGTCACACTTATCAAATTTATTGGCCACTTCTTCTCGTTCTTGATGATGTTCTCCAAGTCATTTGCTAACGGTCTCATTGATTTCTTTTTATTCTTTGTGAGATGATGAATCTTTATAAATTTGAATCTAGTCATTTGTCGGATCTGTGCACTAAATAGTCTTTAGCTGTTGCTTACCTTTTCACTCGAATAATAAGTCTTTCTAATGCATACACGTTCTCAAATTTAATGCAGCCAGGCTTATTAGTATTGCCTACTTTGATTAAGAAATGTTTACCCATGCAAACATCACAGATATAGGCATTTTCCTCTCTGGAAGCTTTATTTGCCTTTCTCATTTAGAGCTTCAGTTCACCCAAAAAAAAAATTTGTGTATAGCAAGGAATATCAAATTATAGGTCATAGGTCAACTCTAGTCTTCATCTGTTTGTGTATACTTCAATAGTGAAAAATATTTTATATTGTTCAATAATTGAAAAAACTATTATACAACATATTAAAATTATTTGAAATTCAAATTTAACAGTCCATAAGTAAAAAGTAGACACATTCATTTGCCATACAAATTGTCTATAGCTTTTCACATTACAACCATTGTGTTGCTGTGTAGGTATAGCAGAGATCAAGCAGAACAAGATTGTTTACAATTTAGCAAGAGAGATAAACTACAAAGCACCATACATTACATCACCATATATTACATGGTGGTCAATGCCAGGGAGAAAAAAGCAAGACAGGGAGGATGTGTTGGGCAGGCCATGGTTGCAACTTTAAATATGAGTTAGGGAAGCCTCACTAAGAAAACAGTGTGTGAGCGAGATGTATGAGATGTGAGGGATTGAGCCCACAGGTCTTAGGAGATCTCCAGAGGCAACAATGATTGTAAAGGTTAGGAGGTGACAACCTAACTGCCAGTCAGGAATAACAGAAGGCCACCTGACTAAAAGAACCAGGAAGGAAAATGGGAGATAGGGCCTGATAGGTCACAGGGATCCATTAATTAAAACAATACTGCATGACAAAAAATAAGAAGACAAGTGCAGTAACCTGTACAATAATTACCTATTTGGTGTCTCTCCTTAAAGGCAGACTACAGACTGTATTCCTACTTCAATGACTTCGTGCTTGGTCAGCCCCTTACTTTTGCAATGAAAGATGGGTGGAAGTCCAGTGTGTAACTTCTGAGAAACTCTTGTATTCTTGCATCCACTTGGCCTTTTTCTCAATTACAAAGCCTCCCCACCTCACTCCCTAGGCCCTGGAGTGAAGGCAACAAGCAGAAGATTAGCAGCTGAGCCATAACGCACAAGCAGCCTTTATGCTGGAAGCCTCTGTGCGTTTTACAGTCATTTGTTATTGCAGTATAATTTAATTCGCTTTAAATAATACAACAAATCCTTAAAAACTACTGCTCTTTTAGAGGTTAAAATTTTACAACCTCCATACACTTATCAGAACTAAAATTAAAAACAAATTTGAGCTCTCATTTGTTGCTGGTAGGAAAGCAAAGGAATTATGTGTGGTTTGGAAAGCTTTGTAATTTTTTACAAAATTATTGCCCCATATAGCTCTATGCTCCAGACTGACCATATGGCCCAGAGATCACATTCTAAAAAGAAAGTATGCAATACTAAACTTTATCACAATTGAGTTCCCAAAGTTATCTCTATCCTTGAAGTCAGAGAAACAGCTAAACATGCAAATGTCCTCATTACCCTATCCATCCTTGTGTCTTCCCTAAGATTTACACAATTCATGCTTATCTGCTGTCATAAGTTCCCAGCCAACTGCTCTCCTTTGAGATTAACACAATAATAAACCCACAAAAGAACATGGATTACTGGGTCCTAGGACACAGTAGGCACTGTCATCAAATGAACCCACAATCTCCTTATGGAGTGGAACTGCCTCTCTGGAACTACTACATTCTTAGGCTTTGGACTTGCTTTCTGTCACTGGAAGGTGACTTGAAGATATCTGTGTTCAATAAAGGGTAAAGCGGGGCTGGGGATTTGGCCTAGTGGCTAGAGTGCTTGCCTCGTATACATGAGGCCCTAGGTTCGATTCCCCAGCACCACATATACAGAAAATGGCCAGAAGTGGTGCTGTGGCTCAAGTGGCAGAGTGCTAGCTAGCCTTGAGCAAGAAGAAGCCAGGGACAGTGCTCAGGCCCTGAGTCCAAGCCCCAGGACTGGCCAAATAAATAAATAAATAAATAAAAAATAAAGGGTAAAGCAATGGGAGGATGTCTTTTTATGGTTTTGGGTTTTATGGGTTGTTGTTTTTTTTTTTGTCATTTGTGGGGCTTGAACTCAGGGCCTCGGACCTGGAGCTCTTTTTGCTCAAGGCTACCACTCTACCACTTTGAGCTACAGCACCATTTCCAATTTTCTGGTGGTTAGTTGGAGAGAAGTCTCACAGATTTTCCTGCCCAGGCTGGCTTTGAACCACACTCCTCAGATCTCAGCCTCCTGAGTAGCTAGGATCATAGGCATGCACCACCAGCACCTGGCTTCAGTGTCTATTCTTGACCTTTTCTAAGATATCATTATGGTTTCCCATTTAATTAGACTTAATTTTCTAAAGCATTTCACTCTCAAAGTAGTAGACAAAGGCCTTAGAGAAGTCTTCCCCATAATTGGCAGTACTCATACTTGCCCCAAATTGGCTATACCACATGAGCCATACTTCCAAGCCTATTTTTGCTTTACTAATTTTTCACACAGTCTTCCATTTTTACCCTCTGCTAAGCCTGGGACCACTCCTCTGTTCACTACCCTTCTTAGGATATCTGCATTGATCACCATACCTGCTTATTTGTTGAGATGGACAGTTCACTTTTTTTCCCAAACTGCAGTCTCTTGATCTCTAAAGTAGGTAGGATTACAGGTGTGAGCACCCATACCTGGCCATTTTGTTGTTGTTAAGGTTATTAACTTGCTAGGAAAGGGATTACAGAAAATACTTCAGAGTGGGGAAAGTTAACCCGGTGGAAAGCAACAAAAAGGGAGTGACTCTACATAGTTGTATGTTGTTTCTTCTTGCTTTTGTTTTATTTAAAAATGTTTGGCAACAAAACAAAAACATTTTTGTTTGTTTGTCTGACAGTCTTGAGGTTGAACTCAGGGCCTGGGCAAACAAAAATCAAGGACAATGTCCAGGCCCAGAGTTCAAGGTTACAAAGGATGGGCACAGAAAGCAAACAAACCAAACCAAAAACCCCATGACATGAAAGGAGAAATTCAGCACAGTGATCCTCAAAACCAAGAAACTTACCCATCTAAATCAGGTCAGACATCCATTCATTTTTTGGGTTTTTTTGCCAGTCCAGGGGCTTGGACTCAGGGCCTGAGCACTGTCCCTGGCTTCTTTTTGCTCAAGGTTATCACTCTCCCACTTGAACCACAGCACCACTTCCAGCTTTTTCTGTTTATGTGGTACTGAGGAATCGAATCCAGGGCTTCATGCATGCCAGGCAAGCACTCTACCACTACGCCACATTCCCAACCCAAAACATTTTTTAAATAAAACAAAAGCAAGAAGAAACAATATAACACTTCCTTTTTGTTGCTTTCTGCCGGGTGCTTTCCCTCTGGCCACAGCTGATCTGGTGATGGTTCTCTGTCTCAAATTCTGAAATGTGCAATCAAGTAGTGGGGACACAACTGACATTACTACAAACTATACATATTTTACTTTAGAGTAGCACACACCAAAGTAGAGTGCCTGGCTCAGGCCTGGGATTCTTGGAGAGTCCACTAAGGGTGTGCATCTTAGAATTCACATATCACTCCAGAGACACAAATCTGGAAGCTATAAATAACATACATATCCTGGAAATATAAGACAGTTCTTTTTAAGGAGGAAACTCATTCTTTTAAAGACAAGAAACGTACTTACCTCACACTCGGCACTGTTCATATTCTGAGACTGATGGCTTTAAGCAGCCATCGAGTGACTTTGTAAGATGTTTAGTAGCATCCCTGACTTCCCACCACCGGGCTTTCCCATGACCCTGTCACAATGATGCAAATGTCTCCCTGTGTCCCTGGCACCAGCATGAGAACCACTGTTTCCAGTAAAACAGATGGCTATATGTCAAAGTGAATTGACAGTGGAATACTGCATAGCACTGAAAATAAACTGTAATAAAATGCGGCAACATGAATGAGACTAATAGACAGTATACATGCTCATGATTCCACTCATAAAAAATATAAAAATAGGGCTGGGAATATGGCCTAGTGGTAGAGTGCTTGCCTAACATACATGAAGCCCTGGGTTTGATTCCTCAATACCACATATATAGAAAAAGCCAGAAGTGGCACTGTAGTAGAGTGCTAGCCTTGAGCAAAAAGAAGCCAGGGACAGTGCTCAGGCCCTGAGTTCAAGCTCCAGGATTAGCAAAAAAACAAAAAAAATATAAAAATAGCTGGGTGCTGGTGGCTCAGGCCTGTAATCCTAGCTACTCAAGTACTCAACAGGCTGAGATCTGAGGATCACTGTTGAAAGCCAGCCCAGGCACAAAAGTCCCCATGAGACTTTTTTTTTTTTTTGCCAGTCCTGGGGCTTGAACTCAGGGCCTGAGCACTGTCCCTGGCTTCTATTTGCTCAAGGTTAGCACTCTGCCACTTGAGCCACAGTACCACTTCTGGCCTTTTCTATATATGTGGTGCTGAGGAATTGAACCCAGGGCTTCATGTATAGGAGGCAAGCACTCTTGCCACTAGGCCATATTCTCAGCCCCCCATGAGACTCTTATCTCCAATTAACCAATCAAAAACCAAAGTGTAACTGGCTAGAAAGCAAAAGAGCTCAGGAACAGTGCCAGGCCCTGAGTCCGATCCCCAAAACTGACAAAAATAGTGTGTGTGTGTGTGTGTGTGTTTGTGTGTGTGTGTACACACAAAACTTGCACTCTGGGTTACAGTAGGGCTAGTGGTTACTATCGGGGCACAAGGGCTGTTCTACTTCTTCCCTGGGTACTAAGGACATGCAACTGTTCATGCACAGTCTAAAGCCATATACATTTATATATACCACTGCCTTCTTCCTTCGCTTTCCCTCCTCTCTTCTCCTCGGGCTTCTTAGCTAGCAAACACTCAGGCATCTAAGAAAGGCCCTTGGAAAGGAATAGACTAGATGAGATAAGCAAACATGTGGCATTTCTGTCTTCCTGCAACTACCACTACCTGGGGAGTCAATGTACCAAGCACAGAAGGGCATGGGTAGCTAGGCTTATGTTAAGTTCCTAGAAGTGCTGCATGTTGAGATGGCATCTAGGAACTTGGGATTTCTTGCCCACTCTGAGAACCTGGTAAAAACACCACCTACACCGAAAGAAAAGGATACTTATACATATGAACCAACCAACTTTCCCAAAAAGTTTGTCAGCACATTCAAGAACTACAGGACAGGCTTCAGTGAAGGCAGCTGGGAACTAGGCCACCCTCACTGGAGCTTATCTGATAACCTGTCCTTATCAGGGAAGACCCACACTGAGAAACCCAAGATGCATGACAGCTCACAGCCTCAATTAGCTAAAAGTGGTCTTCATTCTGACTCTCTCTCCTTAGCAGTCAGGAAATACAAGACCAGGTCAAGTCAGAAGCTGAGGGGAGGCACTTGCAGAACTTTGAGGCCATCAACCAGCTTGCCTGGATTTCCCTCACACAGCACTACAGTGCTTCAGAAAAGATATGCTAGGCCTGCTCAAGACTTCTCTATAGGTTCCTGTTCCCATCACTCTCCCACTAAAATAACATTTCACATTCCAAAGAAAGAAGTGATTCAGGTTGTGGGATCTGATTCCAGGTTGTGATGTACTCCTGGATGCATACTGTATCCAGTAGTTCTGATCTAGCCCATACCAATAAGGAAGATCCAAATTCACCTGCCTGGATCTTCACTTTTTTATTCATTATCCAGGTATTATACCCCCAATGTATGATGTACAATAAAGGAAAAACCATACACAATTGTAGTCCCCTAACAAAAGCACTTATTTATTTCTCTATCATCCACTTATAAACTACATCCATGTGTGCACATATATGCCTGTAATGACAATTACTCTTATTTTATGCCTCATTTTTGCTGCCTAATAAACCCAGCAGCAAAACTTTTATAATCATGATTCAGAGTGGCTGAATCTCTAAGAAAAATACCCTAAACAAATAACAATGGTAGGGCTAAACTGATAACAGAAATTAACTATTTTTTTCCTTTCAACAGCTAAAGCAATGATCTACTTTCTCCCTTAGAAGCAGCCCTTTTCATCTTTTGATTTAGTCTGAAGAGGAACAACTTTACTGTTCATTCTCAAACAACTTTTTTGTTCAGTTTCCCCTTTTAAAATGAGTCCTTGGTGTTCTGACAGGACTGTAACACATAGAAACACATTCAAACACTTTCCAGTTATCTTGTGGTTTCTGTGGAGTGGAGCCCTGTGCTGAACCTCTCACCAGTATGTCTTTGCTGATTCAAGAAAAATAGTAAGAGCTCCTGCTTAAGATTCTCTTCCTGATTATACTTACCAGGTGTGATTCAGTGTTTTCTTATGTACAACAAGCTGGATACTCACAATTAAAGGATTTGACTAAGTACTTACTCAATGCCTTCATAGGTTCTTTCCAGTTCAAGCATCCTCGTGTAAAGGTTGGTAGGTAAAACTATCTTCCTCACATTCTCAAGCCTTATTCCAGTGTTTGCACTATTGGGTCTGGTAGAGTCTGAATCATCCCTGAAGCCTTTTACACAGTTATTATCAGCTAATGTTGTCTCCAGGAGTTCCCTAATGTTAGAGTTAATAATGCTCTAGAATGTCTCATTCATCAATTCTCTCCATAGCTTGAAGGGTTCTTTTCCAGTGACAAGGAAGAATCACTCACATCTGAAGACATACAGCCTCTAGGCAGGCTTCTGTGGTCCACATTCATTTTGTTTCCATGGTCTGCCCTTCAGGGTGCATTCTCTGATGCCGGACAAGGGATGAGTTCCTTCTAAACGTTTTTCCACATTGAGGACACTGTCTGGGACTCTCTCGGCTGTGAATTCTCTGATGTACTGCCAGGTGAGAATTCTGCTTGAAGGACTTCCCACACTGCAGACACTGGTAAGGGGTCTCCTTAGTGTGAATTCTCTGGTGCTTGGTCAAGCAGGAGCTGTCCCTGAAGGCTCTGCCACACTGATTACACTCATAAGGTTTCTCACCAGTGTGAGTCCTCTGGTGCCGGATGAGGCCAGCAATGTTCCTGAACACTTTATGACACTGGTTACAGCCATAGGGCTTCTCACCAGTGTGAATTCTCTGGTGTCTGATAAGATATGCACTCTCAATGAACGTTTTCCCACATTCTTTACATTCATAGGGTTTTTCTCCAGAATGAATTTTTTGATGCACAATGAGGTGAGAGTTGCGATTGAATGATTTCCCACACTGCACACATTCAAAGGGCTTCTCTCCAGTGTGAGTCCTTTCATGCTGTGTGAGGTATGAGCCATCTCGGAAAGCCTTTCCACATTTGGTACACTCATAGGGCTTCTCACCAGTGTGGATTCTGAGATGCACAGTGAGGTGGGAGATGTCAGTAAAGGGTTTCCCACACTCATTACATCTATATGGTTTTTCTCCAGTATGAGTTCTTTGATGCAAAATCAGGGATGAATTTCGGTTGAAAGTTTTTCCACATTCTAGACATTCATAAGGTTTCTCTCCCGTGTGGATCCTCTGATGCTGTGTCAGAGCAGACCCATCACTAAAAGCTTTCCCACATTTACTACATTTATAGGGCTTCTCTCCTGTGTGGATCCTCTGATGTACAATTAGGTTGTAGTTCTTAGAGAAGGATTTTCCACACTCATTACAGGTATAAGGTTTCTCTCCAGTGTGAGTCCGGTGATGCAAAACAAGAGAAGAGTTCCTTTTGAAGTATTTTCCACATTCATCACATTTATATGGCTTCTCAATGGGATGACTTTTGTTTTCATCAGGAGATGAGCTCATAGCAAATTTGTCCTCAGAGTCCTTACTTTTGTAAAGTTTCTTGCCTTGTTTCATTATTTTGTGATGGCCAAGGACAGTACAATGGTTCAAAGATTTAATACCTTCAGGATATTTATAGTGTTTGTCTCTCATTTGATTTCTTCTAAGTTGTATAGCTTCCATAGAAAGGGGGAAGGCTTTTCCACAGTCATATTCAGTAGTTCTCTTAGCTATATAAGTTTGGGAACAACTGTGTAAGGATTGGTCACAATCTAAAATTTTAACATCTGACTTAGAACCACAGAAGCCATTTGTTGTAGGAACTCTCTGAGTTGAAAGAAGACCTGAGCTTACACTCAAATGCTCCCCAAAACCAAGATATTCACAGGCTGATTCCTGAGCTACTCGATTATTCCAAGTTAAAGGAGATTGCCTCAAATGTTGCTCTTGGTTTTCACAATCCCAGCTGTTACCTAGAATGGAGGAACAAGAATCCTCCCTCATCAATCCTTCCATAACTACTACACAGGATGGCTCTCCTTCAGGCTCATTCTGAGCTGTCATTTTCAGTATTGTGTCCCACACTGAAAAGAAAGGAAATCAAAAGGCATTTTAGGGGCTGGGAATGTGGCTTAGTGGAAGAGTGCTTGCCTATCATGCATGAAGCCCTGGGTTCAATTCTTCAGCACCACATAAACAGAAAAAGCCAGAAGTGGCACTGTGGCTAAAGTGGGAGAGTGATAGCCTTGAGCAAAAGGAAGCCAGGGACAGTGCTCAGGCCCTGACTCCAAGCCCCAGGACTGGCCAAAAAAAAAAAGGCATTTTAGTGTGCAAAACTACATCTGTACAAGGAAATAAAAATGATGATGGGCTAGATTTGTGCTAGGTAGTTTACATTTATGTTTAAAATTCATATCTGTGAAAGCAGATAATAAACTGGGAGACATAAAATTAAGCAACAACATGTAAAAAAAAAATAAAAAAGAAAAGAAAAAATAAAAAGGAAATCAGCCAGTCACAGGTGGCTCACACCTGTAATCCTAGCTACCCAGGAGGCTGAGATCTGAAGATCTAAGTTTGAAGCCAGCCCAGGCAAAAAAGTCCCCATGAAACTCTTATCTCCAATAAACCACTCAAAAACCATAAGTAGTGCTATGACTCAACATGGTAGAGCACTAGCCTTGAGCAAAAGAGCTCAAGGAAAGAGCCCAGGCCCTGAGTTCAAGCCCCACAACCAACCAACAACAACAAAAAAAGTCACAGAACATTTTTAGCTTCTCAGACCATGCAGAAGGACTGGTATTGGGGATAAATATACCAAAAGTATTAACTTTGGGCATGAAGGACCAGATAATGGGCATCTCTGCCCACACTGAAACACCATCTTGGCCACTGCATTCTTGTCCCAATCACCAGGGATCCTACCAGCCAACAGTACACATTTCCAAAGCCACAACTTCACAAAATAAAACATAGAATGAAGCTGGGCACCACTGGATCACACCTGTAGTCCTAGCCACTCAGGAGACTAAGATCTGAGAATCATGGTTCAAAGCCAGTCCATGACACCTTACACCCATTAACCACCAAAAAGCTGTGGCTTTTTTAACTGTGGCTCAAATATTAAAGTGCTAGCCTTGGGTTCAGGCCCTGAGTTCAAGCCCCAAGACTAACACAAAAAAATGAAGTATAATTAAAAAATTAAACTTAAAATTTTTAAAAGCAGCACAGAATGAGCAATTCTCAAGTTCTACCTTCATTGATGGAAACATAGGTGTTGTAGAGCTCACTCTTGATTAGGGAAACATGGTAGGAAATGTTGCGGGGGGAAGGGGTCGGGCGGAGGTACAGAGCTGACTCCATCTTGATTATTAGGTCAACCTGACACCAAAATTCTGCTTCTGTAAATGGCATGCTTAACTCGTTATTTGCTCTACCCCCTGCGTCAACCTCCTACATCTGTGCCACATTGCTTCACTTGTGGTTTGCTGTACCCCTGCGTCAAGCCCCTACATCTGTGCTATGCTTTTACCTTTAAAAACCCCAATTTGAGGACTGCTCAGGGACACGGTGACAGCTTCCGAGTCTATGCGACATCCCTGGCTGGCCAGTTTGTTTTTTGCTTCCCCAATAAACCCATCTTTTTGCTTGAGACTGTCTCTGAGTGGTGGACTCTTGGGGGGATGTGGAACCTCTCCACCCTGAACCCCATAACAATAGGTAAGATTCATGACCTGAAAGATGTGGGTCTCAGTCATGGATCTGTTGGAGACCACTGTATAAGACTGTTACAACAAAAAGTGAATCATGCAGGGCACCAGTGGCTCATACCTGTAATTCTAGCTACTCAGGCTAAGATATTAACATTGTGGTTTGAAGCTAGCCGAGGGCAGGAAAGTCCATAAGACTCTTATCCCCAAACAACTCAGAAAAAGCCAGAAGTGGTGCTGTGGCTCAAGTGCTAGCCTGGAGCACAAAAAGGCTCAGGGACAGCGCCCAGGCCCTGAGTTCAAGCCCCAGGACAACAAACACAAAAAGTACATCCTGGGCCAACTACCAGTGGCTCACACCAATAATGCTAGCTACTAAGGAGGCTGAGAACTGAGGGTCTCAGTTCAAAGCCAGCATGGGCAGGAAAGTCTGTGAGACTCTTATCTCCAATTAACCACCAAAAAACTGGAAATGGCACTGTGATTACAGGCATGAGCTACCAGCTCCAGGATAGAAATGTCTTAAAATAAGAGCATAGACACAAGTCTTTGGAAACTTGATACACCACTAAAAGCAGAAAAGAAAAAAACCCTACAAACTGAAAGGCAAATTGTACTGCATCAAAATTGAAAGGTCTTATGCTTCAAATAATGCCATTAAGAACATAGAAGCTGCTGGGGCCAGTGGCAAGAAAGCAAAGGAAAAAATGTGAGACCCAGAGTTCATGACCCAGTATTGGTACCAAAAAACAAAACAACAACAACAGCCAAAAAAAAACACTTAAAAGCCAAGCACCGGTGGCTCACACCTGTAATCCTAGCTACTCAGGAGGCTGAGATTTGAGGATCACGGTTCAAAGCCAGCTCAGGCAGAAAAGTGTGAGACTCTTATCTCTAATTAACCACCAGAAAGCTGGAAGTGGCCAAAGTGGGTCAAAGTGGTAAACTGCTAGCCTTGAACAAAAGAGCTCAGGGATAGCAGCCAGGCCCTGAGTTCAAGCCCCATGATAAAAAAAAAAAAAAAAAGTTACTTGTATCCAGGCTCCAGTAGTCCATGCCTGTAATCCTATCTATTCAGGAGGCTGAGATCTGAGGATTGTAGTTTGAAGCCAGCCCAGGCAGAAAACTCTGTAACTTTTTAATTAACTACCAAAAAGCTGGAAGTAGAGCTATAGTCCAGTGGTACAGTACTAGTCTTGATCATATAAGCTTTTGATCATAAAAACCCAGCTCCTGAGTCAACAACAACAAAGTAGGTAAGTGTCACAGATTAACCACAATATTAAAAGTAGAAAAGGCCCAGCTCCGGTGGCTCACAACTGTAATTCTAGCTACTCAGGAGGCTGAGATCTGAGGATGATGGTTCAAAGCCAGGGCAGGGAAGCCCATAAGACACTTGCAATTAGCCAGCAAAAAGCCAAAAGAAGATCTAAGGCTCACGTAATAGAGTAAAGCCTTGAGAGAAAAAGTTTAAGGATAGCACCTAGGCCTTGAGTTCAAACCACAGGAGCAGCACACACACACATACATACACACACACACACGCACACACACACACACACACACACACACACACTAGAAACAATCTAAATGTCCAGTAAACAATGGGTAAACCAAACACAAAATATAGTAGATCTACAAAAACCTGGTCCAAATTCAAACACATTCTATAACATGGGCTAACCAAAAACATTTTACAGAGAAGCCATATCCAAAATTCTATGACTACTAATGTAGATTGTCCAGAATAAACTAGACAGAAAGATTAGTGATTGTCTGGTCAGAGAGGGATAGAGGAAATAGGAAATGAAGTGGGGCATGACTGCTAGTGTGCATGGGCTTTCTTCTGGAGAAGTGAATGAAATATTCTAAAATAGGTTATGCTGATATACATATGTAGTAGCTAGTAAACACAAAATAAAACAACAATAAATAGTTACTTCTAAAAGGGTGACATACAGCATATGAATTATATCTCAAAAAAGATGTTTTGTTTTGGGTTTTTTTGTTTTGTTTTGTTTTTTGTTTTGGCCAGTCCTGGGCCTTGAACTCAGGGCCTGAGCACTGTCCCTGGCTTCCTTTTGCTCAAGGCTAGCACTCTGCCACTTGAGCCACAGCACCACTTCTGGCCGTTTTCTGTATATGTGGTGCTGGGGAATTGAACCCAGGCCTCATGTATATGAGGCAAGCTCTCTTGCCACTAGGCCATATCCCCAGCCCCGGGTTTTGATTTTTTTTTTTTTTAATGTATGTTGTCTGCTAGGGCCAGATCCACGGGATTAGAATCTAACTGAATTTATAGTACTTTAATTCTTCATGACCTTGGAGTATGGCTCAGTGGTAGAACACCTGCCCTGAAAGTATGGGGCCAATACCACCCAAAGGGGGGCAAAAAAAAGCTGAATAAAGTGACGTTCCAAATCAACACTTTCCTTTAAAAAAAAAAGTATTTTAGTGCCATACAAAATAGAAAACAAAAGATAACTAAAATGCAATATCTTTGTGACAGGAACTTGAAAAAATGCATTGAACACTTCAAAAGACATTTGAGTAAGTGGGCATAGGAAGCTGGTTCAAGGAAAATCATAATGCTCACCAGTCTTACCTATA
This sequence comes from Perognathus longimembris pacificus, assembly GCF_023159225.1. Taxonomy (NCBI): domain Eukaryota; kingdom Metazoa; phylum Chordata; class Mammalia; order Rodentia; family Heteromyidae; genus Perognathus; species Perognathus longimembris. Next base: position 28,102,165 of record NC_063180.1, read on the forward strand.
AAGGCAAAACCTTCCTAATGCAACTCTTGGAAGAACTTTACTGCAGCATACCAAAAAGTTCCTGTGATTCATACACAAAAGCTCTGCTGCTACTATGCGCAAGACACTCTTTTTTTTGTTTTTTGTTTTTGGTGGGTTATGGGGCTTAAACTCAGCCTAGGCAATATTCCCTGAGCCTTTTCATTCAAGGCTAGTACTCTACCACTTTTTTTTTTTTTTTTTTTGCCAGTCCTGGGCCTTGGACTCAGGGCCTGAGCACTGTCCCTGGCTTCCTTTTGCTCAAGGCTAGCACTCTGCCACTTGAGCCACAGCGCCACTTCTGGCCGTTTTCTGTATATGTGGTGGTGGGGAATCGAACCTAGGGCTTCATGTATGGGAGGCAAGCTCTCTTGCCACTAGGCCATATCCCCAGCCCCACTCTACCACTTTTAACCACAGCCCTAGTTTGGTTAACCAGAGATAAGAGTTTCACACACTTTTCTGACTGGGATGGCCTTGAACAATGAACCTCAGCCCTCAGCCTCCTGAGTAGGTAGGATTACAGGCATGGGCCACTGGTGCCTGGCTCCCAAGACTTTTTTTTTTTTTTTGGCGGGGGACGGGGGGTGTCAGTCATGAGGCTTGAATTCAGGGCCTGGGCACTATCCCTGGGCCTTTTTGCTCAAGGCTAGCACTCTACCACTTTGAGCACAGCACCACTTCAGGACCAGGTTTTCTGGTGGTTAAATGCAGATAAGGCTCTCATGGATGTTCCTGACCAGGTTGGCTTCAAACTGCTATCCTCAGATCTCAGCCTCCTGAAAAACCAGGATTTCAGGTGTGAAACACCAGCACATGACTTGACAATTCTTTAAAAAAAAAAAAAAATGAGAGGTGCTAATGGCTCATGCCTTCAATCCTAGCTACTCACAAATTTGGGCTGTCTTAGGATCAGGGTTTGAAGCCAGCCTCCAACTCAGGAAAGGAAAGTCTGTGAGACTTTTTCTCCAATTAACCATCAAAAAAACTGTAAAAGGGGCTGGGAATATGGCCTAGTGGCAAGAGCGCTTGCCTCGTATACATGAAGCCCTGGGTTCGATTCCCCAGCACCACATATATAGAAAATGGCCAGAAGTGGCGCTGTGGCTCAAGTGGCAGAGTGCTAGCCTTGAGCAAAAGGAAGCCAGGGACAGTGCTCAGGCCCTGAGTTCAAGGCCCAGGACTGGCCACAAAAAAAAAAAAACTGTAAAAGGAGCTGTGACTCAAGTAGCAAAGTGCCAGCAAAAAAAAAAAAAAAAAAAAAAAACCTATAAGGCAGTACCTAGGCCCTGAGTTCACAGCTCAGTACCAGCACCAATAAACAAGTAAATGGGAAGGACTGAGACTGTGGCTTAGTGGTAGAGCAATTGCCTAGAATGCATAAGGCCCTGAGTTCAATTCCTCAGTACCACATAAACAAAAAATAATTTAAAATAAGTAAATGGGAAAGAAGAAATTTTGAAAAGTCAAACCTCTTCCTAGTGATGTACCAGCTTCTAATTAACACAGTGAAGGCAAGCAAAGAACAGAAGAGTCCCAATAACACCTAATTCGGTAGGTGGTAAGGTAGCTTCATACTTCAATAAAACTCTCTTTTATTGTCTTTTCAGATATGAAAAACAAATAAAAGCCCAACAAAGCACCATACAGATTGAGTATTACACAGGAGTTACCAGTAACTGCTTAGTATAATATCATGGTTTGTTCAGGAATGTTCTTATTTTTTAATAGATGTCTGGGAAAGTATTTCAGGGTGAAGTATCATGATCTTAACGATTTTCAGTAATTCAGAAAAAAAAAGTGTATATAAACATATGCCAGAAACACAACTGTGCTACATGCTGTGTATGTGTTAGAGAGGAAGGGAAGGAAGGAAAAAGAGATAAAGCTAAAGTGATACAGTGTTAACCTGCAAATTTGGATGGTTTTGTAAGTGTTTGCAAAACAACTATTCCTACCATTTTTTTTCAACAAGTGTGAAACTTTAAAATGAAAAATTAGGTGATGAAAGGGGAGAGGGCAAAGTTATTTGCTGTAGGTTTAAAAAAAAGAGAGCCAGTGTCAGTGGCTCACACCTGTAAACCTACCTACTCAGGAGGCTGAGATCTGAGGATGGAGGTTCAAAGCTAGCCCAGGCAGGAAAGTCCATGCAACTCTTTATCTCCAATTAACCAGAAGAAAGAAAGAAAGGAAGAAAAGAAGAAAAGAAGAAAGGAAGGAAGAAAGGAAGGAAGAAAGAAAGAAAGAAAGAAAGAAAGGAGGAAAGAAAGAAAGAAAGAAGGAAAGAAAGAAAGAAAGAAGGAAAGAAAGAAAGAAAGAAAGAAAGAAAGAAAGAAAGAAAGAAAGAAAGAGAAAGAAAGGGGGCTGGGGATATGGCCTAGTGGCAAGAGTGCTTGCCTCCTTTACATGAGGCCCTGGGTTCGATTCCTCAGCACCACATATACAGAAAATGGCCAGAAGTGGCGCTGTGGCTCAAGTGGCAGAATGCTAGCCTTGAGCAAAAAAGAAGCCAGGGACAGTGCTCAGGCCCTGAGTTCACGGCCTAGGACTGGCCAAAAAAAAAAAAAAAAAAAACTAAAGAAAGGAAGGAAGGAAGGAAGGAAGGAAGGAAGGAAGAAAGGAAGGCTGTAGCTTAAGTAGTAGAGGGCTATCCTTGGGCACAAAAACTCAGAGACAAGGAGCTCCCAAGCCTGGTGTTCAAGTCCCAGGGCTAGCACCAAAAGAAAAAAGGGGGCTGGGAATGTGGCTTGTTGGTAGAGTGCTTGCCTGGCATGCATGAAGCCCTGGGTTCAATTCCTCAGCACCAAACAGAAAAAGCTGCAAGTAGTGCTGTGGCTCAAGTGGCAGAGTACCAGCCTTGAGCAAAGGAAGCTCAGGAACAGTGCCCAGGCCCTAAATTCAAGCCCCAGGACTGGCAAAAGAAAAGAAAGGGGGGAGGGGGGGAGGGGAGGGGGGAGGGAAAGAGAGGGAGGGAGAGAGAGAGAGAGACAGACAGACAGACAGAGACAGAGACAGAGACAGAGAGAGAAAGAAATGGTATTCAAAACACATTTTATGGGCTGGGAATGTAGCTTAGTGGTAGAGTGTTTGCCTAGTATGCATGAAGCCCTGAATTCGATTCCTCAGCACCACGTATATAGACAAGGCCAGAAGTGGCTCTGTGGCTCAAGAGGTAGTGTGCTAGCCTAGAGCAAAAAGAAGCCAGAGGCAGTGCTCAGGCCCTGAGTTCAAGGCCCAGGACTAGAAACACACACACACACACACACACACACACACACACACACTTTACAAGGAGATAAACCAGTCAAAACAAGGTACAGGATTGCGGAACTGCCTTTAAACGCAGGTGAAAAAAACGAAGCTGTCACTGATTTTTTTAAGTATCTGGGAGAAAAGCACCTGCTAGGGGGTGAGGGACGGGGCCGGGCTCCAGAGAGTACGGGAGCCCTAGGCCACCAGCCCAGGGGGGCCGGCGACGCCGAGGACCAGGCCCGGCGACTTCACCCGCAGCCGGCGACGGGAGCGGGGGGGCGCGTCCCCAACCGGGACCGCGGATCCCAGGGCCGGACCCCGCCCCCACCCCCGGCGGCCCAGAGGAAAACCCGCTGTGGACCCCGCCACAGCCGCACCTGGCAGCCCCCCACCCCACAACCCGCGCCGCCACTCTAGTGACTCCGAAGCCGGGAAGCCCTGGCGGGGGGGGGGGGGGAGGGGGTTGCGGTGGGACTCACTGTGGGCCGGCGGCCCGGCGGCCGGCCGGCGGCAGCCATGTTTGCGGAGACGGCGCACGCGCGGACACCGGTACTCGGACGTGCGCATCCTGGGCGCTCCGCGGCGAGCTGGTGCCGGGGGGAAGCAGGGTTGCTGCCCGGGCCGCCGTCAGCCTGTGGGGAAAGCCGCCTCCTCACAGGCCGTTTATGCACTTATTCTACTACTGCTTTAATGCCGTTGTGCACTCACGGTGGTTGGTTCCGGCGCTGATTTCGTCCCTGGGCGCTCCGAGCCGCGGCGTCTCTGCCGACCCGGCGGGCCGCCGGATCTTCTCTTCGGCCTCCTCAGCCTTCCAAGCCTCCTGTTCGAGACCGTCGTTATCTCGTTGTGGAATCGTCGTGGGTCGGTTTGTTTCTTGTACCGGGGCTGGGGCTTGAGCTCAGCGCCTGGGCGCTGCCCCTTAGCTTTTTCAATCAAGGCTGGCGCTTTGCTACTTGAACAACAGCTCCACTTAAGGCCGCGCGCGTGTGTGTGTGTGTGTGTGTGTGTGTGTGTGTGGTTAATTGAAGATCGGTGTCTTATGGACTTTTGTTGCCTCGACGGAGGCTGGCCTCCAGCTCTGATCCTTGAATCACAGCCTTCTTGAATAGCTAGGATCACAGTCTGAGCTACCAGAGCCAGGCTCCAGTTCTGAGTTTATGCTCTAAAAAAGATACACAGAGAAGGAAGGCTCTTTACTACTGTAATATGGAGGTCAGTTCTGGCCTGACCCATCATTGGCATCTTGTCTTGATAGGTGTGCCTGGATTCCTACAAGAAGGGAAGTCCCATCCCCAGGTAATGGGTGTTCCTGAATCCCAAGAGACAGGGGTGGGCACATGGCCTATAGATTACTGAACCTGTCTGCCAAGAGCTTGGAACTGGCACCTTCCTGTGTCCCTGCCTCGGGTCAGGCTGGTTCAGGTGCCATTACACCATGCCACCTGTCTCCATGTTCTCTTCCTGTGTCCTGTCTTCTTTTTTTTTTTTTTTTTTTTTTTTTTGGCCAGTCCTGGGGCTTGGACTCAGGGCCTGAGCACTGTCCCTGGCTTCTTTTTGCTCAAGGCTAGCACTCTGCCACTTGAGCCACAACGCCACTTCTGGCCGTTTTCTGTATATGTGGTGCTGGGAAATTGAACCCAGGGCCTCATGTATATGAGGCAAGCACTCTTGCCACTAGGCCATATCCCCAGCCCCGTGTGTCCTGTCTTCTGGCTCATCTCTCTCATCCTGAATTGGTTTGTTGGTATGGTTTTTGTTATTTCTTCCCTCTCTGGCCTGTTTCCCGATAGTGTTAAGGGTATGTGTGGGCTGCAGGCCTTTGTAACAACTGGCTGCCTGCAGTTTGCTAATGTTCTAATAAAGACTCCAAGATTCGATTCTTCAGTATGTGGCTTCTCAGATAATTTACACATATATAACACTACAGAGCTGTCTGTAGTGGAACACACATACAAAACCTTAAAAGCCACACATTGTCCAACATACAGGACATCCTAACAAGAAAAGGAATTTCCATTTTAAAGAATGAGTGACAGATGTGTTCCTTGACCTGAAAATACAACCACTCTAGACTGGTATCCAAGTGTTCTACAGAGAAGGATTTAAAGGCATAATGTAATGGCTTACTAACTTGGTTGTGCTAGAAGCAGCTAGACTAAATGCACACTTCTGAGGGTTTTTCCAGACAAGATTAATAAGGAGGGAAAGGGCAGCACAATCATGTAGGTTGAGGCTCTGATGAAAATAAAGGTAGGAGAAGAAAAGCCTGCAGCACATTCTTTCCTGCTGTTTTCCATCTGCTGTGATATGAGCCCCTCAGCGGTACCACATCCTCCACCCTAGGATGGACTGACTGAAAGCTGGCTTATTGTGGCCATAATGAATCCAATCTCATTTGTGTTGTTTTTAATTTTTGGTTGGTCGTAGGGCTTAAACTCAGGGCTTGAGTTCTGTCTGAGAGCTTTCAAGGCTCTATCACTTTGAGCCACAGTGCCACTTCTGGTTTTCTGGAGGTAAGAGTCTCATGGACTTTCCTGCTTAGGCTCGCTTTGACCCACTTCTCTGATTTCAGTCTCCTGAGTAGCTAGAATTACAGGCATAAGCCACCAGTGCTCAGCCTGTTTGTTTTCTGTCACAATGACCAAAAAATGTACTAATACATGCCACTACTAACAACAAAAACCCTTTGCGTGAGTACATACAGTGATTTTGCCATCACAGTGTGGAAGGTAATATTCCTGAGTGAGTTCATATGATTGTGTTAGCACAGTAGATGTGTGTAAGGTAATATTCTTGGCTGTTCAGAGTGAAGATCCTCATCCCAGGACCCCACATTTGACAAAAATGGGTCCTAGATGTTTTTGACAAAGGTCCTATGTACTCTATACTCAGTATATTGCCCCAAATTACAACTGCTCTTCTCCACAGATCTCCTTTCTGGACCATAACGTGCATTGACCAGGAAGCACTTTATTCATATTATGACTTATGGAATTGTAACCCATTTGTACAACTATTTAATAAAGAATTTTAAATGTTATCACACTAATTACAAGAAAACTGAAAATAGTTGTTTTAGCTTTATTTGTAAAACTAAAACCTTTTATAATGAGCCATTTCTTCTGGTTATAAATCTTCAAAATTGATGTGGACTAACAAAGCCATTTATACTGTCTTTCCACTGACCTAGTAGAAATCATGCTTTTGTGGGTTGTTTTGTGCCAGTAACAAGGCCTCAATTCAGTATTGAACTCTCGAAGTTTGTTTTTTTGACTCAGAATTGGGGCTATACCATTTAAGCCATACCACCAATTCATCTTTTTTCTGAAGACAATATGGTGGACTCTTCTGCCCTGGCTGGCTTCCAGCCACAATCTTTAGATCTCAGCTTTCTGAGCAGCTAGGACTATACATGTTAGCCACTAGTCTAGCTTAATCTTGTTTTTGATGGACAGAAACTACTCCAGACTATGGGAGATATGTGCTAAATGTTATATGCACCTTACTATCCTGCTAAAATCCAAACATTTGTGAATTTCAGTAATTCTAATTCTTTAGGTCTTTAGGAAGGCAGTGTTGGCATTTGTATCCTGAAATTTGTACTTATCAGACAGGTGCTCTACCACATGAGACATACCTCCAGACCTATTTTTATTTCTTTCTCTTTTTTTGGTCAGTCATTGGCCTGAGTACAGTCCCTGAGCTTTCTGCTCAAGGCTAGCACTTGAGCCACAACTCCACTTCAAGTTTTCTGGTAGTTAATTTGATATGAGTGTCATGGACTTTCCTGCCCAGAGTGGCTTTGAACTGCAATCCTCAGATCTCAGCCTCCTGAGTAGCTATGATTACAGCCATGAGCCACCAGCACCAGAGTACTGTTCCTGAGTTTTATGCTCTAGACTAGCACTTTACCACTTTGAACCATAGCTCTACTTCCAGTTTTTGGGTGATTAATTGGATGTAATGGACTTTCTTGCCCAGTCTGACTTCAAAGGCAATCCTCAGATCTCAGCCTCCTGAGTAGCTAGGATTTCAGACATGAGCAACAGGAACCCAGCTATTTAAATATATGTATATATGTATATATATATATATATATATATATATATATATATGTTCTCACATTTATCTTAGGGATAACCTGGACCACAATCCCATCTACACTTCCCATATACTGGTAATACAGATATATGCCACAACACCAACTTTTCTTATTGGTTCCAGGATGGCTTGCTTGAGATGTGAAAGCTCTTCAAGCTTGAGTTGATGTAGTAAAGTCTCTACTCAAATACAAAATAAAACAAGAATGTCTGTCAGTAAACATGACTATTTAACATGGTACTGCCACAAAAGAGCCTGTCGCAGAAACTGGGATTATATACAATTTATATGAAAAAGGAAGAGAATAAATTACTTATTCAGTGAAGATAGTATTCTATATATACTTAAGTAAAACGTTTCAAGGAAAAACTCAGAATAAGATATCTGCATAAATTATGAATACTAATATGCGAAAATAATAGACTTTATATCTAACTGGAACAAAAAAGGAGATAAACATGGATAATCTGAACGGATCCTTTCTACCATTCCATAAACATGACCACTCTCAGAGGCCACAGGGAGGTAAAGGGATGCTGAGACTTTACCTGGAAACTCCAAAGGAGAGCCGAGTATACCAGGCTCTGTGGGTCTAGTAAGTGGGCTCTGAACCTGAAGACCCTCAAAAGCACCTGGAACCCAAGGGGGAACGAGAGCACACCAAGGAAGATAAAATATTCCCAAGGGAAACAAAATATTCCCTGAAAACAGTAATTTGTCGTCCTGGGACTGTCAAAGAAGATGAGCACACAACAGGTTCTGGTCAGTGCTTATGCTTCCAGTGTTCTTGGATATGGACATGCCACTTCTCGAGCAAATTGTCCAAAGCACTAGGGAAAGGACCCTGTCCAGGCCACTCTGACTCTCCCCACCCTATTTCGATCTCCAGACCTGGAGTGGACATATGGGCTGGAGCTCTCTGGACCTAACTGGCTCTCCTTGCCCTTCCCTCTGCTTCTCACAAATGGGGTCTCGCCTCTGCGTATTTCCGACCCGCCCCCCCCCCCCCAAAGGTGAACATCTAGCTCTGCTCACCATGCAACCAGGCTTGCCCACACTTCTAGTCCCAGAAACATGAGCCGATTTCCAGGTCCTAGCTTTGTGTACTTCCTGCCCCATCAGCCCTGCCAGGTCTCACAGCTAGGGACAGGGGAGGAAGGACCCTTGAGCACTCACACACCCTGTCCTCCTCCCCAAGAGTGGGCCCCGCCTCCCGCAGTCTCCCACGGCTCCGCCCCTCCCCATCGAACGATCACGTACTTCCGGGCCTCCCGCGAGGACGAGATCAGTCCCGCCAGCCACAGATCCTAGAGACAGCTCGGCACTTCCGAGCCTCTCGCGAGGACGGAGGTCACAGACCCTAGAAACAACTCCGCTAGCCTCCCTCAGCCCCAACTTCCGGTGCGCCCACTCTTGGTCACCCTTGTGGGGTGATATGCGTTTTCCCGGCCTGTGTCGCTGTCCACGGAGACGAGGGATCCCGGTGGCCCAGTGTCCTCTGCCGAAGACCTCCCCTGCTCAGTGGGTCCCCGGCGAGCCCCCTTCCCGCAAAACCTCGCCTTCGCCCGCCAACTGGACTGGTGGGTCACGCTGGCCGCCGCCTAGGTGCGGTCGCCGCGGGTGCCTCTGGGAGTTGTAGTCCGGACGGGCGCGCTGACGCACTACACCGCGGGCCCTTTGGCGCCATTGCGGGGCGCGCGCCTGGTGAGTGCAGCTTTTGAAAAGTGGCTCCCGCCTCGGGCCGAGCATATTCTCGGTTTCTTTCCCGCGAGCTCGGTCATGGGAGTCGCCCTTACTTGTGCTACTGTTGTGGAGCCGGAAAGAGTGCTGTCTGTGGTCCTGGACCTGGAGCCCGACGGCCCCGCCGCGCAGCCTGGGTGGTGCGGGGTGGGGAGAGCAGACCGCCTCAGGAATCTGGGCAGGTCTCTGCTGGGTGAGGGGACCCGGTCCTCTAGGCGTGGGGTGTGGGGAGAGAATTCACTGGGACACCAATGCAGGGGCAGAAGGATTGACTCTGGGCAAGTGGCTGGGGAACCTCGGCGTTTCCCTTAGGCCCCTTCCTACTTTTGTTTTCTCAGAACTCTACCCACTCAGGAGGGAAACGTAGAGAGAAATATGGCCCTCAGGCCTTCGCCATCCTGGTCTAATGTGAGTAGTGACTAGCTCCTTTCAGCCCCCGAGGACGCAGCTGGTAGTGGAACAAGCGCAGTCTCTGAAATGCACCCATTTCCTGGAGCACCTCTGCGAGAAGGGGGTCTGGCTGGGTCTCAATTTCCTAGGGAGTGTTTAGAAAAGAAGCCAAATTGTGGGGGATTCTGAGAGCTCTTAACTAGCCCTTTACACTAGGGGAAGCTTGGCTCCTACCTGTATTCCTAACTGCCCAGGAGGCTGAGATCTGAGGATCAGTGATCAAAGCCAGCCCAGGAAGGAAAATGTGAGACTTTGATCTCCAATTAACTACCAAAAGGCCAGAAATAGAGCTGTGAGTCAAATGGTAGAGTGCTAGCCTTGAGCAAAAAAACTCAGGGACAAACAGAAACTGGCACCCAAAAAAAGCATTCATACCAATCTCAGAGTCATAATCACCAGGTCTAGTTAATTGGAGATAAGCCTGGGCTGGCTTCAAACCTTGATCCTCAAATCTCAGCTTCCTGAGTAGCTAGCGTTATAGGTATGAACCACAGGTGCTCTCAGAGGTACCTGGCTACAAATAAACAATGTTTGATGGAGGAGAGGTCTCACTTGTCCTCACTGTGACCTGAATAGGTCCAGGCTTGGGTTTATTCAAAATTTGAAACAAAGATCTCAATTCAAGGTGAGGCAGGTAGAATCCTTGCAGGTCATCTTGGCCAGTCTCCTTTCTCTTCCTGTTACCATGGAGGAGGATCTGCCCTTGCTGAACAGGATCCTGTGGGTTTTAGGAACCAGTGACCTTTGAAGATATAGCACTGACTTTTACCCTGGAAGAGAAGGGACTGCTGGACGTCCCACAGAAGTCCTTATACAGGGAAGTGATGCTGGAAAACTACAGAAACCTGGTCTCAGTGGGTAAGGCCACTCTAAATGTCAGTAAAGATGTTTGCTTTGGCTGGGCGTGGTGGTGCCTGCCTATAATCTCAGCACTGAGGAGATGGAGGCAGAAATTTCAAGCCAACTTGGGCTACATTATGAGATCCTGTCTCAAAAAAAAAAAATCTATGTTTTGTATCACCATATATGGTGCCTCTGAAGTGTGTCTGCTTTGCTACAGGCTGCTGGGATTAGATTGAAGTGTTAAGAGCTTGGGAGTGCTTTTCTTTGTATGCACAGGGAAAAATGTAGTTTCTCAGTATGACTCTGAAATTTCACCCAATCCTTACCTCAGAGTCTCTAAATATTGTGGGGGGGAGCTGTCCATCAGGGTTGATTGTACCTCCAGTAATGAATACTATTATAACAGTGCAGAAGATGTGGTAGCAGTGTCCATCAGTTTACCAGTTTCATCAAAGATCCACATTCTGCCCATCTCTATGGTTCTTTTGAACCTTTCATCCTTTGGCTGTCATTGCATGGCTGTGGCTCCAAACTTCATGTCTGTGTTCAAGGCAAAAGCAAATGAGATAACATCCATAGCCATTCACAACAGGCATATTTATCAAGAAAGCCAAAGTTTTCCCAATAGGTCTCCTAATTGAGATCTTCCCTTACATCTTGCTGGACCGAACTGGCCCCACCTTCCTTAGATTCCTCCTCAGGCAAAGAAGTTCAACAGATCTGACAAAAGGGATGGGTGTGGTGTATATCACCACCCTGGGCCCCAAGTTATGTTAAGTTCCAGCAAAGGAGACTGCGGGGATCATGTGTATTGCGGCAGGGCAGCATTTTGTTCAAGCAGACTCCCCAAGCCCTATCTCTTTCCCATTGAGCAGAACTTCATCATTCCAAGCCAGATGTGGTATCACAGTTAGAGAAAGCAGAAGACTGCTGGCCAGTGGAGAGAGAGATTCTTCAAGACCCCTTTCCAGGTGAGAACCAGGCATACGGGAGTTCCCACAGAGAATGAACCAACTGGTTAATCAGAGACTGGTGTTTTAGAAAAGAGGTCAAATGTAAGAGAACCCAAGTTGAGTGCTTTGGTATGAATAAGCTTCACGTTTTCTTCTGGCCTCAACCAGTGAAGTCAGGTGTGGTTGAAAGTGAGCCTAGGGCTGGGAATGTGGCTCAGTGGTAGAATACTTACCTAGCATGCGTGAAGCCCTCAGTTTGATTCCTTAGTACCAGGCCAGTAGTGGCACTGTGGCTTAAGTGGTAGAGTGCTAGCCTTGAGTAAAAGGGACAGTGTCCAGGCCCCGAGTTCAAGCCTCAGGACTGGCAAAAAAATAAAATAAAAAATGAATGAATGAATGCAAGTGAGACCATTGTATCTAGAAATGTGTTTACAGTAAGGATTCCCTTACCATTTCTACTCATTGTCTACTGCATTCTCCTTATGTAATCAGTTTTAACTGCTGTGTTTCTCCAGCTAGACATTTTAATATGGGTTTACACACACACATACACATATATGGTTTTACATATGTGTGTGTTTGTTCAATCTGTATGTGTGTGTGTGTGTGTTTATGTTGGTTCTGTGGTTTAAAGTCAGGACCTTATACTCTGACTTGTTTTCTGGTGTTTTACCACTTGAGTCATGTCTCTGGTCCCATGTTTTGTTGGTTAATTGAAAATGGAGTCTGGCACACTTTCCTGCCCTGTTTTCAAACCATGATTCTCCAGGTCTCAGCCCCCTGAATAAGATTATTGTCATGAGCCACCTGGATGTTCACATTTTAATGATGTTATACTCAATAGAAACAAGTTTGCATCATTTCCTTTTCATAGTTTCAGTGTTGTCCACATTTGACTTTTCCTATCTTGATGAATTTTCAAGTTATTACAAAGCAAGGAATACAAATTCATTCCTTGCATACACTTTTTTGTACATACAGGTTGGTTTTTCTGTAGATTGAATTTGTAAAAATAGAAACGTAAGATCAAACAAGATGTAAGCTAAATATCTGGTAGCAAAGACTTCTCTCAATCCTTTTAAATATATGTCCCAGCTCAGGTGCATAACAACTCCTTTTCCCTTTATTAATAATTTGCAATGGCCTTTGTGTATCTGTGCTTGTGCCGGTCTTGGGGCTTGAACTCTGGACCTGAGAAGGGTCTCTGAGCTCTTTATACTCAAGAGTTAGGCTCTACCACTTGAGCCACGACTCCACTTTTTTGGTGATTAATTGGAGATAAGAGTCTCATAGACTTTCCTGCCTGAGCTGGCTTTGAACTGAGATCCTCAGATCTCAGCCTTTTGAGTAGCTAGGATTATAGACATGAGCCACCAGCTCCCAGCTTATAATGGCCTTTTAAAAAAAAACTTTTTTTGTCTTTTCTTTTTTGGTGCTAGAAATTGAACCCAGGACATTGCACTTGCTAGGCAAGCACTTTGCCACTGAGCTATCTCTCAAGCTCTATAATGGCCTTTTTAAGGTTTGGAGATATGATGGGATTTTTCTTATCATAAAGGCATGTTACTTTAGTTCAGATTTTTTCTCTTGACTAACAAATCAGACCATGTCATTTTGTGACACAGAGGATTAAACCCACATCCTCATTTTTTTTATGGGAAAGTATTCTGCCACCTGACTATACTTCTAGATATTAGTAATGTTTCTGTTTTGTTTTTGTTTTTGCCAGTCCTTGGGCTTGAACTCAGGACCTGGGCACTGTCCCTGAGCCTCTCTGTGCTCCAAGCTAGCACTCTACCACTTGAGCCACATTCCCAGCCTATTCCTGGTTTTTTATTGTTGCTTGTTTTGTCAGTTGTGGGGCTTGAACTCAGGGCCTGGGAGCTGTCCCTTGGCTTCTTTTGCTCAAGCGTAGCACTCTACCACTTGAGTCACAGTTCCAAGTGCAACTTTTTGCTGATTATTTGGAGATGGCAGTCTCGCAGACTTTCCTGCCCGGACAGACTTCAAACCTTTATCTTCAGATCTCAGTCTCCTGATTACAGTCTCTAGGATTACAGGTGTGAACCACAGGCTCCCAACCTACCTTCTTTTTTCACAATACAGTTTCATAGTTTAAAGAATTTTTTTAATTTTTAAATTTGTTTTTATTCATTTATTTGTTATTGATGCTTTTATGACCCCATCTCCTCTTTTTAATTTTGTTAATGAAATCACTGACTTGCTTGTCCCCATCCCCTGTTTGTAATTTTGTTACAAGTTAGTAATTGTATAGACACATTGTCCTAATGCTTTCATATATTTGAGCATTTGGGGTTTTTTTTAACTAAGCTCTATTTGTCTAGAATTTCTTCTTGTATATGGCATAGCACAATTTCTTTCCATAACATATTTTGACTACATTTTTCCCCTGCTTATTGGACGCACCATCTTTGTGTGGACTAAACTATGGTCATAGCCTATATTGTACAGGTCTCTTTCTGGATTCTCCCTTGTACTTTATTTGATCTTGTATCTCCCTCTGAGAAACACCATACTCTTCTACTTATGGCTTTAGATAAATATTAGTTTCCTTTGTAATTATAAAATTCTCAGATGTCCTTACCCATCCCATTCTCCAGCTGACTTACTATCCATTAGCTGAGAAAATCCTGTGAGTGTATATTACACTTGATTGGGCTGACATTGTCACTGTTATCTAATCTGATTATGTCTTATTCTTGCACAATTGCTGCAGCAGAACCTAGTATCTGCATAAATTTCTTATTTATTCTTTCTGATACAAAGTTACCCACAAGTATAAAATAGGAGGCAGTTATGTTAATGGCTTACTTCCTTTGGACAGACATGGACATCCATGTTAGTTGTATCACAAATTCTAAAACATAATGCAGTGCTTTCAAAGAGTGGATGTAAGGCTGGGAATGTGACTAAGTAGTAGAGTGCTTGCCTAGCATGCATGAAGCCCTGGATTCAATTCCTCAGTAACCACATAAACAGAAAAAGCTGGAAGTGGCTCTGTGGCTCAAGAGGTAGAGTGCTGCCCTTGAGCAAAAGACGCTCAGGGACAGCTCCCAGGCCCTGAGTTCAAGCCCCTCGACGGGCAAAAAAAAAAAGAAAAAAAAAACAAAAAAAGAATGGATGTCTGGTGGCTGGGGATATGGCCTAGTGGCAAGAGTGCTTGCCTCGTATACATGAGGCCCTGGGTTCGATTCCCCAGCATCACATATACAGAAAATGGCCAGAAGTGGCGCTGTGGCTCAAGTGGCAGAGTGCTAGCCTTGAGCAAGAAGAAGCCAGGGACCGTGCTCAGGCCCTGAGTCCAAGCCCCAGGACTGGCCAAAAAAAAAAAAAAAAGAATGGATGTCTGATCTGATTTAGATGGGTAAGTTTCTTGGTTTTGAGGATCATGTGTTGAATTTCTCCTTTCATGTCATGGGGGTTTTGGTTTGGTTTGCTTTTGTGCCCATCCTTTGAGCCCTTGAACTCTGGGCCTGGACATTGTCCTTGATTTTTGTTTGCTCGAGGCTTGTGCTCTACCACTTGAGTCAAAGCTCTCCTTCTAGCTTTTTTGGTCTGTCGTGGGGACTGAGCTCAGGGACAATGCCTTGGCCCTGGCATTATCCCTGAGCTCTATCACTAGAGGCTAGTACTTGACCACTTTGAGCCACAGCACCACTTCCAGTTTGGGGTGGTTAAAAATAAGAGTCTCATGGACTTTCCTGCCTAGGCTGGCTTTCAACCATGATCCTCAGATCTCAGCCTCCTGAGTAGCTAGGATTACAGGTATGAGCCACCAGTACCTGGCCATGAATCTCTTTTCTATGTGTCAATAACCTGTTTTGTAAGTAAGGTAGCCAGACACTGGTGGCTCACACCTGTAGTCCTAGCTACTCAGGAAGCTGAGATCAGAGGATCACAGTTCAAAGCCAGCCTGTTGCAGGAAAGACAGTGAGACTGTTGTCTCCAATTAACTACCAGAAAACCAGAAGTGATGCTGTCGCTCAAGTGGTAGCACACTATCCTTGAACTAAAAAACTCAAGCCCAGAGGTCACACCCCATGAACGACTAAATAAATAAGGTAAAGGCAAAAAATTATTCACAAGTTTCTGTCATTGGCCAGTCGTATAAAAGTGTGACATAGTAAGACAGATTAAAGAGTGGAAATTTGGTGGAGTTTTGTTTTTTGTTTTTTTTTTTGCCAATCCTGGGGCTTGGACTCAGGGCCTGAGCACTGTCCCTGGCTTCTTTTTGCTCAAGGCTGGCACTCTACCACTGGAGCCACAGTGCCACTTCTGGCTTTTTCTATATATGTGGTGCTGTGGAGTTGAACCTAAGGCTCATGTATGCAAGGCAGGTACTCTACTGCTAGGCCATATTCCCAGCCCTGGTGTTTTTTTTAATGTGGAAATAATTTAAACAGAAACTTCAACCATCATACAAAGATTCCTTAATACCCTTTAGTTTGACTCACTTTCCTTGATTTACCTTAACTGTTCCCTGTCATTACTTAGTCTGATGGAATATAAATATCTGTGGTCCAAAGAGACATCCTAAAAGGTTTATAAAGCTACTTGAATGCATTCAATAGAACCTCAGAGGGCTGGGATATAGCCTAGTGGCAAGAGTGCCTGCCTCGTATACACGAGGCCCTAGGTTCGATTCCCCAGCACCACATATACAGAAAACGGCCAGAAGCGGCGCTGTGGCTCAAGTGGCAGAGTACTAGCCTTGAGCGGGAAGAAGCCAGGGACAGTGCTCAGGCCCTGAGTCCAAGGCCCAGGACTGGCCAAAAAAAATAAATAAATAAATAAAAATAAAAATAGAACCTCAGAAGCAGGTCCAGATATGACAAAGAAATGTGAGAGTTTAGAGTGCCATACGCTAAATGAGTGCTAAATGGCCTTTTTTTTTTTTTTTTTTTTTTTTTTTTTTGCCAGTCCTGGGCCTTGGACTCAGGGCCTGAGCACTGTCCCTGGCTTCTTTTTGCTCAAGGCTAGCATTCTGCCACTTGAGCCACAGCGCCACTTCTGGCCATTTTCTATATATGTGGTGCTGGGGAATCGAACCCAGGGCTTCATGTATACGAGGCAAGCGCTCTTGCCACTAGGCCATATTCCCAGCCCTAAATGGACTATTTCCTAAAGTACTCTTTCTGTGCACCATACTAATAAAACTGGGATTGAACACAAAGCTAGGCCATTTTGACAACTATGCTTGTACATATATCAGGAGGGTTTTTTTGAAGGATGAGGTTTTTTTTGTTTATAGAAAGCAGCAAATGATACTCTAGCTCTTTTAGGTAGTTTTAGAAGGTTTTTTTAGTCTTAGAGTGCATGGAGAATGTAGGGTATGAATGGAGTGCTATTATTTTGCATAAGACATAATATAGCAGAGTGCTGGTAGCTCATGCTGCAATTCTAGCTACCCAAGAGACTGAGATCTGAGGATCACAATTCAAAGCCTGCCTGGGTAGGAAAGATTGTGAGACTCCTATCTCCAATTAATCACCCATAAAAGCTGAAAGTGGAGCTGTGGCTCAGTTGGTAGAATGCTAATCCTGAAAGAGGAAGAAAAAAAGATATAATTAATCAAACAACAAGGTAGAATAAATGTGGTTAGTGTGAAAGTTGAATTTTAGCTCAGCTGAGACTCCTTAACTAAGAAAAGTCTCATGAAGGATATTAATCTGTAACGACCTAGATAGAAGAAATCTTTTCCAGTTTTTTCAATATCTGAGAACTCATATCAGTTAGATAGTCTCAGGAATATTACTATAGCAGGAAATACTTTTGGCCTAATTCAGTGTTATTTGAAAGAAATTTCATATTAGATACAAAAAAAATGTAGTGCTATTTAATTTAGAAACATTCCTACACCAAATAGTTATATTTGAGAGCTCTGAAATCATGAGAATGTAATTTCTGGAAATGACTGGGTACATAGCTCTTACCTAACATCACAGAAGTAATGATAATTGATTATACTTATTGGACAACTTGAAGTGCCCTGGAACTCACTGAGGAGGACCCTTGTGACCAGGAAGGGGAAAACTTTCAGTAGGAGTCCTCATTGTGTATATCAGAGGACTCATATGGGCAATGACCCTTTTCATGAAATCTGAACAGATCAACTTGAGCTCCCACCTTATTTGACTTCGAAGAAAATTTATTGGAAAAAAATTCCACCGATTAAAAAAATGAAATTGCCCTTTATCTACCAGATATTTAGAATGTAAGCTCTAAATATATGAATGTAGTAAATCTTCAGCTTCTCTATAGTTTTTTACATTGTCCAGCTTGAATACTTAGAACAAGTATTAAAGGCATCTTTTTTCAGTTTTGTACATTGCCAGGTTGCTTTGTTATGCCAGTCCTGGAGCGTAAACTCAGCCTGGGCACTGTCCCTGAGCTCTTTTGTGCTTAAGGCTAGTGCTCTACCACTTGAGCCACAGTACCACTTCCAGCTTTTTCTGAGTTTATTGGAAATAAGAGTCTCACAGACTTTCCTTCCCAGGCTAGCTTCAAACTGTGATCCTCAGAGCTCAACCTCCTGAGTAGATAGGACTACAGACCTGAGCTACTGACATCCGGTGACTTTGCTGTTTAACACAATGACCAAATCCCTAAGAGTTTGGTAAACTACTGAGTGAATAAAGAAATTGAAGTGTCAAGGATGTATCTTCAAAGAGGAAACTGAAGATAAAGCCAGGCTATGCAAATGGGTAAGGGAGGTTAATGAGATTTTTTTTTTTTCCTGTGGCCAGTCCTGGGGCTTGTACTCAGGGCCTGAGCACTGTCCCTGGCTTCTTTTTCCTCAAGGCTAGCATTCTGCCACTTGAGCCACAGCGCCACTTCTGGCTATTTTCTATATATGTGGTGCTGAGGAATCGAACCCAGGGCTTCATGTATACGAGGCAAGCACTCTTGCCACTAGGCCATATTCCCAGTGGATGATACCATAGAAACTTTGAGGGGCTCTCATTTTGGCTATTCAAACTAGTGAATGCTTTCAGGATTTGTTCATCTTTTTTTTTTTTTTTTTTTTTTAGTTGGCCAGCCCTGGATAGCACTCTATCACTTAAGCCACAGCACCCCCTCTGGCTTTTTCTGTTTATGTGGTAATGAGGAATCCAACGCAAAGCTTCATGCATTTTAGACAATCACTCTACCACTAAGCCACATTCCCAGCCCTTGTTCATCTTTTATTTAAGGTCATTACATTCTTTGTCACCTCCTCTTTACTTGTTCACTAGGGCCTATGCATGTTTTGATTTGATCCTGAGAGCCCTTTCTGGCATTCAGACTATGCATAATAAAGCCTTACCTAGACTACCTTACCAGTTAGGAAGGAAAATTAAATGAACTAAGCTTTCTTAGGTTAGGAGATTCCCTCCAATAAAAAAAGGAAAAGTGATTTAATGTGTGTAATCATCTATAAACTTGTAAAAATGCATTCAAATATAAGCATACTCAACTATGATTGTGTCAGTGGAAGAACATAGAAAGTGATTTTCTGTCTTTTATGTGTCCTTTGTACCTTTGTTTTTTTTTTTTTTTTTTTTTTGCCAGTCCTGGAGCTTGGACTCAGGGCCTGAGCACTGTCCCTGACTTCTTTTTGCTCTGCCACTTGAGCCACAGTGCCACTTCTGGCCATTTTCTGTATATGTGGTGCTGGGGAATCGAACCCAGGGCTTCATCTATAGGAGGCAAGCACTCTTGCCACTAGGCCATATCCCCAGGCCCTTGAAATTTTGTTTTTATATTAGCTTTTAGAGGGGCTGTCCATGACAATGCTTATGAGAAACACTGTCACTCCCGTGCTGTATCTTTGCTTCCTGATCCAGCTCATGCCACGATATAGAGGCTCAATAATGATGCTAAGTACATGAATGAGCAAATAGTGGAATGATCTCAGGGAAGATACAAAGCTGCCCACATTGGCTCTGCACAGATGATGAGAATTAACCTTCTATTGGGAACTAAAAACTTCAACAAGTAATTTCTTGGACCTTCTGCCACATAATTTATTTGAAAAATGTACATTTTTCCTACAAAATTTTCTGGGAGTTAGGTTGTTGAGAAATGTATGTTTTTTTTAAGATGGTGAAATTATTAAAATGCATATGAATTCAGTTTAATACACCATATGGTGAGTAAATGAGGCTGTAAGAACTCTGTAACCTTGACAAATTTAATAAAGAGTAAAAATCAACATTTTTAATGTAAGTTTGCCAACTTTATCTCAATACTGTCCAGGGCAATAAGTATTTATCACTTTGTTTTTCAATTTTTTTATGGAGCAGAGATCATGTTTGGTGTGATTATAGGCATGCAACAAAATGAACAGGAGAAATTAAGGTGCCACTGTTGCTTGGCATCTGCCAGGCAACCCAAGGGACTGAGACGCAGGTGTGATAGCTGAAGCCCACTGCAATAATAGTGCCCATGGTACAAAGCAGAGGACCACCAGGTGGATAGGAAGATATATGAATGGGACATAGCTACAAGAACAATTGGGGAGGAATTTGAGTGTAAGTGAAGGCCATACAAGTCTCCCTGGGGGAAAAGACATAATACTAAGTCTCAGACTTAAGGGTGTTTTAGTGGGATGGCAACCAAGTTTCTGAAGAACAATAGAATATATCTCATGACAGGAAATTACTTGTTTCATAGAGTTTCATCTGGGGCTGAGAATGTGGCTTAATGGTAGAGTGCTTGCCTAGCATGCAGGAAGCCCTGGGTTGTATTCCTCAGTACTACATAAACAGAAAAGGCTAGAAGTGGCACTGTCGTTCAACTAGTAGAGTGCTAGCCTTGAGCAAAAACTCAGGGACAGTGCCCAGGCCCTGAGTTCAGACCCCAGGACTGGCAAAATGAAAATTAAAAATAAATAAAGTTTCCACTGATTTTAATTTGCATTTCCCTGGAGAGGAATGATTGTGAGCGTCTTTCCTGTATTTATAGCACTTTTTTCTCTCTATTTTTGACTAGAATGTTCTGGGGCTACACGAGTACCTCAGTTGGGTCATCCTTCTGAGAATCCCCTGAAAAAGATCAAAGTTGTTGAAGTTCTTACCCTGAACCAAGAGGTGGCTGGTCCCCGGAATGCTCAGATTCGTGCCCTCTATAGTGAAAATGGAGGCCATAACCCAGTCCAACAGCTGTGCAGACATCCATCTGACACTGAAGCCATTCGCCAGAAATTTCGACACTACCAGTATGAGAAGTCAACTCAGCCTCAGGAGGCGATTGCTCAGCTTCGTGAGCTATGTCACCAATGGCTACAGCCTGAGCTGCATTCCAAGGAGCAAATCATGGAGTTGCTGGTGCTGGAGCAGTTCCTGGGTACTCTCCCTACACAGCTGTACTTGTGGGTGAAATCACAGCACCCAAAGGACTGCCAAGCAGCAGTGGCACTGGTGGAAGGTATGGCCTCAGTGTCCAAGGAGGAAGACGATGAGTGTGGTAGAGGGTGAGGTGAGGGACAGCTCTGGAAGTGCTTGTTGCAAGTCTGAGGTCTTTTTTCAGGGAGGAGCCCTCTTCCAAAAACTCAAAGTGAGGCCCAGCACTGAATTCTTGAAGGAACTTTCTAAAGGCTTCTATGGAAACTTGCAGATGCAGTCTTTTCATCCTGTTGAGATCCCTGTCACCCATTTGCCTTCTGTAGGACCTGTGCAGAGTGTGGTAGCTAAGGTGGGACTTACAGTAAAGTTTGCTGAGCCTGTGGTCCTACAGGGAAGGTGGGATGTGACAGATGCATACACATATATGTTATACTGCAAATGGAGACCAGAGGTCAATACTGGTAGATGACTGTTTATGTAGCTGACAGCTGGTGTGAACTGGAACTTGAAGAAAAGGCAGGACCCCCTCTGAGGGCCCAAGGTGGAAATGACCATAGTAAAGTGTGCAGAAATTGAGAAGAAATTGGGTCGTGAATCTGGGTAGGTGTGAACAGAGTGTGAAGCCTTTCCATGAGGTTCCTTATTTATTTAGCTATTCCTGGGGCTTGAACCCAGGTCTTAGGTACTGCCCCAGAGCTTTTGGGCCCAAGAACTTGAGCTCGAGCTCCACTTCTTGGGTTTTTTTTGGCAGTTAATTGAAGACAAAAATCTCATGGAGTTTTCTGCCTGGGCTGCCTTTGAACTGCAATCTCAGGTATCAGCCACTAGGAGTCACTAGAATCACAGACATGAGCAGCCTGAACCTGGATTTTTTTTTTTTTTTTAATGAATAAGTTTATTCCATTGTCCAGGCTGCTCCCAAATTCCTGAGTGCAAGGGTCCCTCATGTCTCAGTCTCCTGCATAGCTGGAACTACAAAGTGATAGAACTACAGGTGTATACCACCATACCTGGACTTCTTGTAGAAATTTGAATGTTTACCTCAAGGATTGGGAAGCATTGTACTGGAACAGTGAGATTCAGTCTCCTGAGTTCTAGGAATCAGTGGGACATGAACTTTGGAGACTCCCTGGGCTGGTGGTGGATGGAGGACAGGAGCAGGCACTCTGGCCACTCCAGGGCTGCTGCGTGCTCACAGAGAAGTACAGTGTGGTCAGGAGTGACAGTGCATTTGTTTTGGATACTTGTCTTTCATTCTTTATCAGGCTGAACTTGAATGCTTTTTCATTGCTCACCACCATACCGCACTCATGGTATCCAGAGGATATTTCTAGAACAAATAAGTGATTAAGTAACATTTGTGCTTGAGGAAGGAGAAGGAATCCAGAGGTAAATTATTAAGTTTCACAGAATAGGTGTACTTATTTTTCTCATGCTGTGACAAAATACCTTGTAGAAAAACTTGAAAGAAGGATTTATTTTTGCTCACAGTTTCAGAGTTCTGTTCATAGTCTCTTGCCCCATGCACTTGGGAGAACATCGTAGCAGTGATATATGACAAGGAAATTGAGCTGGGTGCCGATGCTTCACACCTGTAATCCTAGCTAGTCAGTCAGGAGGCTGAGATCTGAGGATCGTGGTTCAAAGCCAGCCTAGCAGGTGAGACTCTTATCTCCAATAAACTACTCAGAAAAGGCTGGATGTGATGCTGTGGCTCAAGTGGTAAAGTGATAGCCTTGAGCACAGAGAGGCTCAAGGACAGAGCCTAGGCCCTGAGTTCAAACCAGTTGATTACCTTGGTGTGCATAGGAAGGAAAGAACAACAACCAGGAAGG
Organism: Perognathus longimembris pacificus; assembly: GCF_023159225.1. Taxonomy (NCBI): domain Eukaryota; kingdom Metazoa; phylum Chordata; class Mammalia; order Rodentia; family Heteromyidae; genus Perognathus; species Perognathus longimembris. Next base: position 28,124,704 of record NC_063180.1, read on the forward strand.
AGGCAAGGACAGGATACTCTCAAAGACTTGCCCCCACATAGACCTGCTTTCTCTATGTGGGTCCCACCTCCTAGTTTCTACACCTCCTAAAATAGTGGCCTCCAAATAGGACACTAGTGGCTCAAGCCTGTGGTCCTAGCTATTCAGGAGCTTCAGATCCAGAGGATTGCAGTTGAAAACCAGCGCAAGCAGAAAAGTCCATGAAACTCCCCAGTTAACCAGCCAAAAGCAGGATTAGAGATGTAGCTCAAGTAGTAGAGCAGAGCATCAGCCAAGTAAGCTGAGCAAGTGTATATGGCCCATGCATGATGACACAACCAGGCCCATCTGGATACAGGGCTCGGGAGAAAAGAGGAGAGTTGACAGTGGGGACACAGCAGAACCAGGACAGATATGCACAATCCATCACCTGCCTGAGCATGTCCTCTCACCTGTCTCTTCCAGCAGTACTTGCCTGCTCTTCTGAGGCCACTGTTCCACAGAAGAAGGAAAGGGAGGATGTGGCCATCTTGCCAGTGGAGGTGCAGCCTGAGGTAAGAAGTGATCTCACCCTTTATTCCTCTTGGTACTGCGTACCGTGCAGGTGTATTCAGCATATGGTATATGCAGGTATATACATCATACCCTGCAGGTGTTGTGCCCAAGATGTTTTCCTGTACCAAGCCTTGCAGGAACATCCTACATGCTACACCATTCTGACTTTTGAGCTCTTCAGACTGAACTGGGCTCTGGAGTGTAAAAGGCTGTCCTACCTCCACTGTGGTATTATTGAAGGCCTAGACAGGGCACCATGAACTAGAATTGAAGCCACAGAGCAAGAGCACAGGGACCAAGAGCTGGTAGAGAAATAAGAGGCAGAACAACCACAGGCAGACTGTAAAGATTGCATTGTATCCTAGCTGGAAGAACAGAGCCCCCGTCCCTCACTGTATCCCAGCTAGAGGAACAGAGCCCCTGTCCCTCACTGTATCCCAGCTGGAAGAACAGCCCTCATCCTTCAGAAAACACTTACTTGGGGCATTATGACTGAAACAGTAAAATATGGAATTTGTTTCAGAACAAGTTTTAATGTGAATGAAACAGAATTGGCTCTATCTTGCCAACCATTAAATTGATGGAGTATATGTAACATTGGTCAGTGGTGTTTGTCCTGTAAAGGGTTTGTACTGCCTCAAGAAATTATGGCTTTCAGGTAATGAATAGTGTAGTCTAGTCTTCAGGTAAGGCTGTGTCCCTATGTTCCCAGGTAATAGGTTCTCTGGGCTCATAACGCTACTCCCATTCCTTCTGAGGCAGGCTCTACTCTGTTTTATGCAGTCTTGAGGAGAGGGGGTTATGTGTATCTCAGGATCTTGTCAGCTCCCCAAAAAACTGTAAACCTGGGTTAATGCTTCACCCTACTCACACCTGTCAAGCAAAGCAAAGGCTTAGTCTTCACTATTGATTCTACCACAAATCCCAGGAACTAGCTGTTCCCAGGAGGCTCTCCCCGGGTGTTAGATACAAGTGTGGGTATTGTACCGCAGCTTGCCTATTGTGCTTGAATCTTTGTGAGCCAAGAGCTCTGCCTCCCAGCTCAGCCTCTGGACTCTGGTGTATGATAAAGACCCAGTGGGTCTTATGTGGGCCTGAAGTTAGTATCTCTGAGCAAATCCCCAAAGCAGAGAAGTCCCTGGCAAAACAAACTGCTGGAACATGCTAGAAACCTTTCTCTTTCCCCATTGGCAAATCCCAGACATACATATAACATTACAGGAGCCAGTGACCTTCCAGGACGTGGCTGTGGACTTCAGCCAGGAGGAATGGGTACTGCTGGGCCCGATGCAGAGGACTGAGTACCGAGACGTGATGCTGGAGACCTTGGGGAACCTGGTCTCTGTAGGTAAGGTCTTGCCTGCCAAGGGAATGTCACGGGGTTCCAAGTCAGGGCATTTACCTTCTTTCAACCCAGTGCTTGGACTGGCCATACCTTCCTTTACTCTCTTCAGCACCATTAACTGAAACTGAACCTGAACTGAAATCTCTGAGAGCTTTGGATGAACAGAGACAGGCTTGGTCCAATTCACCTTAGGGAAATAGGGAATGAGAACAGGAGCTTGAGGAGCTAGTTCTGAGAATATTCTCTGGTCACTAAATCAGTTGTTTTGTGGATCATTTCTTGATCACTAAATTGGCTGTTCCCTTCTTTGCAGCTTTGTGCCTTTTCATGCACACACACACACACACACCAGGTTCGATGCCTATATTGGAATAAAGAAGTCCCCTACCTGTTGAGAACTATGCATTAAGTTGTTGAGCCTGTCGTGGCACTTTCTGTAGAATCTACACCTTTTTGGTTTCTTTCAGGGTGGGAGACTACATTGGGAAGCAAAGAGTTAACTACCAATTCTGCCATTCCTGTGGAAGAAGCAGTTCATGACCTAAAAACAAAAACATTTTCAAGGGATAATACCAACTCTTCTTCCTTGGATGTTGTACGAGGCAAGGTACAAGAAGTCCCAGATACAGTGTTGAAACAAGTGGAGTTCACCCAAGAACAAAGCCTCTCTCAAAAGCAGCTTGCTAAAAGCCCAGAATCCCAGGCAAGCACTTGTCTCCACAAGAGTCAGGGTTCACTCCAAGACATTCCTTCCAGAAAGTGCTTGCGCAAACGTAGCCTTCGGGTTAAAAGCACAGTAGGTGGTCCACAGGTAAAAGCCCACCAGAAGGACTGTAGAGTGGGTAAAGCCAAGAAGAGCAGCAGTTGTGTGGCACATGGCTCCCATGGGAAAATTCAACAAAAGGACTCTAAGGGAAGAAAGGCCAAGGAAAGCAGTGGTTTTAGAAAAACAGTATGCCATCGAGCTCAGCAGATTACTTTTATAAGAATTCACAAAGCAGGGAGCCAAGCTTGCCGATGCAGCGAATGTGGTAAGATGTTCCGGAACCCAAGATACTTTTCTGTACATAAAAAGATCCACACAGGAGAAAGGCCCTATGTGTGTCAGGACTGTGGGAAAGGGTTTGTGCAGAGCTCTTCCCTCACACAGCATCAGAGAGTCCATAGTGGGGAGAGACCATTTGAGTGTCACGAGTGTGGGAGGACATTCAATGACCGCTCAGCCATCTCCCAGCACCTGAGGACTCACACGGGAGCCAAGCCCTACCCATGTCAGGACTGTGGGAAAGCATTCCGTCAGAGCTCCCATCTCGTCAGGCACCAGAGGACTCACACTGGAGAGCGCCCCTATGTGTGCAGTAAATGTGGAAAGGCCTTCACACAGAGCTCACATCTTATTGGGCATCAGAAAACACACATAGGGAAAAGGTATAGGAAGAAGTAGCCCAGTTCTTAGCTATTAAGCCTGTGGAAGCATTGCTGATCCTCCTGCCTCAGTCTCCTGATTACTAGGATATTATGGGTATGCACCATTATTCATGGTGAGAAGCTTAGATAAGCCGAGTGAGTGAGTAGGGAGTTGCTAATGAATATTTTAGCTTTTTTTGTTGTTGGTGGTGGTGGTGGTTATAGACTTGAACTCAGGTCCTGGTAGCTATCCTTGAGCTGTTTTTGCTCAAGGATAGCACTCTACCACTTGGAGCCACAGTGACACTTCTGGTTTTTGAGTGGTTAATTAGAGTCTTACAGGGACTTTCCTGCCCAGTCTGGCTTTGAACCATGATCTTCAGATCTCAGCCTCCTGAGTAGTTAGGATTATGGGCAAGAGCCACTAGCCCCTCCTTTACTAGCTTAAATTCTTCATTTGGTCGCTAAAAGTAACAATGAAATCTGAAAATGTTTATAAGGTTTTTGATTGTACCTTGTTTGTGGGGCTTGAACTCCGCGCCTGGGTGCTGCTGTTCCTGAGCCTCTTTGTGCTCAAGGCTAGCACTAGCACTCTTACCATTTGAGCCATAATACCACTTGCAGTTTTTGAGTAATTCAATGGAGATTAAGAATCCCACAGGAAGGGGCTGGGAATATGGCCTAGTGGCAAGAGTGCCTGCCTCATATACATGAGGCCCTGGGTTCGATTCCCCAGCACCACATATACAGAAAATGGCCAGAAGTGGCACTGTGGCTCAAGTGGCAGAGTGCTAGCCTTGAGCAAAAAGAAGCCAGGGACAGTCCTCAGGCCCAGAGTCCAAGCCCCAGGACTGGCCAAAAAAAAAAAGAATCCCACAGGAAGCTGGGAATGTGGCCTAGTAGTAGAGTGCTTGCCTCATATACATGAAGCCCTGGGTTCAATTCCTCAGCACCACATATACAGAAAAAGCCGGAAGTGGTACTGTGGCTCAAGTGGTAGAGTGCTGGCCTTGAGCAAATAGAAGCCAGGGACAGTGCTCAGGCCCTGAGTTCAAGCCCTAAGACTGCCAAAAAAAGAAAAAGAAAGGAACCTCACAAGGATTTTTCTGCTCTGGCTGGTTTTGTTCCATTTTGGTTGCCAGTCCTGGGGCTTGAAATCAGGGCCTGGGCACTGTCCCTGAACTTCTTTTGCTCAAAGCTAGCATTATACCACTTGAGCCACAGGGACACTTGCAGCTTTTTCTGTTTGTGTGGTACTGAGGAATTGAGCCCAGGGCTTTGTGCATGCTAGGCAAATATTCTACCATTAAGCCATATTCCCAGCCCCCAGGCTGGCTTTGAACTACAATCCTCAGATCTCAGCTCCCTGAGTATCTAGGATTATAGACATGGGCCTCCAGCCCCCAGCTGTTTATAAGTTTGTTTCTTTTTTCTTTTTCTTTTTTTTTGGAGGTTGTAAGACTTGAACTCTAGGCCTGGGCACTATCCCTCTGCTCTTCAGCTCAAGTGCTCTATCACTTGAGCCACAGTGCCACTTCCGGTTTCCTGGTGGTTAATTGGAAATAAGAGTCTCACAGCCTTTCCTGCCCAGGCTGGCTTTGAACTGAGTCCTCAGATCTCAGCCTCTGAGTAGCTAGGATTACAGGCATAAGCCACCCAGCACCAAGTAATCTATGCACTTATAATTACTTCCAGGGTAAAATGTTTATGCATTTGGACAAGATCAGAAGAAAATGTAAATAAAGCTATATTTCTGTGTAAAATTTCTGATTCCTGCTTATTAAGTATTTGCAATGAATTGATATTTTAAATGAGCAACATAAAACAAAAGGAAACTGTTAGATCTGCACAAGGCCATAGCACCTTGGATTCCAGGTGAGTTAACCAGCAGGTTGTTCTCATGTATCATCACAGTAGGATAGGTATGGAGACAGAAAACCTGGAAAGCCTACTGAGGCTCAGGGCTGGAAATGCCTGAGAAGCACAGGAAACCTAGAGATGCTTACTTGCTTTGTTTTTACTTTTCCCAAAGGACTCACTGGAGGACTTTTACCCACCAAGGAGCTGAGCAAGTCACTGCCAGCACTAAGGCCTGTAGTTGATACCTCCTTTTTTGTTATTGCTGGTGTTGGTGGTCATAGGGCTTGAGCACTGGGCCTGGGCGCCATCCCTGAGCTCTTCAAGTCAAAGCTAGCGCTCTAACACTTTGAGCCACAGCACCACTTCCCATTTTCTGGTGGTTAATTGGAGATAAGAGTCTGTAGCCCTTCCAGCCCTGGATCCTCAGATCTCGGCCTCTAGAGTAGCTAGGATTACAGATGTGAGCCACCAGTACCCAGCTCTCCTTTTTGTTTGTTTGCTTTAACTGTATTTTTTGTCTTTTCTTTTTTGGTACTGGGGATTGAACTCAGGATGTTGCACTTGTTAGACAAGCACTTTGCCACATAGCTACATCCCAGCCCTTGACACCTCTTTTGTGTTTTTTTTTGTTTTGTTTCGTTTTTGGCCAGTCCTGGGCCTTGGACTCAGGGCCTGAGCACCATCCCTGGCTTCTTCCCGCTCAAGGCTAGCACTCTGCCACCTGAGCCACAGCGCCCCTTCTGGACGTTTTTCATATATGTGGTGCTGGGGAATCGAACCAAGAGCTTCATGTGTAGGAGGCAAGCGCTCTTGCCACTAGGCCATATTCCCAGCCCCCTCTTTGGTTTTTTTTTGCCACTGTCCCTGAGCTTCTTTTGCTTAAGGCTAGCACTCTACCAGTTGAGCGACAGTGCCTCTTCCAGCTTTTTCTGTTTATGTGGTACTAAGGAATCGAGCCCATGGCTTCATGCATGCTAGGCCAGCACTCTACCACTGAGCCACATTCCCAGCCCCAGAACTGTCTGTCTTAACCTTTCCAGGGCCAGTTCTCAGTGTTCTTGAGTACTGATGAGGCCGCCTTCCAACCTCTGAACCCTTTTCAGGTCTCATGGCTCAGCTTCAGAGTTCTCTACAGTGTGACCTATTCTGGAGCTCTCACTTCAGGACTCCACCTTTGTTCTTTCTAGTAAACATTCTGGGGATGTGGGTAAGTGGAAGAGGCTGTAGGTTCAATCCCCAGGCCCATAAGAAGCACCTTCAACTCCACAGCCCAAATAGGCTCAGCAAATGGTGGCTTAGAGGGGCTCTGCATGGCCTCAAGGTCGGAGTAGATGTCATAAGGCCAAGTGCCTGGAAAATGACAGGAGCAGCAATATCCTGGTACTTTTCACATATCCATCATGGGGCTATGGTAGCCCCAAGACATTTCAACAACCTGATAGTGTATATACGCTTCTTTTTGATGGTACTTGAGGAACTTGCTCTGGGATATGTTAGCCAATAAGTAACTCCACCTTATCTCCTCTCAAGAATGAAAGAAATTGCAGCAGGGCCTGTTTGCTATTATTGAGAGTCTGTTGATTGAAATTTTCAGAGCTTCTCTAAGGAAGGGGTTTGGGCTTCAACTAGTGTTGTCTGGTGCCAAATTTCAGTGGAAATTCAAATTCACACAATCAGGATTTTATTTAGAGGTTCTCCTAATAGAGTAATCCTTCACTTTGCTCTATTGTCTTAAAATTTCTGTTTCAAACAGCTACATTACTTGATTAAAACAATGCATGTTAAAATGATATTTTGCCTCTGCTTTAATATTAAAGTTAACTTTTCATTTTAAAAAAAAATGAAAGAAATGCTAGATACTGCTAGCTTACACCTGTAATCATAGCTACTCAGAATCACAGTTCAAATCCAGCCCAGGCAGATGAGTCTCAGACACTGTCTCAAACTATAACCCCCTCAAAAAAGCTGGAAGTAGAGCTGTGGCTGAAGTGGTAGAGCTGGCCTTGAGCTAAAAAAAAAATAATACAAAAAGCTCAGGGAAAGTGTCCAGGCTCTGAGTTCAAGGCCCCAAAACCAGCACCCCAAAAAAGATAAATCTTAATATCCTAACTCAATAACTTAGTACTAGATCCCAAGTTACAAGACAAAAAGTCCAATGCCAAAGGAGCAAGGGGGAAGGCTGGAGGAGATGGAAGAACATGGGAGAAACAGGAAGATACAAGAGCCATCTTGAGGGACTGTGACAAATGTGGTTTGGCTAGGTGCTTGCTATGTAACAAGCACACCAAAACCAAGGCAGAAAATTATAGCCATTTTACTCTGCTCCTGGATTCTATAGGTAAGTTTAGAGAAGATTATTGAGATAGTTTGTATTTGCACCAAATTTTCTGGAAGAGCAGGCAGGGCTGGAAGCTGGAACATCTGGGGACAGAGGTTCCATTCCATGCTGATTTGACCTGGATACATTGAGCCTGGACCTCCCGTACGATAATCAGTTTTCTGAAGATCTAAGGTAATGTACAAAGCCAGGTTTCAGCCGTATTTGGCTCTTGCCCAGTCTAGTTGGGATTATTGTACTTCCATTCCTGGTTCTATAAGATGGTTTCACCGGGCTTATTGCCATGACTGAACCCTGCTATTTGCTTTCCAAGTAGGTAGTATAGGCAGGAGTCATATCTGGCCCTGGAGGGGATTTTTGAGTGGAAGCCTCTAACACTCACGATTCAGGTCCAGCTTACCATTAAAGATCCAGCATGTTCTGCAGCACAGTAATGAGAAGATCAACAGATGTGGCCAGATACCACAAAAGCATATGTGTTGCTTCATTTATGACTCCAGGCAAACTCAAGCTAAGCATTTTCTTCCTGGTTTATTGCTAAGAAAAAGCAAAAGACTTCTGTGAACTTACCATGCAGTTAAGCTCAGAGGTTAGCCAGGCCAACCACACTACCTAAGGGAACACAACACACTGCTGGGGATTCTGTACAGTCAGTTCTGGACTAGCTTCATATTTCTTTGGCCACTATGCAAAAATGGTGAATATGAATGCATTAATAACATTAACTTGTTGGGTGTGTATGGGTCACACTTGTAAGCTTTGAGGATTGAAATTCAAAGCCAACCTGGGCAGGCAGTTCCCAGAGTCTCTTCCCAATTAACCAACAACAGCCAGAAGTACCAGCCTTGAGCAAAAAAAGCTGTCAGTGCAGAAGACCCTGAGTTCAAGCTTAGGTGTTCACACACACGCATACACATTCGGTACTTGGGGGGTAGTTGTGTGGTATACCACCTGCCTAGTATATTCAAAGCCAAAGAGGGAAATGATAAAAATAAGAGCTAATAAGTAGCTATTAACTTTGAGATGTTCTTGTGAGCTCAAAAACTAGGACATAAACTTAGATGTTGATCGATAATCTATCCAAAACTCAAGTTAGGATTCCATATTGGTTTCCTGTGACGAGGATAATGAACACCACTATCCAGACAGAAAACAACAGAAAGGGGCTGGGAATATGGCCTAGTGGCAAGGGTGCTTGTGTCCTATACATGAAGCCCTGAGTTCGATTCCTCAGTACCACACATACAGAAAATGGCCAGAAGTGGCGCTGTGGCTCAAGTGGCAGAGTGCTAGCCTTGAGCAAAAAGAAGCCAGGGACAGTGCTCAGGCCCTGGGTCCAAGGCCCAGGACTGGCCAAAACAAAAACAAAACAACAGAAATTTATTCTTTCAATGTTGTAGATGCCAGGCATCCAGAAACATTATCCAGGATGAAATTAAGATTTCAACTGATCGTCACACATTTTGATATCTCCCAAGTGGATGATCGGTTACTTTCTAGTTTTCTGCCCAAGGCATTCTTGGCTTCTCAAATCTTTCCTCCTGTCAGCACCTGTTCCTCTGTGTGTTAAATTTCCCTCTTCTGGGCTGGGAATATGGCATAGTGGCAAGAGTGCTTGCCTCATATACATGAAGCCCCTGGGTTCAATTCCCCAGCACCACATATGGAGAAAATGGCCAGAAGTGGTGCTGTGGCTCAAGTGGCAGAGTGCTAGCCTTGAGCAAAAAGCCAGGGACAGTGCTTAGGCCCTGAGTCTAAGCTGCAGGACTAGCAAATAAATAAATAAATAAATAAATAAATAAATAAATAAATTTCCTTCTTCCCTTTAAGCCTCTGCATTTTTCCCACCAACATGATCCAAGATGAGTATCTCAACATTCTTAATTTAATCCCATCTATAAGAGGAGAATATTGATGATAAGGACTATGGTAACCTCATTAATTACAGGCTGAATCTAAATGATCATGAGATGAGGCATTTTGGAATCCATATGGTTGTAGTGAACATAGAGAAACCTGCTCTGAAACTGTGTGTCTTGTACAAATAGAGGGAGGTGACATTGGTGAGGTCTCAGTTGTGAGGATTGAGCTACCTGGCCCCCCAGTGAAAAGAAAACTAAGTGCATATAATCAATGCAGAAAACCTTTCAAACTGTTATTCTAAGCTCTTGTACACTAGAGAACACATAGTGGAGAAAAACCCTGTGTCCGTGTAGGAATTCTTTCAGTTAGAGTAATGTCCTTGTTATATATCAGATGATTGATACTAGAAAGAGGCTCTATGAATGCAACCTGCATGGGAAATCATTCACCCAGAATTCCAAACTTATTAGGCATCAGCAAACTCACGCTGGAGAAAAACCAAATAAGTGTCACAGCTGTGGGAAGTCTTTCAGGTGGAAAACTAACCTTATTGTATATCAGAATTCATACTGGAAAGAAATCCTATGAATGTGTATTCACTGTGGAAAGTCCTCTGTCTAAGTTCTGACTTTTATCACACATAAAAGGACACATGCTCAAGAAAAATGCTGTGAGTGTAACCTGTGCGGGAAGTCCTTCATTCAATGCACTCAAATCAGTGGGCATCTGCGATTCCACTGGGGAGAAGCCATACAAATGCATTTGCAGTAGTCAGGCCTTCACAGACAAGTCCCACCTTGTGGAACATCAGAGAACTCATACTAGGCAGCCTTCATTGCTAGATCCCATTTCCCCTCCCAACAGCGAATTCCTTCTCCATATAAATGTAATGATGGTGGGAATACTTACAGCAGTGATCTCAGCTCAGAATGCAGCAGCAGATATGAGCCAGAGAGAAACCATATGGGTGAAATCATTGTGGCAAGGCTTTCAGCCAGAAGATTTCCCCTCGTGCATCAGAGGATATACAAAGTGCATCAGATGTCCAGATAACACATTCTGAAAATGAGCAAGAAGATACTTTTGGCAGTACTGTGTGCTAGGCAGGTAGGTACTCTTCCACTTGAGCCATATCTCAAGATCTTTTGTGCTGGGCTGGGAATATGGTCTAGTGGTAGAGTGATTGTCTTGCTTACATGAAGCCTTGGGTTCAGTTCCTCAGCACCACATGTATAGGAAAGGCCAGAAGTGGTGCTGTGGCTCAAGTTGGCAGAGTGCTAGCTTTGAGCAAAAAGAAGCTAAGGACAGTGCTCATGCCCTGAGTTCAAGCCCCAGGAATGGTAAAAAAATATATATATATATTATTCTATACTTATTTTTTAAGGGTCTTTTGTTGGTGTCCATGGATAGCCTCAAACAGTGATCCTCCTACATGAACTCCCACATGAGTTGGGATCATAGATTGTACCATCATGCTTCATTTGCTGCCTGAGATGGGGTCTTGCTGACTTTTTGTCCTTTAGACTCTGTCCTCCCAATCTCCACCTCCTGAGTTGCTGAGAATACACATGTATACAACTAGGCCAAAGCTAGAAGATATTTTGATAGAGTTTTAAGTGCTTAAACTAAGAAAAACTTGCACACAAATAGTTGGTGCTGAGTGATAAAATACAAAGGCAGAAGTTTTCTATGTAAATCAGCAATTTAAAACACAAATTGAGGGCTGGGGATATGACCTAGAGGCAAGAGTGCTTGACTCCTATACATGAAGCCCTGGGTTCAATTCCCCAGCACCGTGTATACAGAAAATGGCCAGAAGTGGCGCTGTGGCTCAAGTGGCAGAGTGTTAGCATTGAGCAAAAAAAGAAGCCAGGGACAGTGCTAAGGCCCTGAGTCCAAGCCCCAGGACTGGCCTAAAAAAGAATAAATAAAGCAAATTGAGCTGGGTGCCAATGGCTCACACCTGTAATCCTAGCTACTCAGGAGGCTGGGATCTGAGGATCACAGTTTGAAGCCAGCCTAGGATGGAAAGTCTATGAGACTCTTATCTCCAATTAAATCACAGAAAAAGCTGGAAGTGGTGCTGTGGCTCAAGTGGTAGAGTGCTAGCCTTGAGCAAAAGGAGCTCAGGGACAAGGCCCAACACACACACACACACACACACACACACACACACACACACACCCCACACCACACCACACCAATTAGGGGATACCTTAGGTATGAAATCTTCCAAAATTATTATTACTTGCTTGTTTTGTACTATCTTTAAGTAGTTGTACAAAAGGGTTTCAACTTATAAGTTTATGAGTTCAACTCATCGTTGACCTCATCATTCCTTACATTGTTCTCCCTGATTATTCCCACATTGTTACAACGACAATGACGACTAGGATGATTGCTGGAGATTGAACCCAGAGTCTTGTGCAAGCCAAGCAAGCATTTACTACTTGAACCACATCTCCAGCCACAAATCTGTGTGTGTGTGTGTGTGTGTGTGTGTGTGTGTGTGTGTGTGACTCAGGATTAAACTCAGGGCCTTGTGTTTAACAGGTAAGCAATTTCCTGAGCACTTAAGCCATGTCCTCAGTATCATGATGGAAGTCAGTGGAAGAATGCCTACTTACCAACCATGTGCAGGGACCTAGGCTTGATTTCTACAACCACAATAAACAGGTTGAATATTTCAGGGAGTTTATTTTCTTGTACTCTACCTGTGGAGTTTTGTGTGTTTGTTTTCACTTGTTTTTTGTTCTGTTTTTCTTACAGCTTGATCTTAGGGCCTGAGCTGTTTTGCTCAAGGTTAGTATTCTACCACTTGCGCCATTTTTGGCTTTTTGGTGGTTAATTGGAGATAAGAGTCTCATGGACTTTCCTGCTCAGGCTGGCTTCAAATCGTGATTCTCAGATCTCAGCCTCCCGAATAGCTAGGATTACAGGTGTGCCTGTCCTGTAATGTAGGTTTGCTTGAGTTCAATCAACAACAACAACAACACACACACACACACACACACACACACACCTCAAGTTAAAAACTTTTAAAACTATGTACATGTATGTTTGTTAGGGTACATAGTTTGTTAGGGTCAATCCACTACAACAGTAGGAGAGACTAAGTCAGCACAATTTAATGAGGTGAAAGCAGCTGGGGCATGCAACCTGTGTGTGTGCAAAATGAGGGACAAGGTGTGGAGAGGGATGCAGACAAGGAGGCTATGGCCTTCCAGCAGAGTTACAGACAAGCAGATGGGTCAGGAAAAAAGAGTTAAGAGATCCATCCATGAAGCTTGAATCAACACGCTCACACTTTATTTTTTTTCTTGTGTAGCACTATCTGGCTCTGACTAAGCAAAAAGTAAAGTAGGGAAAAACATAGACACTAAAACACTATTCAGACGTCATAAGGAATGTGTTGATCATGGTGAGATGGAACAAAAACATTTGTACAATTAGAGGCACTTCACTTCCCATGTTTGTCTAATCTCTTTTTTTTTTCCAGTCCTGGACCTTGAACTCAGGGCCTGGGCACTGTCCCTGAGCTTCTTTTGCTCAAGGCTGGCACTCTACCACTTGAGCCACAGTGCCCACTTACGGCTTTTTGGTTTATGTGGTACTGAGGCAGGGAACCCAGGGCTTTGTGCATGGTAGGCAAGCACTCTACCACTAAGCCACATTCCCAGCCCTTGTCTAGTCCCTTTTTTTCAAGAATAATTTTAGAATTTTCTTTTTGTTGATTTCATTCAAAACTTATGTGTGTCACTTGTTAAAGACCCTAAACAAGCTGGGTACAGTGATGCATGCCTATAGTGTATAGTCCCAACACTCAAAGGCACAGACTGGAGGATAGACAGCTTGAGGCTAGCCTGGGATATAGAATTAGACCCCATCTCAAAGGGCAACAGACCTTGAATAAATAACATATTTGGTGACAGGTGACCTGGAGTTGCTTTTTTTGTTGTTTTGTCAGTTGTGGAGGTTGAACTCAGGACCTAGGTGCTATGCCTGAGCTCCTTTTGCTCAAAGCTAGTGCTTTACCACTTTCAGCCACAGGGCCACCTCCAGTTTCCTGTTGGTTAATTGGAGATAAGAGTCTCATGGACTTCTCTGCCTGCACTGGCTTTGAACTGCAGTCCTCAGATCTCAGCCTCTGGAGTAGCTAGGATGACAGGTGTGAGCCACTAGCACAGAAAAACAAACACATTCTCTTATCACTTGCATTTACTGATATAAAAATACAAGTATTGGGGCTGGGGATATGGCCTAGTGGCAAGAGTGCTTGCCTCGTATACATGCGGCCCTGGGTTCGATTCCCCAGCACCACATATACAGAAAATGGCCAGAAGTGGCGCTGTGGCTCAGGTGGCAGAGTGCTAGCCTTGAGCAAGAAGAAGCCAGGGACAGTGCTCAGGCCCTGAGTCCAAGCCCCAGGACTGGCCAAAAAAAAAAAAAATACAAGTATTGACATAAATAAATATTGATATTAAAATATACATATTGGAGCTGGGAATATGGCTTAGCACGCATGAAGCCCTGGGTTTGATTCCTTATCACCACATAAGCAGAAAAGGCTGGAAGTGGCACTATGGCTCAAGTGGTAGAGTGTTAGCCTTGAGCAAAAAGAAGACACAGACAGTGCTCAAGACTGGCTATATATATATATATATATATATAGAGAGAGAGAGAGAGAGAGAGAGAGAGAGAGAGAGAGACAGAGACAGAGACAGAGACAGAGACAGAGAGAGACAGAGAGAGACAGAGAGAGGGGTGTATGTATATATAGTGACTTTAAAATATAAATATTGATACTAAAAAAATCTAAGTGGTAAAACTTGCAAGTGCAAGGCCTTGGTTTCAAAGAAAGGGCTGGGAATGTGGCTTAGCAGTAGAGTGCTTGCCTAGCATGCATGAAGGCCTGGGTCCAATTCCTCAGCACCATATAAACAGAAAAAGCCAAAAGTAGTGCTGTTGCTCAAGAGGTAGAGTGCTAGCCTTGAGCAAAAAGAAGCCAGGGTCAGCGTTCAGGCCCTGAGTTCCAAGCCCTCAGGACTGCCCCCCCCCCCAAAAAAAAAAAGAAAAAAAGGAAACGACGTTTTATAGCAATACAAAAGCTTCCTTACTAATGCATTAAAAGACAGGGTTCGGGTGGCTCATGCCTATAATCCTAGCTATTGTAGTTCAAAGCCAGCCCAGGCAGGAAAGTCTGTGAGACCCTTTTTGTTATTATTATTAATGTGTTTATTTATTGTCAAAGTGATGTATAGAGGGATTACAGTTTCATAGTAAGGCAGTGAGTACATTTCTTATCAAACTTGTTACCTCCTCCCTCATTTTTCTCCCCCCTTCCCTCTTCAATCCCCCCAAAGTTGTACAGTTGGTTTACAGGATATTGTCTTGTAGGTGTTGCTATTACATTGGTGTTTCCCTTTCCTTCCCTAGTTCCAATTGTGAGACTCTTATCAACAATTAACCACCAGAAAACAGGAAGAGGTGCTTCAAAGTGATAGAGTGCTAGCCATAAGCACAAAAGCTCAGGGACAGCACCCAGCCCCTGAGTTCAAGCCCCAGAACTGGCACCAAAAATAGTTGTTGTTGTTGTTGTTGTTTAAACAGATTTAGTGGTGGTAATTTTGTACTTTAATCTGGTTATAATATTATTCCTCCAGTAGCCTCTAGAAAACTACTGCATCTTGAGAAAATGAGAGTGGACCAATTTTTCCTGAAAAAAAATTTCTATTCTACAGAGTCATCATATTAAGGATATATCCCTTCTACCCAAAACAACAACCTCCCTTAATTTCCACCCATGCCTAAAAACCTGTTCTTCCTCCTGGTACTACTGCAGTGGCCCCACTGGGCCCTGTGCAAGGTGGGGACTCAGAATAAGATTCCCAGCAGAGAGCAAAAATACTGAGAGTTTCACAGGAACAGAAACCTAAGTATGTTCACAACTGTACTTCCCGTCCAATACCTCATCACTTCACTAACAAGCTTTCAGATGTGCAAGTCCCCCCACCTTTTTTTTCTTTCCTTTCTCTTGGGAATTCAAGAAGGTCACTAAACACCTTGCTTTATCTTGCTGCCCACAGGAATGAAGGAACATTCTGGACAGGAAAAAATACAACTCTGGGGGCTGGAAATATGGCCTAGTGGCAAGAGTGCTTGACTCCTATACATGAAGCCCTGGGTTCAATTCCCCAGCACCACATATATAAAAAATGGCCAGAAGTGGCGCTGTGGCTCAGGTGGCAGAGTGCTAGCCTTGAGCAAAAAGAAGCCAGGGACAGTGCTCATGAGGGCCGGGAGTCCAAGGCCCAGGACTGGCAAAAAAAAAAAAAAAGAAAGAAAGAAAAGAAAAGAAAAGAAAAAAGAAATACAACTCTGGAGACCGCCTTTACATCAGGAAATAAGCACTCCCGAGTCCTGCCTCAGCACATAACAAGGAAGCCCATGCTGCTGGGCTTTTCCATTAAAATCTGCCCTCCTCTCCCCCACCCCACCCCCATACTCCACACACTATGACTGTGCTCTTTACCATGAGTAATAGTGTAACGGTCCTCATTTTGCCTGTTGTTATTACTTGTGAATTGAGTTCAAGGGACCGAATTTCCTACATCATGAGAGACATCACCAAGTTTCTTCTCATCCAGACAGTGTGACTTGCTCTCAGAAGCCTCCCTTTTCCCCTTTCCAGACGGTAGACCCTGAACGTTGATTACATTCACGGAGCTCGTAAATGCTCGCTTGACGCAAGAAAGTTTAAACGCCACGGAAGTTCACAGCGTAAGCGGGGGAGCCCCAGGTCTTCTGTGCATTTCGGCAGGAAGAAGCAGCCCAGGGTTTCAAGCCTGGAAATTCACTCCAATTAGTTAGCATGGGTTGACATCCAAAAGCGGGTGCCGTGGCGCAAGAGGAGGGATGCTGCGGCCATTCCCACTACTGCTTACGTCCCGGCCCTCCGCGCAGGATGTCGGGGGTGAAAAGGATGGTCCCCGGGAACCCTTCCCTTAGGCTTCCCACACCCAGTCTGGCAAAGTAGCGGGAGGCGGCACGACTCAGTCTGGGAGGCGCGGCGCACGGCATCCTGGGAGTTGTAGTCTTTGCATGCCTGGCACGGCCGCCATTGTCTGGACAGCCGCTGGTCCGGTGGTCCCCCGCGGTGGGGGCGGCGGCGTGTTAGCTTGAGGGTCGCTCTGGGTGTCTGTGCTCGACCCACCGGCCCGGGATGGACCCCGAGGACAGAGCGGCCGTGGTGACAATGGCCGTGCCTCCGCCGGCTGCACGGCTTCAGGTAACCATAATCAGGGCCGTGGGCTCCGGGCCTAGCGCCACCCGCGGAGACTGTGCATCCTCGCGGCGCGTGGGGCGGCGTGGCGGAGGGCCCGCCGCGGATGCCCAGTCCACCCTGGGAACGAGTCCGGCTCCTGGTGCGCTAGCCCGGGTGCCCCGGCCTCCCTGCCCTCCCGCGGCCCCGGTCTGTCATGGAAGCAGCAGCGAACCCTCTCCTCCCGAGGCCATCCGGGGCCACGCGCCCACGACAGGCGTGGGGACGCCGGGGGTGCTAGACCCCCTCCCCCAGACCCTCGTGAGGAGCGGGCACAGCCTCAGGTGGGCGACTTCTGGTCAGCACCCGCCAAGCGAATGAGGCCGACGGTCACCCCAGAGGGGATGGGGAGGACCGCATTGTAGGCGGTCGGTTCGCAAGGCCCCCTGGCCATCAAAGCTTCAGCACTGCGGGGCAAAGTGTTCTCCATAAAGTGCCGTCTCCAGCAGTTACCAAAACAATTCATGCCTCAACTTTGAAACTAGGCACTTCCTGGCGTGTGTGCGGGCTTGGTTTGTATACTGGCCGGGTGGGGAATGGGGGGTGGGGTTGCGGTTCAGATTTAGTGCCCTAGGTTACATTGTCGATAGTCTCCAGTTACACCGGTTTTTAGATGCTGTTACCCCAAATTTACATGCTACTTGGCCACACTCTATTCTTGGTAGGCAATAAGCAGTAAGAAAGGCTGAAAAGTGTATTATCTGATCCTGTATAATAAATAATTCCAAAAACCCAGTGACTTGAGCCGATACCTCTGTTTCAGATGTATAGCAATTCACAAGTCCCAGAACGACTTAGCTAGTGGTTCTTAAGAGGGCTTATGAAGTTAGAATCAAGATGTCAGCCTAGCGGTTGTCTCCTGAGACTCAACTGGGGCTAGTGGGTCCACCTTCAACATGGTACTCAAGGAGACTATGGGCAAAGCCCTCAGTTCTTCTCCATGTACACCTTTCTATGGTGTGGTCCGGGGTTTCCTCACAAAATGCTGTGTGGCTTTCCACTGAGTGAGTCATCCATGGGAGGGCACTGTACCTCAGCTTAGAATTCACAGTTATCTCCATAGTATCCTATCAGTCAACCTTGCTTAATGCAAGAGACCACACACCCTCTGGAGATCATAGGTGGTCATCTTGGAGGTAGCCACCACAGGAGCAAGAGCCAAAATTGGAGGGCCTTAAGGTTAAATATATTAGTTTCTGTAGTGCTATAACAAGTCATTACACACTTTGTAGCTTAAGATAATACACATTCTAGCCAGGCATCAGTGACTCACACCTACAATCTTAGCTACTCAGAAGGCTAAAATCTGAGGATCGAAGTTCAAAGCCAGCTCAGGCATAAAAGTCCTCATGAAACTTATCTCCAATTAGCTGCTCAAAAACCAGAAGTGATGCTGTGGCTCAAAGTGGTTGAGCACAAAGAGGCTCAGGGGCAGCCACCAGGCTCTGAGTTCAAGCATCACAACCGGGGGAAAAAAAAAAAAAAAAGATGTGAGGAGACACCCTCCCTACTGAAGTTCTAAGGGAGAAAGTGTTTTTCATCTTTCCCAGCCAAAACCGCTGTAGGCCTGGCATTCCTTGCCTTGCTTTTATCAGTCTTCAGAGCCAGCAGTGTTACATCTTGATTCAGTGGTCATATTGCCTCTGACTTCTATAATTAAGTCTCCTCTTTTGCCTATCTCTTATAAGGGAATTAATAGACTGGGGTTGTAGCTCAGTCATCAATCACTTGCCTAGCATAAACAAGGCCCCTATCAGGAGTTGGTGGCTTATACCTGTAATCCTAGCTACTCAGGAGACTTGAAATCTGCATATGTTAGTTCAAAGCCAGCCTGGACAGGAAATTCCCAGGTACTTTTTTTTTTTCCATCCAGTCCTGGAGCTTGAACTCAGGGCCTGAGCACTGTCCCTAAGCTTCTTTTTTGCTCAAGTCTAGCACTCTACCACTTGAGCCACAGCACCACTTCCAGCTTTTTCTGTGTATGTGGTACTGAGGAATTGAATCCAGGGCTTCATGTATGCTAGACAAGTACCACTGTACCACTAAACACACATTCCCAGCCCCTCCCAGGTGCTTTTCTCTCCAATAAGCCACCACAAAGCTGGAATGGGAGCGAGCTGTGGTGAAAGTGATAGAGTACTAGCTTTGAGCACAAAATCTCAAGGACAGCACCCAGGCCCTAAGTTCAAGCTTCTGGACTGCCCTTCCCCCCACCAACCAACCAACAAGCAAACAAAAAACACCCATTTCTTTAGCTCAGAAGTCTCTTAATTTGGCCTGCTTTCTGTTGCCACCCTTAGGCTGTATGGTCAGTTATCTGTTAGCCGTTACTGGCTTTTGTTGTTGGTGGTGGTCATGGAGCTTGAACTCAGGGCCTAGGCACTGCTCAAGGCTAGTGCTCTACCACTTTGAGCTACAGCTCTACTACTGGGTTTTTGTTGTTGGTGGTGGTGGTGGTTTGTGTCATTTTTGGTTTTGGTTAATTGGAGATAAGAGTGTCATGGACTTTCCTGCCCAGGCTGACTTTGAACCATGGTCCTTAGATCTCAGCCTCCTGAGTAGCTAAGATTACAGGAATGAGCTGCCAGCAGCTTAATACTTTCACTTGTAATAGCCCAGTGCTACTTGGGTATCATATCACTCAGAATGACCCTCTCCTGGGATGCATGCCTGCCTTATTTTTCCCTTCCCCATTCTTGTACCAGATAGCACTGATGGGATTGGTCCAACTGATTGAGAATGTGATATTTCAGGAGCCAGTGACCTTCCGGGATGTAGCTGTGGACTTCACCCAGGAGGAATGGGGACAGCTAGACTCTACCCAGAGAACACTGTATCGTGAGGTGATGTTGGAGACCTTCCGGCACCTTCTGTCTGTGGGTAAGGCCCGCTTCCCAAGTTGCAATGGCTGACTCTTCCTAAGCTATAGGTTGTAAGCCCCTGGCAGGGAGACATTACCTAAGTGTCATTCCCTGTTGGGTACAAGTGCAGAAGAAGAAGGGATCTGGTGTCCATGAGTCTTACTAGTCAGGAGTCTGGTCTATAACCTGAACTGGTTCTCACTCTCTAGAGTAGCTTCCAAATTCCTGCGTCTCTTCCTATTTATAGGTCCTGAGCTTCCCAAACCCGAAGTCATCTCTCAGCTGGAGAAAGGAGCTGAGCTATGGGTGGAGCGAGGAGTCACCCAGAGCTGTCATCCAGGTAAGAAGTCACCAAATGGGTGCCCCAAACAAGGTATCATAGGCCATTGGAGATACCACTCATAAGGACAGTGTTGGAATATTCAAGACCTCCCCTTTTCCTTAGGGGCCTGACAGGATGTGGCATGGTCATATTCACAGCCAGGCCCTCATTTTTTCCACTGAATCCCTCCAGCATTCATTGAGTCCCTACTCCCTGTCAACTTTGAGCACTGACTAGACACTCACATGATAACGTGGATCCTTAAATGACTGGACACATGACATGTGTCAGGGCAAGATGCAAGTGAGGGGCTCATGAGGTCCAGAGTGAAGTGACACAAGGTCCCCAACAATATCCACACCCTGTGGGTTCTTGGGTCATTATAAGAAGGCAATAGAGGCAGAGGCAGAAAAGATCATATAAGGCTCTCGATTCAGACCCACTGCGTGGGTGACGATTGTGAGCACAGGCTCGAGCTTGCAATAAAGACTCTCATGTGATTACAAAAAAAAAAGAAAGAAAGAAAGAAAGAAAAAGAAAAGATCATATGACAAAATATAAAAGAAATTAAAGCTACTTGATTTTTCAATACTTAGCAAGATGTAAATTATGCAATTGATTTAGTTACTTGCATAATAAATGCTCTTGTAAAGTATCTTTGCTGCATGAAAAAAATATATATAAGAGAGTTAAAGATGCTACATTGCTATCTCCTCTCTATTCTTCCCTTGAGCCTCCAGGAAGAGTCAGCCCCACCCACATCTGGGTTTAAGGACTTTGGTATTCCAAAACTATAAAAGGCAACATAGGTGTTACTTAACAGCACTATGTTTGTGGCAGGTTGTGCCAGCATTAGGTAGGAAACAAGTACTTTTTTTTTTTTTTTGCCAGTCCTGGGGCTTGAACTCAGGGCCTGAGCACTGTCCCTGGCTTCTTTTTGCTCAAGGCTAGCACTCTACACTTGAGCCACAGCGCCTCTTCTGGCTTTTTTTATATATGTGGTACTGAGGAATCGAACCCAGGGCTTCATGTATACGAGGCAAGCACTCTACCACGAGGCCATATTCCCAGCCCCAACAAGTACATTTTTTATTTCATTACCATCACCTAGCCTAGGAATGAAGCTGTTTTAGGGCAGTGTACTTGGTGTCATAATACAAATCAGGACTTGTCTAGCAAGATCAGCAGCAGAGACCTGAGATTTTTTTTCCCCATAATTCATTTTTCCCCCAATTTCTCATAATTCTTGTTTTGTTTTGTTTTTAGGTTGGGCACTTGGACCAGAAGGCTTCATGTTCCTCAAGTCTCAGGACCTTCCTGAGGAGGAGCCATCCCCTGGCACAGAAAGGAAAGAGTTCCCAAAAGAGCCTCCATGGCCTTCCATGACAGTGGGAGCCTCGGAGAGTGAGGGTCGGCCCCAGTCTCTGTGTCAAGACCCAAGTAACTTGCAGCAGTTGGAATTTGGCCTCAAAGATGAAGCCGTTCAAAATCAAAACTATGACGGTCACAGACTTGGGGGAAACTGTGTCCTGCGTTCCAACCTAGATCAATTCCTAGAGATTTCTAGGAGAGAACATTTCTGTACTTATGACTCACAAGTTAAAGACTCTGAATGTAACTCAAGCTTAGTCAGTCAGCAGCAGATAGGCCTCCCAGGAGCACAGGCTTGTGACTACAGACAGTGTCACAAAGCCACCGAGCAGACTGTCCCTGGGACAGAACTCACAAGGAGCCCCATGCAGGATAAACCCTACAAGTGCACTGACTGTGGAAAGTCATTTAACCACAATGCGCACCTCACGGTACACAAGAGGATTCATACAGGAGAGAGACCTTACATGTGCAAAGAGTGTGGGAAAGCCTTCAGCCAGAACTCCTCCCTTGTTCAACACCAGCGAATCCACACTGGAGACAAGCCCTATAAGTGTGCTGAATGTGGGAAGTCTTTCTGCCATAGTACACATCTCACAGTCCACCGGAGAATTCACACCGGAGAAAAGCCTTATGAGTGTCAGGACTGTGGGAGGGCCTTCAATCAGAACTCGTCACTTGGCCGGCACAGAAGGACACACACTGGAGAGAAGCCGTACACCTGCAGTGTTTGTGGAAAGTCCTTCTCTCGGACCACCTGTCTCTTCTTGCACCTACGGACTCACACGGAGGAGAGGCCCTATGAGTGTAACCACTGTGGGAAGGGCTTCCGGCACAGCTCCTCCCTGGCGCAGCATCAGCGAAAACATGCTGGGGAGAAGCCCTATGAGTGCCAACAGCGGATGATTTTTGAGCAGACGCCAGCTTTCACAAAGCATGAGTGGACAGAAACCATTGGCTGTGCCTCACCTCTGAGTCAGGATGAGAAAACTCACCAGAGTGACAGACCCTTTAAATGTCATCAGTGTGGGAAGTGCTTCATTCAGAGCTCTCACCTCATTCGACATCAGGTAACGCACAGCAGAGAGGAACCCCACGGGCGTACAAGAAGACGTGAACGGTCCTGTGCTCAGAACACCCAGCTTGTTCAGCAGCAGCAGCCCAATTCAGGAGAGGACCCAGGGGGTCAGGCAAAAGCAGGACAGCCAGCAAGCAAGGCTCTGGCCTTGTTTGACATCCATGAAATCATGCAGCAGAAAAATCCTGTTCATGTTATTGGGGTAGAGCATCCCGTAGGTGCTTCCAGGCTACTTGACATCAAAGACTCAACGTAGGAGTTCTTCAGAAAACATTTGAACCACAGGTGCACATGTG
This sequence comes from Perognathus longimembris pacificus, assembly GCF_023159225.1. NCBI lineage: Eukaryota > Metazoa > Chordata > Mammalia > Rodentia > Heteromyidae > Perognathus > Perognathus longimembris. The sequence goes on from NC_063180.1 coordinate 28,147,300, forward strand.
GTAAGTCCACAGGGCGTATTAGTGGCAAGAAAGGCTGGAGCAGAAATGGCTTAGTGACTCTTGGCATCATATGTAAGTGGTGCATCCTAGACACCTGAGGTTGGCGGTTCCCAAATCTGTCAGACCCACTGCCCACTTTGTAGCAGATGTCTGTGTGTGTGCATCCACATGCACATGGGTGCCAGTCCTGGGGCTTAAACTCAGAGCCTGTATGGTCCCTGAGAATTCTTGCTCAAGACCAGCACTCTATCACTTGAGCCACAACTCTACTTCCTGATTTTGGATGCTGGAGATAAGAATCTCACAGACTTTCCTGCCCGGCCTAGCTTCAAACTTCAATCCTCAGATCTTAGCTATCCAAGTAGCTAGGATTACAGGTGTGAGCCACTGGTGCCTAGCTCCAACAGGTACCTTACAATGTTTCCTCTGTTACCCTGAAGTGAGCTCACCATGACAGAACAGTCATTCACACAGGTGTATATAGACAGGTCCATACATGGAAAGGAGAAGAGAGTGGGGAGAGATGATTCTCACTCTATATCTTTTTATATTTTTGGAAATTTGAAAAATGTATAATATTACCAGTTCATAAAATAAATGTAACAAAAAATTTCCAGATTGTTTTATGATTTATTTTAATATTTACTGTCTGCCTCCCCCTGCTGGAATGTCCAAAGAAACAGACTGCTGCGTGGCTTTATCACATCCAGTCTGTGTATACAAGTGTATGTTCATTTAACAAAACCAACTACGTGCTAAACAGCTTCCACTCTTTGGTGACACCAAAAATGAAGAATGAGCCAGGCACCGGTAGTTCACCCCTGTACTTCTAGCTACACAGGATGTTAAGATCTGAAGATCACAGTTTGAATCCAGGCAGTTCGAAACAAATCTGGGAGATGCTCATCCCCAATTAATCACTGAAAAATCAGAAGTAGAGCTGTAGCTCAAGTGGCAGAGTGCTAGCCTTGAGAAAAAAAGCACAGGGACAGCATCCAGGTCCTGAGTATTTCAATGCACACATCATTTTCCAAATTACTTTATTCTCTGTATCAGTCAGCCCAACATATGTTGTATATGAGATCCTTTTATATAAATGTGGCCAACCGGAGAGCCCCTCACTTGCAATGGTAGGTACATATCATCCGAGGTACTGAGGCTTCTGCAGAGTGTCTGAGAAGAAACCTGCAGCCATTCTGAAAGCAAACTCCTATCAGTTCTTCTAAGGAGATACAACATAAACATCTTCCAGAATACACTCTCCATTATGGTAGCCACTGGCCATGTATAACTGTTTATGTGTTTATGTGTTCCTCTGTCACTAGCCATATTATGCTAGTTGCATCTATATTGTGATAGAAAGTTCTATCATGGGTCTGAAGTGGCTGAGAGGAATTTTGTTCCTGTGATTACCTACTTGTGATATGAATAGGTACCTCAGGTCAGTCTGATATTTGGAGTTTGCTTTGTCACTGAGTCACTGTTGTACCAGGCCCATGCATATGGATGACACCTGACACTGCCTGTGTGTGCTGTGGAAACTCCAGGGACGAATGCGTAGAGAGGGATATCACCTGTGTGCATAAGGGAGGCTTAAGTTTGTGCCTATGTCTGTGTATATTACCCCTATGAACATGCCAGAGTTGGGGAGATGGCATGTGTTGACACCACCTACATGGGAGGAAGGTGTGTGAGGGTACCCTGCATCCCACACAACTTCCCATTTCCCTCCAGCCCTTAGCAATCAACCACTAATCTTCCTTTCCTTCCTCCCTCCTTTCCTCTCTCCCTTCCCTCTCCCTCCTTCCCTCCCTCCTTTCCTTTTTTCCTTCCTTCCTTCCTTCCTTCCTTCCTTTCTTCTTTCCTTCCCTCCTTTTCCAGGTCCATCCCTGTAGTAGCATTTCTTTTTATGGCTGAATAATGCTCCATTGTATGGGTATACTAGAGTTCCTTGACCCTATTCATTGATGGATACTTACTTTCCAGCTCCTCTGATATTAAAGACAATTCTGCTATGGACATTAACTACAGGTTTTGTGTGGAGATATATGTTTTTAAATCCAAGGAGAGTGGTATGGTCAGCAGGACAGAGACTGTGGAGTGTCTCAGAGGAACCTCTGAATATCACTGTGACTAAATAAGCACATGGCTGCTTGTGCTCACCAGCTGTATTACATTTTTCAGAATCCCAGCCTTGGCCTCCCCAAGCTTGGAGCCCAGAGCCTGCTCTGTGTGTGTGTGTGTGTGTGTGTGTGTGTGTGTGTGTGTGTGTGTGTGTGTGTACCATGCAAGTTATCAGTAACCTGGGACTTCTGCCTAGGACTGAGACCACAGCTCTCTAATACCCTGTGCCTTGTAGCTGCTGTAGCCCAGCAGCCTGGAGACTGGTGGGAGCCACAGATGATATATCCCAAGGCTCCAGGCGAGGTGGGTGGCAGGGTTCCTGTCATAGTGGTATTGGAAGCAGATATAAAGCTGTGTGTTTTCAGAAACCAAATGCAAAACTCACCCTGCCTGCTCCTGCCACCTGTGTTCTACCTTCTTTCTCTCCTTATCCTAATTAGGCTACCATCTCCCCTATTTCCTCTTGCCTTCTATGTGCCCTGCCTTCCATTGAATTTTTCACATAGTACTGAGTGATAAAGTGTCTGTAAACCCTGAATTGTGAGGCCACTTGTAAGTCTTCCATTGCTGCCCAGGCTACCAGAGCATGGTCGTCTCTATAAAACCACACAGCTGGGTGCCTGCAGTCCAAATTACTCCAAAATTGAGGCAGGAGGAGTTCAAAGCCAGCTTGGGCAACACATATAGCAAAAGCCAATCTCAAAAAAATAAAATGGGACTGGGAATGTGGCCTAGTGGTAGAGTGCTTGCCTAGCATATATGAAGACCTGGGTTTCATTCCTCAACACCACATAAACAAAAAAAAAGCTGGAAGGGGCGCTGTGGTTCTAGTGGTAGAATGCCATCCTTGAGCAAAAGACGCTCAGGGACAGTGTCCAGGCCTGAGTTCAAGTCCCAGGAGTAGGAAAATAAAAGGGGGGGTATAAATAAAATACAAGAGAGAAAGCACAGATGAGAGTATCAAACTTTTCTGCCCTGACTGGTTTAGCACGCATTTTTTTTTTTTTTTTTTTTGGCCAGTCCTAGGCGGTGAACTCAGGGCCTGAGCACTGTCCCTGGCTTCTTTTTTGCTCAAGGCTAGCACTCTGCCACTTGAGCCACAGCACCACCTCTGGCCATTTTCTGTATATGTGGTGCTGAGGAATCGAACCCAGGGCCTCATGTATACGAGGCAAGCACTCTTGCCACTAGGCCATACTCCCAGCCCTAGCATGCATTTTTATTGTTGTTGTTTTTTTGTTGTTGTTTTTTTTTTGCCAGTCCTGGGGCTTGAACTCGGGGCCCGAGCACTGTCCCTGGCTTCTTTTTGCTCAGGGATAGCACTCTACCACTTGAACCACAGCCCCACTTCCGGCTAAGCACACATTTTTAAAGATGAAAGGCAGGGCTGGGAATATGGCCTAGTGGTAGAGTGCTTGCCTCCTATACATGAAGCCCTGGGTTTGATTCCTCAGCACCACATATATGGAAAAAGCCAGAAGTGGTGCTGTGGCTCAAGTGGCAGAGTGCTAGCCTTGAGAAAAAAGCCAGGGTCAGTTCCCAGACCCTGAGTTCAAGCCCCAGGATTGGCCAAAAAAAAAAAAAAAAAGGCAAAACTGTATTGATGGATTCTGAAATTGAGTTTTACACATTATTGTTTTGAATTTTTTTCTCTACGCTTTTTTCTTTTGCCAGTCCTGGGGCCTCAACTCAGGGCCTGAGCACTGTCCCTGAGCTTCTTTTGCTCAAGGTTAGCACCTTACCACTTGAGGCACAGCACCACTTCTGGCTTTTTCTGTGTATGTGGTGCTGAGGAATTGAACCTAGGGCTTCATACATGCTAGGCAAGCGCTCTGACACTAAGCCATATTCCCAGCCCCCTCTTCTAAATGAAAAATTAAGGGGGCTGGGGATATGGCCTAGTGGCAAGGCTGCTTGCCTCATATACATGAGGCCCTGGGTTCAATTCCCTAGCACCACATATACAGAAAATGGCTAGGAGTGGCGCTGTGGCTCAAGTGGCAGAGTGGTAGCCTTGAGCAAAAAGAAGCCAGGGACAGTGCTTAGGCCCTGAGTCCAAGGCCCAGGACTGGCCAAAAGAAAAATTAAGCCAAGCACCAGTGACCCATACCTATTATAAGTACTCAATAGGCTGAGACCGGAGAATTGAAATTCAAAGCCAGCCCAAGCAGAAAAGTCCTCGAGTCTCTACCTCCAATCTAACCAGCAAAAATGCTGGACTGGAGGTATGGCTTAAGTAGTGTAGTAACCCTTCCAGACCACGGCTGTGTCGCTGTCCAAGGTGCTGAAACATCATATCTGTGCACTTTCACATATGGTTAGGATTTGTTTGCTAAAATTGTAATTGTAAATTGAAATAAATTTACTGGGAGACAAGGGCACGCCTCAGTGAGAAACATCAAGCTTAGCATGCACAAACTTCTGGTGCCAGTAAATTGATTAATTGAATTAAGATGCAGTTCCCTGAATATTTGTGGGATTCCTGCAGGCCCATACCAACTAGCTTTCTTTCTCTCTTTGTCCTCTTTATCATGTGCTCTCTTCTCTCTCTCTCTCTCTCTCTCTCTCTCTCTCTCTCTCTCTCTCTCTCTCATCCTATTTTCTTCTTGTTAGAACTGGTCTTGAACATACACCAGCTTTGTTTCCAGTCCAAGAGCTACATTGGGGCTGATGGTACATTATTGGACATCACCACTCCAGAATATTTCCATCCTCTCAGAACATTCTAGAGCTCCATCTCAATGATAGTTGTGTAGGAATGTGCATTTGCTGAATTCACTGAGCTTAAGATTCAGGCCTCTTTAAAATACACCTTTTTGTAGGCACAAAGTCCAAATTCATCTATAACTTACTATCAGCACAATCTTTGACTTAATTTTTTTTGTCAGTCATGGGGCTTGAACTCAGGGCCTGACCACTGTCTCTAAACTTTTTCCCTCAAGGCTGTTAGACTTTGCCAGAAAACCACACAGATATCTAGTCACGAAGAACAAAGAAAAGTTTATTGCCAGCGAAGGGATGGGAAAGACCCCTTTTTACAAGAGAGAAGTGCTGGCTGAGGTATGAAGTGACCTATAAACCTACTGGGGCTACAAGGGACTAGGAGGTGGAGACCTAAGTGTGGACCTATGGACCAGGGGCTTCATCATAGCAGGCTAGGAATTATGGCTGCTGCCCAATTGGCAGATAAGGAATTCTGCAGCTGCCCAGACTTGAAGGTCACTCTAAGGGGAGCTTGCTGCCTAATTGCAGCTGCCCCAAAGGAGTGCCATCTCAAGGGGGGCGGGGTGGAGGCCAATTATTTACTAAATGGGCCAAGTGTTGCCTAGGAAAAGGGCATGCTAAGCTCCAAGAAAAGAAGTTACTGGGTCAGCACTAGTGCTGTACCAATTTGAGCCACAGCTCCACTTTTGGTTGTCTAGTGGTTAATTGGAGCTAATAATTTCATAGACTTTCTTGCCCAGGATGGCTTCAAACCACGATCCTTAGGTCTCAGACTTCTCATAGCTAGGATTACAGGTGTGAGCCACCAGCATCCAGCTTGACTTACTTTCTTTGTGTCTCTATTTCCCAAACTGCATAGTAGAGTGATGATGGTACCCACCTTGGGGTAGTTGAAGATACCACCAGAAGTGATTACTGAGAATCCTCATGCTGAGGTGTTCAGCAAAGCCAAGTTGATACTTGACCCAGGGGAAATGACTTCCATACCTGGATAAATTTGCCATAGTCCAGTCCACTGGTCTGGACTTTAGGAAAGTCAGCCTCAGCCACAACTTAGGGAGCTCACAGCCAGAGGGCAGTATGGGGTGGCAGCAAAGAACTGGGGGTTCCTACCTGTTCCACTGGCAAGGCCAGAGGTCTGGCTTCTAGGCATTCAATCTGGAGGCTTTTTTTTTTTTTTTTTTGGTGGAGCCCTAAACCCATTGATACCATTCCCAAGGGAAGGACGGTGTGGAGGTGGCATGACATTAGGCATCAGGGACACTAAGTTGTTTGTATGCTGTGTTTCATGAAGTATTTACATACAGTGAGACCATTCTGTCCTGGAAGCTTGTCCCTAAGTATCACACGAATAGACCCAGAGACTAAAACCACAGGCCTAGGGCTTCCTGCTATAAGAAACTGCATTCTCAGGCTGGGAATATGGCCTAGTGGTAAAGTGCTCACCTCACATACATAAAGCCCTGGGTTCGATTCCTCAGCACCACATATATAGAAAAAGCTGGAAGTGGTACTGGGGCTCAAGAGGTTGAGTGCTAGCCTTGAGCAAAAAGAAGCCAGGGGGCTGGGGATATAGCCTAGTGGCAAGAGTGCCTGCCTCGGATACACGAGGCCCTAGGTTTGATTCCCCAGCACCACATATACAGAAAACGGCCAGAAGCGGCGCTGTGGCTCAAGTGGCGGAGTGCTAGCCTTGAGCGGGAAGAAGCCAGGGACAGTGCTCAGGCCCGGAGTCCAAGGCCCAGGACTGGCCAAAAAAAAAAAAGAAGCCAGGGACAGTGCTCGGGCCCTGAGTTCAAGCCCCAGGACTGGCAAAAAAAAAAAAAAAGAAAGAAACTTCATTCTCCCTGGATTACCTCAGATCCATAGCTGTTACCTGAACCTGTGACCCAGTGCTTCTGGGGCCATCACTTCTCCAGATGGACTCTAGTGGAGACAAATGGGTCATCCAGTCGCTGACTGCATGGGTGCCATTTTCTCCACAGACCTAAACATCTCAGGTGAACGTTTGGCCCTGAGAGGGATGGGGCTGCCACGAACTGGCTTCCCTGTAGAAGCTCCACTCAAGTGTTTTCCAAGACTTTGGTGTCCTTTCTACAAAATGGGTCTGATACTATTACCTCACCTCAACAGAGTGAGAAGCAAGTTAGACCTGAGGGAAGATCTGGACTCCTTCACAGACTTTCCACTTACCAACCAGGCTCTTCCATCTCAAGAAGCATTGAAAAGGACAAGGCAGAGACCCACATTCTTAGCAATACCACCACCTTTTAAGTTCACCAAATGTTCCTGTGAATTCAGCATGCACGTTTATTTCCATTCCCACTCCTGTGGATCTTATACCACTCACCCCAACTTGGTGCTTATATTTGGGGTCAAGGATAAGAAAATGAACACAGATCCACATCCAGGCAGACTTGGGGCACAGGGATTCTTTGCAACTGCATTATTTTATCAGCTGATATCCAGGGCAGGGCTTAGCACATGGGCTCAAATATAAAATATAATAGTCAAGCCAGAGCAGTGGGGAGACCCTTGCACTACGGGGAGAGATGTCCCAAGAGATCCAGGGTGGTGAACTGGGAATTTATCTTTGGGGATGGAAGGTGCACGTACATTCAAGGTAAAATAAGCAGATGGGCCAGGCACCAGAAGTGGCACTGTGGCTCAAGTGGCAGAGTGCTAGCCTTGAGCAAAAAGAAGCCAGGGACAGTGCTCAGGCCCTGAGTCCAAGCCCCAGGACTGGCCAAAAAAAAAAAAGGGAGGAAGAAAATTCAAGGAGGACAACAGCAAAGTCAAAAGAAGCCATGACAGCCTATAAGGTGCCGAAAAACACAGGAGCATACATGCAGGACAGAGGAAGACGAGATAGCTCAGCCCCCATTCATTCCCCCACCAAGAGAATGGAGAATAAATGGAATTTGGTGAGAGGAAGGCCACCAGGACTATGCTCTTGAGGCCTAGGCGCTGCGCCCCCTGGGACTTGTAGTCCTGGATGTCAGCAATTGGGGGGGGTGGCCTTGCGCGGGGTATGCTGGGAACGTGTCCTGGGGCTCAGGCGAGTGCGTCATCACAGAAGCGCCACTGGAAGTGTCAGCCACTGATCTGGAGGAGTTTTCGGGAGCCGAAGATCGGGCTAGAGCGAGCGGTAGTGTGAGCAGGACCCGTGGAGGGAACGTGCGGGGCGGCCGGAACCGGAGTGCGGAACCGGGCTGGGCCCAGCCTTAAGAGCCTGACCGGCGGAGGGAGCGTGCGGGGCGGCCGGCGCCGGGCTGAGGAACCGTGCCGAGATGTGCCCGTGCTGGACATGGGTCACAGGTCACCTCAGGTAACCTCCTAGACACTTTCCGAGGTAGGTGCAGTTCCCCTCCTCAGACATTTAGGTTTTTTTTTTTTTTAATGCATTATAGGGGCTGGGGGTATGGCCTACTGGCAAGAGTGCTTGTCTCCTATAAATGAGGCCCTGGGTTCAATTTCCCAGCACCACATATACAGAAAACGGCCAGAAGTGGCGCTGTGGCTCGTGGCAGAGTGCTAACCTTGAGCAAAAAGAAGCCAGGGACAGTGCTCAGGCCCTGAGTCCAAGGCCCAGGACTGGCCAAAAATAAAAAATAAAATTAAAAAAATGCATTATAAATACCCGGGCACTGATGGCTCACACCTGTCATCCTAGCTATCCAGGAGGCTGAGATCTGAGGATCGCATTTCAAAACTAGCCTCCGCAGGAAAGTCCAGGAGACTCTCACCTCCAACTAACCACCGGAAAACCCGACAGGACACTGTGGCTCAAGTGGTACAGTGCTAGCGTGGATGTTGAGCTGAAGAGCTCAGGGACAGTGACCAGGCCCAGAGTTCAAGCCCATGACCGACAAGAAACAAACAAACAAAAAATTAGTGGAACTGCTGTCTTTGAGCACAAAAGCTCAGAGACAGTGCCTAGGCCCTGAGTTCAAGCCCAAGACCAATACACACACACACACACACACACACACACACACACACACATCACTATAAATAACATTTTTTTCAACATTATTATTATTGTTATTATTATTGAGATTTCCCCCAGCTAGTGGTTTGGACCTAGGAACAGTATTATCCCCATCTCAGGGCATCTAGAAATATGTGGAGCATTTGAGAGTTGAGATGACTAGGGAGAGTGCTTACAGCTTTTTGTAGGATATTGGGGGTTCTAAAGCCCTGCACCATGAGTGAAAGGCCTCAAAAGGGAGTGAAAAGTCTGTGAGACCCTTCTCTCCAATTAGCCAGCAAAAAGCAGGAAGTGAAGCTGTGACTCAGAAGGTAGAGCACTAGCCTTGAGTGAAAAAGCTCAGGGACAGCGCCCAGGCCCCGAGTTCAAGTCCCAGTGCCAGCACCACCAACAACAACAAAAAAAGTGAGGGAATGATCATTACCTTCCTGGGTTGAGAAAGGGGCTCTGAAGAGGAGCATTGGTTGGCTGTAGGTTTGCCTGCAGTTTAACTCAGCATTCTACCAATCCTTTGGCAGCCCAGGCTTGCTTTGAACCATAACTCTCAGATCTCAACCTCCTGAGTAGCTAGGATTACAGGTGTGAGCAACCAGCACCCGGCTATCTGAGTCTTTGAGCAAATCATTACCTCTTCTTCTGTGTCTGTTTGCACATCCATGCAATGGGAAGAAAGTTGGTACCTGCTGAATGTGTTTAGAATCAGGCCTAGCACCAAATGGGCTATCCTGATTATATTCATATGTCTCTGCAAGCACAAGCCTCATCTCACAGACTCCAAGCCTATACCTGCTTCCCTTTGTCCTCTTCCAGGTGGTAATGAAGTTCTGACATTCCTACTGACCCAGTTCCAAGGCTCCAGCCATCTCATAGTGTCACTGCTCAATGGCCATCCCAAACTGCCCCCTGAGCCCAGTGCCCTGGGAACACAACAGCTTCCTTCAGGTGAAGATAGAGGAGGAGGAGGAAGAACAAGAGGAAGAGGTTGAAGCTGATCTCTCCCAGGGCCAGGAATCCAGCCCCAGACCTACTGCCTACCCTGAGGCTGCACGCTTGCGCTTCCGGCACTTCCACTATGAGGAGGCATCTGGTCCTCACTCTGCACTGGCCCAACTGAGAGAGCTGTGCCACCAGTGGCTGCAGCCTGACTTGTGCACCAAGGAGCAGATGTTGGAGTTGCTAGTGCTGGAGCAGTTCCTGGGCTCACTACCTGCTAAGATCCAGGCCTGGGTGGTGTCTCAGTGCCCTAAGAGTGGAGAAGAAGCTGCCTTGCTGGTGGAGAATCTGACTCTGATGCTGCACAAGAGAGGTAAGGGAGAGTGAGTGGCTGGCAGGTGCTCACTACATCCTGGTAACGGAACTCAACAATATAACATGGGCATACAAGCTTTGGCTTGGGGTCACTCACACTCTCATGTTTGTACCTTAGCCATGGTTTCAACTGACCAAAATATCAAGGACAGGACAGGACTTAGATGTGACTGTTTCAATAAGATAAATCACTTAACAACATTTCTCCCTCTCCCTCACACTCTTCACAGGGTTGGTTATTTTGCTGTTTGAAGGTTTGGTGACCTGTGGTCAGAAGTAGTGACACTGAGATTTGTTTCAGGATGGGAGCTGGGAGCTGAACCTACAGAGGCAAGCTGCCAATGGAGCAATTCAGAAGAGTTGGGATCACCAGACAGCAACACTGAAACCCTCATAAGAGGTGTTTCTCCTGGACCTGCCTTCGTCAATGCCTGTGAACTTGAGGACAGCTCAGAGAGTGGGACAGAACTCTTAAGGGCCATGTGTACAAAGTCTGCCCCCCAAGAGGTGAGTTTCAGGAAAACTGAACTTAATAAGGACACCCCTCCAGACCAGCCTGGCCCTGAATATGGAGCCCCAAGACCCAGTACCAACATGTGGCCAGCTCTACCTTCCCAAGAGAAGACTCCATCCGAGGAGAAGCCATGTCTGTTGGATTGTTATGGGACAGTGCCTTCATACTCAGAGAAGAAGCTCTCCAGGTGTAGGGAATGCAGGAAAACATTCCAGAGCACCCTGGCCCTCGAGGCCCATCGGAAGAGCCACTTCCGGAAGACACCCTATGCCTGCAGAGAGTGTGGGAAGGCCTTCAGCCGCAGCACCCACCTTGTCCAGCACCAGGTAGTGCACACAGGAGCGAAGCCCCATGTGTGCAAGGAGTGTGGGAAGGCCTTCAGCCGGGCCACCCACCTGGCACAGCACCAAAGGACTCACACTGGGGAGAAGCCCTACAGGTGCGTGGACTGTGGTAAGTGCTTCAGCCGCAGCACCCACCTCACGCAACACCAGCGGGTGCACACCGGGGAGCGGCCCTATGAGTGTGAAGAGTGCGGCAAGGCCTTTAGCCAGAGCACCCACCTCACACAGCACCAGCGCGTCCACACCGGGGAGAAGCCCTACAGGTGCGATGCATGCGGTAGGGCCTTCAGTGATGGCTCGGCTCTGATCCGGCACCTGCGAACCCACTCTGGAGAGAAGCCCTATCAGTGTAAGGTTTGCGCAAAGGCCTTTGCACAGAGCTCATCCCTCAGTGAGCATCAGCGGATCCACACGGGAGAGAAGCCCTATCAGTGTAAGGTTTGCGCAAAGGCCTTCGCACAGAGCTCATCCCTCAGTGAGCATCAGCGGGTCCACACGGGAGAGAAGCCCTATAAGTGCAGCGACTGTGGGAAGGCCTTCAGCCGGAGCTCTGCACTCATGGTGCACCTGCGGATCCACATCACCGTGCTGCAGTGACTGGAAGTCCCTCCCAGCGAGCCTCAGCAACCCTGACTTCTAAAAGAGTCAGGGACAGGGTGGGGACTGGCAAGTCCCCAGCAGCCTTTGGGAAAAACCACCCACATCATCCCAAGATGTGTTTCTATCCATGTTTATCTAAAAGGGAAGAGGTCAGAAGGAAAATAACTTTTTTTTTTTTTTTTTTGCCACTCCTGGCACGTGAACTCAGGGCCTGAGCACTGTCCCTGGCTTCTTTTTGCTCAAGGCTAGAGCTCTACCACTTGAGTCACAGCATCAGTTCCACCTTTTTCTGTGTATGTGGTGCTAAGGAATTGAACCCAGGGCTTCATGTATGCTAGGCAAGCACTCTACCACTAAGTCACATTCCCAGCCCCAAGGAAAATAATTTTTAAGGACTGGTGTGTATGTACTGGATAGTCTTCCAAGTACTTTATATATATCATCTCATATTTCTCAACAGAGACCAGACAGTGATCTATGTCTCATGGAGGAGATGAGAATGTACCTAACTGGCCGGGGTCACATGACCAGGAACTGGAAACAACTACGTATGTCAGTATTTCAGTAAATAAAGCCATGCTTAACAAACTAAAGAAAGAGACAGCCAGGCATCAATGACTTATACCTGTAATCCTAGCAACTTAGAAGCCTGAGATCACAGTTGGAAGCCAACCCAGGCAGACAAATCTTACCTCAAATTTACCAGCAAAAAGCTAGAAGGGCTGTGGCTCAAGTGGGAGAGCACTAGCCTTGAGCAAAGAAAGCTAAGGGACAGCACGTACGCCCGGGAGTTCAAGCCCCAGTACTAGCACGAAAGAAAGAAAAGAAAGGAAGGAAGGAGGAAGGGAAAGAGAAAGAAAGAAGAAGGAGAAAGAAAGATTGAGACAAAGGACTGGGAACATGGCTCAAGTGTTAGAGTATCTTATCTCTGTAGCAAGCATGAGGCCCTAAGTTCAAAACCCCAGTACCTGGGGCTGGGAATATGGCCTAGAGGCAAGAGCGCTTGCCTCGTATACATGTAGCTCTGGGTTGGATTCCTCAGCACCACATATATAGAAAGGCCAGAAGAGGTGCTGTGGCTCAAGTGGCAGAGTGCTAGCCTTGAGCAAAAAGAAGCCAGGGACAGTGCTCAGGCCCTGAGTCCAAACACCAGAACTGGCAAAAAAAAAAAAAAAAAAAAAAAACCAGTACCACTCAAGTGAAAATTGAGAGAGAATTATGCATGGAAGAACTAACATCATAACACACTTCACAGACTTTTTTTTTTTAAAGAAGCTAGGTACACGTGGCTCACATTTGTAATTCTAGCTACTCAGGAGGCTGAGATCTGATAATTAAGGTTTGAAGCTAGCCTGCGCAGGAAATTCCATGAGACTCTTATCTCCAGTTAGTCACCAAAAAGCCAGAACAGCTCCACATGGCTATTCTTGAGCAAAATAGCCCAGGGACAGTCCTCAGGCCCTGAGTTCAAGCCCCAGGACTGACACACACAAACACACAGAGAAATATTAGTCACTATATTACTGTGGCAGTCAGACCCCTTTAAATGAAGTAGACAAAATTTTTGAAAGTCAGTTTATCAAAGATTATGCTATAACACTAGTACTCCTGATGTGTCCAGACCTGAAGGCCAGGCTCCAGGCAGGGATCGGTGGAGCAGAGATTCAGAGCAGAAGGCAGTAGGAAGGAGAAATCCAGCCAGTATCTCAGCCCTGAGCTCTGGATACAGGAGCCTGGCAGTTCACCACCACCACCACCCACTGGACACTTGGTATGGAAAGGCAGGGCCACAAAAGGCACGGTAGTGAGGCTGGGAATATGGCCTAGCAGTAGAGTGCTTGCCTCATGTACATGAAGCCCTGGGTTCAATTCCTCAGCACCACATACATAGAAAAAGCCAGAAATGAGCTGTGGCTCAAGTCGTAGAGAACTAGCCTTGAGCAAAAAGAAGCCAGGGACAGTGCTCAGGCCCTGAGTTCAAGCCCCAGGACTGACAAAAAAAAAAAAAAAAACAGGCAGGGTAGCAAATCCTCCTAGTGTAGAGATCCCGGTGGCCAAGGCAGGGTTGGGCTGTCTGGAGCCTCTGGTTACTTGCTTCTGGCTGCCTTGGTCCCCACACCTGTGGTGGGGGGAAGGCAGAGGTCTTGAAAAGTGGGGGTCCCTCCACCCTCAGGATTCAACTCAGAGCCTCCTGTTTTGAGGACAAGCTCTTAGCCCTTATAGCCCCTCCCAAGACTTGAGCTATTCTGGACACATAAGTATGGTGGGTGGGAGGCCCCTTGCGTCTTCTGCCTGCAGGCCCATTGGTATAAAGTCTGGTCAGCTGCCTGCTGTGACCCCCCCTCCCAGGACAGCCCCCTCCAGATGCGGTAGCCCAGCACTGTCCCAGAGCCTTTGCACACCTAGCAGTGGGCAAGTCAGAACCTAGGCCGTGCAAGGCCCGGCGCTGGGAGCCCTCACCTGCCACCAGGAGCTCCACGGGGTGGCTGCGAGTGGACAAGGCGGCGTCTGACCACTGCAGGCGGTAGCGACAGCTGTAGTTGCCAGCGTGCTGCGGGCCCACGGAGGTCAGCGCCAGGTGGGCCCAGGCGTCCTGCGAGCGCTGCACGTCCAGGGGCTCCTCCCTGCCCTCCTGCAGCAGCTCGAAGGTGACGTCCGGCACCTGACCCTGGCAGCGCAGGCTGGCGTCACTGCCCGGGCGCAGCGGCCCGGTCCACAGGGCGCGGAGCTGCGGCGGGGGCAGGGGCCCTGCCCGGAGGGAGAGGATGGAGTTCAGGCCCGGCCACACTCAGCCCCAGGAGCGGGGGAAGCCCCAGCCTGCCCAGAAGCTCCCCGGGGGTCCCCAGCATGGTGAGGGGGCCAAGAACCAGGTGGGAGTCCCAGGGCAGAGGCCTGGAGGTAGGCTCTGGACCAGGCTCTGCCCGTGGCTGTGGCCCTTGATGAAGAAATCAAAAGAACAAGCCGGGTGCCCGAGGCTCACGCCTGTCATCCTGGCTCCTTGGGAGGCTGAGAATCGCGGTTCGAAGCCAGCCCCGGGGCAGGAAAGCCCGTGAGACCCTGCTCTCCAGTGAACCACCAAAAAGCGGGAAGCAGAGCTGGAGCTCGAAGGGTGGAGCGCACGGGGAGAGGCGAGAGATGGGGGGACGCCCGCGGGCGCTCACCGGCCACGTGCAGCTCCACGGGCGCGCTGGGCACCGAGCCCGAGAAGGGCAGCTCGTCCAGGTAGACGCAACTGTAGTTGGCCGAGTCCGCGGCCGTGATGTCCCGCAGCTCGAAGTCCGCCTCCGGCTGCCCGGGCCGCAACACGCGGAGCAGGCGGCGCCCGCCCGGCCCCTGGCGCTGCAGCGCGAAGAGCCGGGGGACCACGCCCGGCGGGGCGGCGCACCGCAGACGAACCAGCGAGCCCGGCGCGGGGCGCAGGTCCGCGGGCTCCGCCGTGAGCACCGGGGCAGGCAGTTTCTCTGCGGAGGAGAGGGGGACTTGGCCGGGAGGGTGGCGAGGGCCTCCTGGAGGTCCAGCCCAAATTGAGCCCTGGCCTGAAATGTCCTGAGGCTCCCGTCCCTGCAGGTCCCGGCCAGGGGCTCCCTTGCCCCAGCAGGCCAGGCTCCCCGCCTCCCAGGGCCATCTCTGGAGACAAATATGCCCTCCTCTGTTCCTTACCACGCTACAGACAGTAATTTTTTTTTTTTTTTTTGTCCAGTCCTGGGCCGTGAACTCAGGGCCTGAGCACTGTCCCTGGCTTCCTTTTGCTCAAGGCTAGCACTCTGCCACTTGAGCCACAGCGCCACTTCTGGCCATTTTCTGTATATGTGGTGCTGAAGAATCAAACCCAGGGCCTCATGTATAGGAGGCAAGCACTCTTGCCACTAGGCCATATTCCCAGCCCCATACCACGCTACAGACAGGAGGAAATCAAACATGGATTATCCATGGCTTGGCACCTCCTGCACAAAGGCCGTGCCATGGTGGATTTGCCCCCACTGGATCCATGCCACCATGGCCACGTGCCTGTATTCACTTGCACAGGGCACAGAGTCCAGGGCTCACTGCCTCCCAGGTGTCATGGAGCCTAAGGTCTCCACAGGTCCTGTAGCCCACCACCCTGAGCAGTCAGACATCTGCCCTTGGCGCTCTTGGCACAGTGCCTGTGAGGCCTGTGGTCTCCTTGACCTAATTAATTGTTCACCAAGTCCCAAGGATGCTGAGCTCACTGTTCCATTTGCAGCTGGGGAAACTCTCTTTCCCGAGGATGAGATCTACAAGTCCCAGAGTTCCACCTGGGCCTGTCTTCCAGCCACCCAGCCCCTCATCTGCCCTCCCAGCCTTCATCCTTATCCCCCCATGGCGCCAGGCTCACCGTTGCTCTGCACCACCTCCACTGGCTCACTCTCTGTGGACCAGGTGGTCTCCTTGCCATGCAGCCGGTAGCGGCAAGTGAAGGGACCTCCATCCCACAGGTTCCCCTGGTTCAGTTCAAAAAAGACACGATCGGGGCTGGTGCTGCTCATGGGAACCAGCACCTCCTTATTCAGGTTCCCAACTCGCTGCCACAGCCGAAACTCTACGCCACTCAGGGGTGCCATGCAGACAAGGGTCACTCTCTCATTGGGCTTCAGGATCTCAGGGTACCATCCTCTAAAAGTCAGCACAGGTGGAGGTGGCACAGCTGTAAGGCAGAAAATGAGACCAGGAATCCAGCTGTGGCAGGACCCCCCCAGAAAACAAGTGTTTGTCACCCCCAGATTTTTGCCTCCTTGGTGGCAGCCTCAGGAGCACCCCTTTCCTTGGGGCAATGTGGACCCACCCTGGGCAGGGGTTCTCCATATTGAAGGGTTGACACTCACCCAGTTCCTCAATGGTCACGGTGGCACTAGGCTCCGAGGGCCTACCTGCTGTGTGGGTCTGGTAGCTGCAGCTGTAGTTACCAGCCAAATGGACAGAGAAGATGGCTACCCCATTCTTCCCAACCACAGCCACTGCCGGAAATTCATCATCACCGTGCCGTGTCAGCAGGAAGGTGACACCCCGCAGCCCTGTGCTGCATGTCAATGTCGCATTCAGGCCAGGTGTGATCCAAGACACTGGCTCTACCAAGAGCTGAGGTGGGGGCAGGGGCTCTAAATGAAGCAGAGTTGATGAGGCTTTAGTGTTTCTGCATAACTCGGGAGATATAGGTGATCCACTGAACCTAGACTCCTCCGGGCTTTTTTATTTTTTGCCAGTCCTGGGGCTTGAACTCAGGACCTGGGCACTGTCCCTGAGCCTCTCTGTGCTCAAGGCTAGTGCTCTACCACTTCAGCCATAGTGCCACTTCTGGCTTTTTCTCATTATATGGCAATAAGGAATAGAACCCAGGGCTTCACATGTTCCCAGCACCTGGACTCCAGACTCTTAAGAAAGTGTGAGAAAGACAGGGAGATTGGGGGGAGGGGGGGCAGGGTTGACAGTCAGGGAAACAGCAATAGTAGAAACAGGCCTAGAACAAGAGGAAGTTTCTAGAGATGTAATGTGGACCAGGCCCACACTAAGTATCCTAGGGATTTGTTTTTCAAATCAGCACAAATGTTGACCTTGTCTCACAGCTAAGGAGTCACAGTCCCAGAGAGGTCAGGTGTTGTAAAGGAAGGCTCCCCTATCACCCTTTACAATGTCTCCTGGCCACACTATGCCCCTGCTTACCTGCCCCTGTCACCTCCAGGAGGTTGCTCAATTCAGTCCATGTACCAGGGAACAAGCCTGAGCGACAGCGGTAGAGACCTCGGTTGTCACTTGTCACGGCTCCCAGTGGGAACTGGTACTCCAAGGCAGGTAGGCCAAGGTGCACATGGTTCTTAACCACCCCATCCTTCAGTAGCTGGAAGTCTGGCGTCTCCACACGGGCCCAGCACGTCAGCGTCACATTGGCCCAGGGTTCCAGCAGTGACTTGGAGTCTGCCCACAGACTGGGTTGGGTTGTAAATGCTGGGGCAGGGGAACTAGGGTCAGCTTAATGGTGGGCACAAGGGTTCCCTTCAGCCTGTGGTTCACCATCCCTAGGCCCAAACCCTGAACTTACATGTGGCTGCCTCAGCTTCTGGGACCAGGGTGAGACCTGCAGAGACAGAACCTGTAAAGCCCTGTTCACACCCCTCCTGCCCCCCATGGGGGTCCACGGCTCCAGGACACCTTACCCCAGAGCACTAGGAAAGCCACCAATGCAGACATGGGGGATTCTCCCTTCAGCTGTTGGCGAGTGTTGGGCATGTCTGCAGTGGCAGGCTAACCTGGAACAGTGACCTCTTCTCTTATTTGTCCTTCCTGGAAGGTGGGGGGTGGACCCTATGTGGCCTGGTAACAAAGGTTAAGATCCAAGGCCAGCTCAGGAGCTTTACCAAATCCAGGACATTGCACCTGCTAGGCATGTGCTTTACAAAACACTGAACTACATCTTAGCCTTATGAATTCTTATCCTCAGAACAGACTAAGATCCTTCTCTGGGAGGAAACATAGATAAGAATCCTTCCCTACTCCATTTATTCTTTCCATTAGTGACACCAGAAGTGGGGGTTTGTTTCTGTAGTCTGGAGGTGTGTCCTCCCTCTTCCTGAAAGCTGTGGTTCTTCATCCATCTAGTCACCTTTACCCCCAGGACATTCAGCTCTTCCTGCCTCTATTGATGATAGGTGTTCAGGTTGTGGTGAGTGGTCACTTGTGTGGCTGCAGCCTCCCCTCCAATGATCTCTCCCCAAGACTCTGCTAGTTAAGATGATTCCTATCATCCTAAAAAGTAGACATTCAAAAGTCCTGACCCTTTGCCTTCTGTCCCAACTCTAGGCTGAGCACTGCTGCTAGGGTGGAAAGCTCCCAGCTCTTGCTTTATCATCCATGTGCCAGACTCAGAGAAGACAGTGGAAAAACTACCCAGACTTTCCCACAAGGAGCTTGGTCTGGTTTGAAAGTAGAGATAGCTGCTAGGAAAAACCTAAGTAATGATGATGTAAAGCAAACGAAGAGCAAGTGGGACACATGGCACCAGAGGGCCAGGAAAGGTCTCTTGGGGAGCAGAAACCTAAGCATGGCCAGGACTTTGAACCCTGGAATAACTGAGCGATGAGCATTCCAGGCAGTGTAAACAGCCAGGATAAAGGAGGGCAATCAGGCCAGAATGGTCTCAACGAAGAAAGTCCAGCTGGTGACTCGGAGAAGAACCACGCTGGGCACGACAGGAGCTCTGACTTCTACAGAGTAGGATAATGACACTGACATCTGATTTCCCTTCCACGTTCGCATGCTCTCAGCTCTCCAGAGAAGACCCTGAGCCAGGACGCCAGCGAGCTGCCGGGCCGGAACCAGGGACTCCCGGAACCCAAGACTCCGAGTCGCGGCGCGTGTCCGGGACCAGAGCATGAGGACAGGAAGTGTGCTGTTCTATGCCTCCGGCTGGGCCTGGCGCTCGCGAGTAGCGAGGAAACCGGCAACAGCGCTAAGCATCCGGATGGCCCGCATGAGTCCCGTGGCCCGGCGCAAGCAGCGCGGATATTTCTCCCTGCGGGACGCCTCGGCCCTGAGGGCTTGGGACCGCCGGAAGAGCGGGCCGGTGTCCGCGCGGGAGCTGCTGGGAAATGTAGTCCGCTGGATTTCCCCGCCGGGCGCTAAAGGGCCGGCGGGAATCGCCGGGGTGCGGGAGCAGAGTGGGGTCTCCCGGGCGAACCTCTTCCCCTCCGGCTCCTTTAGCCCTGGTGCGAACCAGTCAGAGAATTTGCAGTTTACCCCGACAACACAAAGTCCGGGCTGGTTTACAGCTCAGCAAACTAGGCACCTGGGGGGAGGGAGCTCACTTGCAGGGGACCTTGACTCGGGGCCAGTTTTCCTCCGAATAACAAGTTAACAAGTGCTGAGAATACTCGTCCGCCCCTGAGACTCTAGTTCTGATCAGTTACAGTGGGAGAAGTCAGCTTTCCTCCAGTGCAACTGTGATGGGGGCGCCGGGTTGCCTCGGGGGAGGAGCAGAGTGACCTTCCTTCAGAAGTTGGTGAACAGTAAAAATGACTACCATTCCTTTGTTCTTTTGTTTCTGTGTTGCAGCAAGTCTGGAGTCTAAGCCAGCGAGCCTTCCAGTAATTACAGCCTGCCAGCAATTTCATAATTAGATTAGCAGCATCAGGGATGAGAGGCTTAGACTATGTTATTCTCTCCGGTTATGCCAGATTCTGGGGAAAGGTACCAAATTCACTTGTTCACTGAGCAAAAATCCATTTAGGGCACTATGTATATGTGGAGACCCCTTCCTCTCCCCCCCCCCCCCCCTTAGAGCTATAGAGGACATGATACAAACAGGCCAAGTGAGATGGGAGAGGCCATGCTCTGGGGTCAGCCTCTTTATACTCCCAGCTTCACTATGTTTCTGAGAGACAGGTTACTCGTTGCTTTTCGAACTTCCATGATGAAGTAAAATAGGGATGTCCACCTTAAAAGCCTGTACTGAAGAACAAATGGTCAGATACTTAAACACCTTTGATGGCCATGTGGGATCAGGAAAGGCTTTGCCAGAAAGGGGGCGGGGGCTGGCCTGCACCTCCCAGGCTGGCACCATAAAGTTGTCCCAAGTCTTCAAAGAGGTGAAATGGAAGCAAGGGCCAAAGGTGGCAGAGAGAGATTGGATATCTGAGGCATTTTGATTTTCTGTAGCTGCTATATCAATTACTACACATTTTATGGCTTAAAACAATCATAATTTTCTCAGAGTTCTGAAGGATAAAAGCTCAAAATGAAAGTAAATTCAAAGTCCTGTGGAGGGGGACAATCTTTTCCTTGTTGCTTCAAGCCTCTGATGCCTCCCACTGTTCCTTAGCTTGTGGCTACATCACTCCAATCTTTGCCTCTGTGATCACATGGCTGTCTCCTATGGCCTTTTACTTTTTTGATGCTAGTATTAAAATTTGAACTCAGGCCCAGATGCTGTTCCTTAGCATACCTCTACTTCTAGCTTTCTGGGTGGTTAATAGGAGATAAGAATCACAGGGAGGGCTGGGAATATGGCCTAGTGGCAAGAGCGCTTGCCTCGTATACATGAAACCCTGGGTTCGATTTCCAAGCACCACATATATAGAAAATGGCCAGAAGTGGAGCTGTGGCTCAAGTGGCAGAGTGCTAGTCTTGAGCAAAAAGAAGCCAGGGGGGACTGGGAATATGGCCTAGTGGCAAGAGTGCTTGCCTCCTATACATGAGGCCCTGGGTTCGATTCCTCAACACCACATATACAGGAAATGGCCAGAAGTGGCGCTGTGGCTCAAGTGGCAGAGTGCTAGCCTTGAGCAAAAAAGAAGCCAGGGACAGTGCTCAGGCCCTGAGTTCACGGCCCAGGACTGGCAAAAAAAAAAAAAAAAAAAAAAAAATCACAGGGATTCCCCCCCACCCCCCGCGGCTTCTTTTTGCCACTTGAGCCACAGTGCCACTTCTGACCATTTTCTATATATCTATGTGGTGCTGAGGAATTGAACCCAGGGCAAGCACTCTTGCCACTAGGCCATATTCACAACCTGCATGGAAATTTTTTTGTTGTTGTTGGTTTTGGGGCTTGAACTCTGGCCTGGACACTGTCTGGTTTTCTGGTGGTTAATTGGAGATGAGTCTCATGGATTTTCCCACTTGGGCTGGCTTTGAACCCTGATCCTCAGATCTCAGCCTCCTGAGTAGCTAGGATTACAGGTATGAGCCACCTGTACCCGGCTTTCACATGGACTTTTGTGTCCTGGCTGCTTCAAACTAACCACAATCCTCAGATCTGTCTCCTGAGTAGCTAGGATTATGGGCCTAGTTCCCCTAACCTCTCTTTGCTCCTCTTTTTTTTTTTTTTTTTTGGCCAGTCCTGGGGCTTGGACTCAGGGCCTGAGCACTGTCCCTGGCCTCTTTTTGCTCAAGGCTAGTACTCTGCCACTTGAGCCACAGCGCCACTTCTGGCTATTTTCTGTATATGTGGTGCTGGGGAATTGAACCCAGGGCCTCATGTATACGAGGCAAGCACTCTTGCCACTAGGCCATATCCCCAGCCCCTTTGCTCCTCTTTTTAAATTTTAGTAGTAGTATAGTTTGAACTCAGGGCTTTTGACACTCTAGCACCTGAGTAAAGCCTCTCACTCTTCTTGCTTTAGTTATTTTTTACACAAAGTTTTTTTGCCCTGGGCCATCTTATACTTGTTTCATAGCTGGAATTACAGGTGTGATCCACCAAACCCTTATAGCCTCAACACTACCACCAGCCTCAAGTTGGGGGGGGGGACCGGGGGTTGGAGGGGAGGAGAATACTACTCTACCCACTACAGGTGAACATCTGATGAGAGATGATGGCCAGGTCAGAGTGGATGTGATGAATCAGCCATGGGCATAAGACCAAGTTTGAGACCCAGAAGGGCTGGGTATGCCGCTGGCAGAGCTGGGCTCATCCCAACCCACCATGTGTCAAACATTTTGAAAAAAAAAAAAATGGAGTTGACAGGTGCCAGCATTAGCAGTAAGCAGCATGGTATGTATGAGCCAGGTACCATACCTGTAATCCTACTCAGGAGCCTGAGATCTTAAGTTCAAAGTTCAAAGCCAGACTGGATATGAAGGTCCCTGCTACTATTGCCTCCAACAAACTAGTTTAAAAAAAATAAAATAAAAGTGGGCTGTGATCATGGCTTAGTGGTAGAGTGCTTGCCTAGCATGCAAGAAGCCCTGGGTTTGATTACTCAGCACCACATAAACAAAAGGCCAAAAGTGGTGCTGTGGCTCAAGTGGTAGAGTGCTAGGCTTGAGCAAAAGAAGCCCAGGGACAGTGCCCAGGGCCAAGTTCAAGCTCCATGACTGGCAAAAAAAAAAAAGTGGAGGTGAGGATCAAGTGGTATATCTCCTTGAACAACAGAAACAATAACAACAGGCTGGGAATATGGCCTAGTAGGCAAGTGTTTGCCTCCTATACATGAAGCCCTGGGTTCGATTCCCCAGCACCACATACATAGAAAAAGGCCAGATGTGGCGCTGTGGCTCAAGTGGCAGAGTGCTAGCCTTGAGCAGAGAAGCCAGGGACAGTGCTCAGGCCCTGAGTCCGAGGCCCAGGACTGGATTAAAAAAAAAAAAAAAAAGAAACCAAAAAAAACCCACCACCAGCAACAAAAACCAAAAACGGTGCCGGGAATGTGGCTTAGTGGTAGAGTGCTTGCCTACCATGCATGAAGCCTGGGGTTCGATTCCTCAGTACCACAAACACAGGAAAAAAAAACAGAAGTGGTGCTGTGGGTCAAGAGGCAGAGTGCTAGCCTTGAGCAAAAGAAGTTCAAGGGCCCTGAGTTCAAACCCACTGCCTCGGCCTGGCTGCAAAAAAAAAAAGCAGGGTGAGGGGCTCTCAAGCCACCTGCTGGGCACAGCTCCGGTTTGCTCTTCAGGGACGGGCTTAATCCCACTATTCATGGCGGGGCACCACATACGCAATGAAGTCCACAGTCCCTCCTTTCGTCAGCCTGGTTCACAGGAGGCGGTCCAGTCTGCAGGATGGGAACCGTGTCGGGGGTCCCCAGCTACTAGGGCGATTCCACAAAGCCCTGCCCATCCCAACTGCCTTCTGGGTCTCCCGCCCCGTGAGGCGTCACGTCGCTGCGACCCTGGGTCCCCTTGTCCGGGGGTCCACTCCTGCCATACCCTGCCCCGCCCTGCCCTCGGCCGGACGCGATGCCCGGGCACGAGGGGCGCCGCGGCCAGGGAACGGGACGGCGAAAGTCCTGGATGAGGCCTGGGTCCCAGCAAGTCAGTGGAGATCACTCCACGCTGCCATTGGGGGCCCGCAGCACTCCAGCGCGCCAAAGCAGCGCCACGAAGGGGAGAAACAACGCCGTGCCCATGTGGCGGCCGCGGACGGAAACCCAAGGAGCGGCGCGGAAGGTCTGCAGGCCACTGCAGACGGCGCGCCCTACTTCTGCCCTTCTTAAACATGGCGGTATTGGCTTCGCGGCGCTCTCTGCGCTTGCTCAGAGCTGACAACAGCTGGTTCGTGCCTGACGTCGTCCATCCGCCGGAAGCACTCCTAGCCGTTCCTAGAAATGCGCATGCGGCGAGGATCTGCGCGTTCCCGCTCTCGATTGGTCCAAGAACACCTAGCATCTTTCTGCGCGCGCGTCGCCGCCCCTGACCCGGAAGTTTTCGCTGCCCTTAAAAGCGTCGACCCGGTACGCGCGGCCTCTTCCTGTCTGTGCCTAGGCGGCGCGCGGACCACGCGGAGCGGACGGAAAGCTCCGGCCGAACCTTCAGGTGAGGCCGCGGAGGGGTCCGGACGCCGTGGAGCCGTCCTGGGTCTTCCGTGGCTGATTTTCTTTTGGAGCGCTGTGGGCGGGTTCCGACACTTAAGTCCCTGGTCCGACCTGATCTCCCCTTCCGGAAAGTGTCCCCTTTGCGTGAGCAAAGTTGCCTTTGGCTGGTAAAACCTCGCCATCGCCACGCGACCCTGCGGGACTGCGGGCGTGCGGATGGGCATGCGTGAGCTTGCTCCTGGTTGACCTCAGTACCGTGCACTCCGAGCCGTCTATTTCTCGCCGGGCGCTTCACTACTCGAGCGCCTCCAGCCACGCCTCCAGGCAGGCCTTTTGCTGCTTCACAGATGTTGAATCTTGCAGACTTGTCCGCTGGAGCTTGCTTCGAACCCCAATCCTCCCAGTCTCCAAGAGTAGCTAGGATTGTACGACATGAACCACCGGGCTCGAAGTTTTCACTTATAGACTGAGACAATGAATATTAAGTTTTATAGATCCAGTTATACTTCTCTGTTTTGAACGCGTTTTCCCTTCCACAGCAGAATATGCTGCGAAGTACCGTCTATTTTACTAGAGCAGTTTGGTTCGGTTTTCTAACTCCCCAGTTCAGAAGATCAGTCCCAGTTTGACCTATCATGTGCCTGCTCTGGGCTAATTGTGCTCTTAACAATTTATTCCTGTCCTTAGGATGACCGAGTGGGAGGCAGCCACGCCAGCTGTAGCGGAAACCCCTGACATTAAGCTTTTTGGGAAGTGGAGCACGGATGATGTACAGATCAATGACATTTCCCTGCAGGTGAGGTGGACAAAGTGGTTGGTCCTGGCTAGGAGTTGGCAACAAATGGGGCTTTGTCCAGAAGGGGATATGCACATAAAACCTGCAGTTTTCCCACTCAACCGTTGGATTTGTGAGTACTAAAGGCAAGAGGTTCTGGAAAACCACATCTACTCTTAACCTTTTGTCCAAAGGATGCTACAGTATTTCTCTGGAGGGTTTTTCCCCTGGTAAGAATGTCATGGGTTTTTAATGAAAAAGCACGTGTAATTTGCTTGTGGATATTATATTATCCTGAACCATCTGTTGAAGTGACTTGTTTATTTTTTATTTATTTACTTATTTTTTTTGGCCAGTCCTGGGGCTGGACTCAGGGTCTGAGCACTGTCCCTGGCTTCTTTTTGCTCAAGGCTAGCCCTCTGCCACTTGAGCCACAGCGCCACTTCTGGCCATTTTCTGTATATGTGGTGCTGGGGAATTGAACCCAGGGCCTCATGTATATGAGGCAAGCACTCTTGCCACTAGGCCATATCCTCAGCCCGAAGTGACTTGTTTAAACAGTTGACAATGAATGAGTTTTTCTGTACTGCAGTTTTTTGTGCCAGTCCTAGCACTCTGTCACTTGAGCCACAGCGCCACTTCTGGCTGTTTTCTATATATGTGGTGCTGGGGAATCGAACTCAGGGCTTCATGTATAGGAGGCGAGCACTTTACCACTAGGCCATATTCCCAGCCCCTGTGTGTTGTTTTTGGTAGGTCATGGGGCTTGTATTCAGAGCCTGGGGTTTGTCCATGAGCTTTTTTTCTCAAGGCTAGCACCCTACCACTTTGAGCCACAGCCGCACTTCCAGTGGCTTGCTTGTAATCATAGGTACTCAGGAGGCTGAGATCTGAGGGTTGCAGTTCAAAGCCAGCCTAAACAGGGATGACTCCAGTTAGCCAACAGAAAAACTGGAAGTAGTGCTGTGGCTCTTAAGTGGCATAGTGCCCAGGCTGGCTTTGAACTGCAATCCTTGATCTCATTCTCCTGAGTAGCTAGAATTACAGGCATGAGCTACTAGTGCCCAAATGAAAAGCTACATTTTGTTAATATAGTGGTGTGTACTAACAAAATATATGTTGAGGGGGTGTTGTGTGGTGTGTGTCTCTCCTGTCGTTTTGTTTAGTCCCTTCCTGTCCCTGAACTTGTCTTTCCTTTTTTTTTTTTTTTTTTTTGTCAGAGACTAAGACTCTAGCCTGACATTTTTGCTCATTGACTAGCATTTTATCACTTAAACCACACCTCTACTTCTGGCATTTTGGTGGTTAATTAAAGGTAGGAGGAACTTTCCTTGCCCAGGCTGGCTTGAAATTCAATCCTGAAAGCTCAGTCTCTGAGCCTTTAGCAACCAGCATTCATTTCCTCTAAGTAATGTGCCTAAAGGATAATTCAAAACTATTTTCAAGTGTTTGAGGAAGTCTGCAAACTTGATTTTTGTAATGCACAAACACTGCTACTGAATTTATCCTCCTAATATAAACTTTTTCCTATATTTTTCATCTTCTAGGACTGAGGCATGAGCTCAAAGTTGGTGCTTTGAACTATCCCTTCTGCCTAGCTTTTTGCTGGCTAGACTCTCCTAGACTTTTCTGTCTTAGTTGGCTTTGAATCTTGATCCTCCAGGGCCTGAACTCAAGCCCCAGGACAGGCAGAAAAGGCCAAACTTTCTTTCCCATGTGTGCATTCATATTTATCTTATTATACACAGATTAATTTGCTGCTGTTGTGGCCTTCAACGGGTTTTATTCTGTTTGTGTATGTATGAAGTACTTATACCAAGTCAACCTCCCCATCTAGACGTGTGTGTGCGCGTGTGTGCACGCACACACGTGCGAGCGTGCTGGTCCTGGGAGTTGCTCAGGGCCTGGGAACTGTCCCTGAGCTTGTTTTACTCTACCTCTTTGATCCACAACTCCACTTTTAGCCCCCCCCCCCTTTATTTATTTTTATTTGTAGTTCAATCTCGTTATAAATTGTCCTTGGGTCTCAGCCTCCTGAGTAGGCATGAGACACTGGCACCCAGCTAGACTTTTTTTTTTTTTTCTTTTTTGCCAGTCCTAGGCCTTGGACTCGGGGCCTGAGCACTGTCCCTGGCTTCTTTTTGCTCAAGGCTAGCACTCTGCCACTTGAGCCACAGCGCCACTTCTGGCCGTTTTCTATATATGTGGTGCTAGGGAAGCCAACCCAGGGCTTCATGTATAGGAGGCAAGCACTCTTGCCACTAGGCCATATTTCCAACCCTAGACATTTTCTTTTATGACTATGATTCTCTAGCCTGGGTTGGTTGTTTTCCCTCTAAAGGATGCTGAGCAATATATCTGGATAGTTGTCAGAATTCAGGTTTGCTGCTGGCATGCTGGATACTGCTCAGTAATCTGAAGTGCCCATGGTATATATGGGGTCAGTTGTAAAAAATCTATGATCATATTCTTCCATGATAGTGTGATCTTCTAGTGACTAGGTAAGTGACTTACTCAGGGTTTGAGGGAAGAGACTGGTATAGATCCTCTGGGAAAGCAACTGAGATTGCTGGTAATTCCACCGATATCCTGGGTGGGTTTCCAGGCTTATCTCTAATCTCTGGCTGGGGTCCATCCTGCTTCTAACTGCCCTTTCATAGACCTTTCCCAAATCTCTTCCAGGACTACATTGCAGTGAAAGAGAAGTATGCCAAGTACCTGCCCCACAGTGCAGGACGGTATGCTGCCAAGCGCTTCCGTAAAGCACAGTGCCCCATTGTGGAGCGTCTCACTAACTCCATGATGATGCATGGTCGCAACAACGGCAAGAAGCTCATGACTGTGCGCATTGTCAAGCATGCCTTTGAGATCATCCACCTGCTCACTGGTGAGGTAGGGCTGTGTGGCAAGGTAGATAGGCTGTGCCTTAGAAACATCCAAAGCCAGGCTCCTGACCTAAGTTGAGAAGGGGAGGGACCTGTGTCAGATGTCAGACTAATAGCCCTCTACTTCCAGAACCCTCTTCAGGTTCTGGTGAATGCCATCATCAACAGTGGGCCCCGTGAGGACTCAACGCGGATTGGGCGAGCTGGAACAGTGAGAAGGCAGGCTGTGGATGTATCCCCACTGCGCCGGGTGAATCAGGTGAGTCTGGAGCTCATGTAGGTGGCAGGGCAGGAACTGACATGAGTGGGTGGAGCCCTGCCTAGGGTGGGAAGGCTTATCCCAGTCTGCATGCTTTACCTAGAGTCTCACTTCCTTCAGGAAACTTCCTGAATTCCTACCTTGTACAGGGTAGATCCTGGCTCTTGGCCAACCAGTTTTAGGTAGTTTGTGGTGTGCAGTGTTAACACTACTTTTCTTGGAGTTGGTTGGATTGATGATACATACATACATACCTTTACTCCCAGCTACTTAGGAGGCAGGGGCAGGAGGATCTTTGAGCCCCCCTGAGTTTAAGACCCACGGATCAAATTGGTTGGTGTGACTATCCCCCAGGTCAAGGGCATCATCACTATGATACATCTTGAATCTCCTGCCATAGGGAGCCCTTACCTAGTTTGTCTGGATAGCCTTCTTTCTGATCAATACCTCGTGTGCCAATGACCCTTCTTTGTTTTTATTTTTGGTTATTTTGTCTCTTGATTGTTAACTGGTAGGTAGTCAATGAGGCTTTTGAGATTAGGCCTGGATCATTGGAGGACTACCACAGTCCTGTTAGATTAACCTGGCCCCCTGCTCCATGCTCTGTGTAGGCCATCTGGCTGCTGTGCACTGGTGCCCGGGAGGCTGCCTTCCGGAACATCAAGACCATCGCTGAGTGCCTTGCTGATGAGCTCATCAATGCTGCCAAGGTGAATTTAGACACAGATTTTAGATTGGGTATCAAGGTGGGAGTGGGAAATCTTCCAGCATAGAGCTAACGAATCTCTCCTTTTAGGGCTCTTCCAACTCCTATGCCATCAAGAAGAAGGATGAGCTGGAGCGTGTGGCCAAGTCTAATCGCTGATTTCTCAGTTGCTGCCCAATAAACTGTCCTCTGGGGAAATTTCACCTTCCTGTGTGGCTGGCTGTTCTTAGGGGGATGGAATACCTCTGTGGCCATTGGCAATAATACTCCTTTTCCTGGTGTGGCTGTTGGGTTCATCTGAAAAATACCACTGACTCAAAAATATACCACATTGGGGCTAGCAGGTATTTAGTGTACAAGCTCAGTAGCCTGGAGTATCCCAGCATTGCTGGGAGTGAGAATTGGGCCCCTGCCCCAGGGCTTCTTTGGGAAAGGACCTGGTTGCCTGGAGATTGTCCTTGGGTCACATTAGGCAGACGCTTGTGCTATAGCCCAACTTTGTCCCTGTTGTGTAGCCCTCTCCAGTTGATTGCCATTGCCCTGTGGATGAAACCTTTCAGTGCAGGGTAGGCTGGTGTTCCCCTGGCCCCAGCTGGTGGCATGATGGTTTTTGGGTTTGTTTTTTTTATTCCAAACATGGGGCCTGTGCACTGTCCCTGAGCTCAAGGCTAGCGCTCTACCACTTAAGAGTCACAGTGCTGCCTGTTTTCTGGTGGTTTATTGGAGACCAGTCTTAAGGACTTCTCTGGCCAGGCTGGCTTTGAAGCATGATCCTCAGATCTCAGCCCCCAGTAGCAAGCTAGGATTAAGGGCTTAAACCGCCAGTGCTCAGCTGTGATAATTGGTGCCCTCTTGTGCCAGGACTCCACCCACCTCCAATATGTATTTCAGGTCTGGATTTGGGTTCAACACTCCAGGATGGGCTTGGGGTGGGGCAGGCAGCGAGACAGGTTTAGCTAGTTGTGTGGGGCTGGCGGGGCGGCCCCAGGCCGGGCACCCTCCTCAGGCGGGGTGCTGGTCCGGCGGTAGGCCAGAGATTGGTCAGAATAGCAGGTGTCAACAGGTACTGAGAATCCAGCAGCAGTCACCCGAGAGCCCCGGGCTTTGTAAGTGTTCGTGGACGACAGAGGAACCTTCCTTCACCTGCGGAATGTATGGGTCTCCGTACCACATTTGATGGGCTCTACCAGCATCCCTGCCCGGCTCTGGAAACTCTTCGTGGTGAATTCCCCGTTTGAAGTGTTGCCTGGAGGCACAGGACACTTTTCTCTGGTTTAGCCTTGTCTGCCAATTTATCTCCAGCTCAGGACCTGAGGGCACGGACTCTTGTTCTGGGTTATCCCAAGATCAGCCAGGCTCCTCGGAGCGGCGGTTCCCGGGACCCACTTCACTGCTAGCCGGACCCGCTCCACCGCCCGCCGGCTCCAGGCAGGCTCCGTCCGGATGCCGTGCCCGCGGCCGCCCTGGCTCCGCCGTCCCCGGGCCCCGCCGTGCTCGAGCCCCGGCTCCCCCGGCGGGTTCTGCACGGCCCCCTCGCCTGGCAGGGGGGAGGACGAGGACGAGGACGCAGAGGAGGAGGCGGACGGCAGCCCGGGCTCAGGCCCCATCCTGCCCCCCGCCTCGCCCATGGAGTGCCTCATCTGCGTGTCGCCCTTCGACGGCGTGTTCAAGCTGCCTAAGCGCCTGGACTGCGGACACGTCTTCTGCCTCGAGTGTCTGGCTCGCCTGTCGTTGGCCACGGCGGGCGGCGGCGACGCGGTGGCCTGCCCGGTGTGCCGCGCACCCACGCGGCTGGCCCCGCGCCGCGGGCTGCCCGCGCTGCCCACCCAGCCGGGGCTGCTGCCCCACGACGCGCGCGCGCCGCTGCGCCAGGGCTCCGTGCGCTTCGACCGCCGCCGCGGGCTGCTCTACCTGCGGCCGCCGCCGCCGCCGCCCGGGCCGCGCAAGAGCCGCAGCGCGCAGGCGCAGGCGCTCGCGCAGGCGCAGGTGCTCGCGCCGCCGCCGCCGCTACGCCTCGGCCGTCCGCTCTCGCGCCGCCTGACGCTCAGCAGCTCGACCTGGGTGTTCAACGCCGCCGTGGTGCTGGCGGTGCTGGTGACTGCAGGCCTGGTGGTCTCGGGGGTCTACATTTTCTTCCTCATCCCGCACGCTACCTCCTCCGGCCCCCCGCGGCCCCAGATCGTGGCGGTGGCGCCCCCACCCGGCCTCCCCTGGTTCCCGCCCAGGCCCGCGCCGCCGTCGGGGCCGCCCGGGATCCCCGCCTGGACGCCGCGCCCCGCGGGCACAGCCGACTTCCCGCAGGTGCCGGTGGAGGACACGACGGAGCCCGAGCTGGAGCCCGAGCGGGGCGCTGAGGACCCCGTGGAGGACGAGGGGACGGGGGACCCGCCACAGGACGGCGCCCGCGGGGAGGAGGATGGCCCCTGAGGTCCCCGGGCCTGCTGCTGGCTGGAGCGGCCCCGCAGCAGACCGCGGTACTGGGTCTCCAGCCCGAGGACCTGCCTGTCATCCTGGGAGGAGCTTGACGATGCATACATAGCAAGGGATGCATACATAGCAAGGGCTCCCGGGTCTGGCAGGTCACCGCGTGGCACGGCCCTCTTGAGCACACTCTACAGCCATTCCATTCCCTCGGAACACTGAGACTCCTGATCCCCGTGGGGGCCACCTGGACTCTGATCCCTGTCTCACTCTGGTTTCCTTTGATCCACTAGCTGAGGATGCTCTAATCCTGACCCTGGTCCCACCAGGGTTCCTTCTGAGCCCCATCTCTATGAGGTACAGCAGGCTCTCTGCCAGAAAAACCCACAGCACGGACTGGAAACTGCCAGGAACAGCCCCAGTCATCATTGCCGGCATGAGGTGTAGGTACTGATCCATCCTGCCTTTGGGCTTATTACAGAGGGCCCCATATTCAGAGAGGAAAGCTACTGATGCTCCTCCTCTTACCTGTCATACTTTCCGGGAACAGCTTCCCCACAGCCAGACTCTTAACTAGAGGACCCTGCATACCTGGCTGGAACTCAGATTCAGAATGGGCTAGGTACTGTCCAGGACTAAGGACTAAGGTGTATTCATGAAGACTGACTTTCACCAGGGTCCTAAATCCCAAACTGCTCTGTGAGCCTGGACTTCCCTTCTGGCTTCTAGGACCCATTCAAGACGATGTAAGCAGCTGTGGGAATCACAGCTCAGAGACCAAGGTTGCACAATGGATTAAGCAGAGGCATGCGATTGGGAGAGAGATCCTGGACCTGCCCGGCCAGCTGGAGTGTTCTGACCCCTATCCTTGCCTGCTTGAGCCCCATGAATTTCTTGGAGACAGTGACTCTATTTCCTCCTTAGGCTTCTGTCAGTCCTGCCTAGCCTTCCTCCACCTTACTCCAACTGAAGCCAGGACCTCTTCCTGCAAATTTGTCTCTAGGAATGGTGGTTTAGAGGGTGGGAATGGCCTAGTGGTAGAGTGCTTGCCTCGTATACATGAAACACTGGGTTTGATTTCTCAGCACCACATACACAGAAAAAGCCAGAAGTGGGGCTGTGGCTCAAGTGGTAGATGCCAACCTTGAGCAAAAAGAAGCCAAGGACAGTGCTCAGACCCTGAGTTCGAGCCCCAGGACTGGCAAAAAAAAAAAAAAAGGTGGTTTATAGCCTTTTTTACCCCCTCCCAGAGGGTGGCTACCCTATAGATTGACAAAGTCTCTGGAACACCCATGCTGCCTCTTCTCAATTGTGGTGTTGTGGGTGGACATCTAGCATTTTATTTTTCAGAAACAAACATAACTTATGCAGCTGGAGGCTCTCTTGTGATTTATTTATATGCGTGTTCTCAGCATGGGGCATGTGGTGATGCTGGATGGTTACTGATGAGTGACAGCACCAGAGGTAACCGAGGTACACCCTGGGGATGTCTGTGCCATGCAAGATCTGCTGGCTTCCAGATACCCTGAGTCCAGGCATGTCTACAGGGCTGCTTCAGGTCTGAGTTGCTGCTTCCAGGTGGGAAACCAGCGGAGGAGAGTTAGGGAGTATCTTCCCAGACGAGTTCTTGGCCACCACCCTGATGCCAACATCACCCACAGGGCTGGGGCCAGTGCACTGGGTCACTGGGAAGCCATCGCCCTGTCTCACAAGGAGGGAGATAATCCTGTTTACCAGCAGCAGTGTGTTGGTATAGTTTTCTCTGGCTACTACAAAAAAAAAAAAAAAAAGGATCCCCAACTCACATGTGCTTTCATAGAACAATGTCCATCCTACAGTTCTGTTGTTCAGAAGCTCAAAATCATTTCATTGAGTTGAAGTAGACAAGCCAACAGTCCTAGTTCTGGGAGCTCTGTGAGAATCTTATTTCCTAGGCTTTTCCAACTTGTATAGCCTTTTTCCTCAATTACTTCATTTATAAAGACACTAGGATTAAATTGGAATACACAAATAATCCAAGATAATCTCCTATCTCAAGGTCTTTAATCCCATCTCTAAAGTCCATTTTGCCATGAGGGCAGCAGGTTCACAGGTTTCCAGAAATTAGGACCAGGATATCTTTGGGGACCCTTATTCCGCCCACCAAAGGGTTTCAATTCCTATCCCTTGCCTCACTCCTTCCCTCCTCTCTCCCCCACCTGGGGAAGTGAGGGCGGGCAGTAGTAGGTTTGGTCCAGATAGGCCAGAAAGGGGTCCTAGGCTGGTGATACATAGAAGAGAGGAGATTTTCTGCCTTGGGTGGTCTAGGGGGACTGCCTGAGGGAGAGAACCCCAAACTGTATCTGCGAGTACACTTGAATTGTGGTTGATAAGTGGGGCTTACACTAAGCCAAGTAAACCAGAAAGATCAGGATATGGTTAAGGATAGTAGCTGAAGGGCTCCCTCTATCCTACCTGCCTTCAAGGTGTGACTGTGGCTTTCACACTTGCTCAGCTGGGAATCTGGGTCTCATTTTCTCCTCCACTGAAAGGAGGCTGGGGACAGAGCACAAGGGTTGCAGAGAACTCCTCACAAAGAGGCTGCAATAAACCACACAAGATAGGATCACAGGGTACTCTTCCCATCCCTGCCAACAGGCCTCAGCCTATATCCTCCTCTTATACCTCTCATATCCCACTTTGCTGTTTAATTGGAAATGGAATCTTACAGACTTCTCTGACTTCCAATCAAGATCCTTAGATCTAGCCTTCCCAGGTAGCTAGGATTATGTATGTGAACCACCAGCATCTGACCCAAATCAATCAATCTATCCATCAATCTACCTATCATCTATAGATTTTTTTTTGGCTGCTTTTTTTTGTTGTTGGTTGTGGGCCTTGAACTCAGAGCCTGTCCCTGAGCTCTTTTGTTCAAGTCTAGTGCTCCACCACTTGAGTCACTGCTCTACTTCCAGATGTTGTTGTTTTCAGACAGAAAGGAGTTTATTGGGGAAAGAGCAAACTGCCAGCCCACATAAGATAGAAGCACAGCGAGACAGAGGGGGAGGAAGGAGAGAAAAGAGCAAAACAGAGTAAGAGAGAAAAAGAAAGAGGTTAACTGGAGATGAGAATCTCACAGGGACTTTTCTGTGTGGACTGCCTTCAAACCACAATCCTCCAGCTTAGACGTTTGTTTTTTTCCCGGTCCCGGGGCTTGAACTCAGGGCCTGGGCACTGTTCCTGAGCTTCTTGTGCTCAAGTCCAGAACTCTGCCACTTGAGACACAGTTGCCACTTCTGGCTTTTTCCAAATGGAAAAAATATGGTACTGAGGAATCAAACCCAGGACTTCATGCATGCTAAGCAAGTACTCTACCACTAGCCACATTCCCAAAATGATCTTTCATTTTTTGTTTTGTTTGTTTGTTTTTGTTTTGGCCAGTCATGGGCCTTGGACTCAGGGCCTGAGCACTGTCCCTGGCTTCTTTTTGCTCAAGGCTAGCACTCTGCCACTTGAGCCACAGCGCCACTTCTGGCCATTTTCTGTATATGTGGTGCTGAGGAATCGAACCCAGGGCTTTGTGTATAGGATGCAAGCACTCTTGCCTCTAGGCCATATTCCCAGCCCCTGATCGTTCATTTTTAACTAGGTATTATGTAATGTTTTTAAGGGTTTCAATTGAATATACAACATGATTACAATATGTCTACACCTCCAACTCTATTTTTTTTTTTTTTTAGCATGTCCTGGGGCTTGAACTCAGGGCTTGGGTGCTGTCCCTGGACTTTGTGCTCAAGTCTAGCACTCTACCACTTGAACCATAGCTCCACTTCTGGCTTTTTTTTTTTTTTTTTATGTTTGAATTCGAGATAAGGGTTGCAACTTCCCCAAACCCCCAGCCTCTTTTCTGAGACTTGGTTTCCTGTTGTGTGCAGAGGATACAAGGCGAAAGCAGGGGTCAATCTCTGTTATCATGAGCACTGGCCAGGCTGGCCATCCTCTAGAGAAGTGATCTGGCACGGGTAACCTGTGTACACCATGGTAATGACCGTCCAAAGGCGCGAGAGGACTGCCATCCAGCCCCCAAGCAGAGAAAGAACAAAAGGTAGGAGCCAACTTGTCCAAGGAAGTCCTGCCTTTGTGGCTCCCGGGAAACATCCTCTCCTGGGCCACATCCTCTCCTGGGCCGTCATTGGTCCAAGTGCTTGCTTTTGGGCAAATGGACTTCTGGGTAATGTAGTTTTTGGTTGGTCACAGAGCTTGAACTCAAGGCCTGGGCGCTGCCCCTGAGCATTTGCTCAAGGCTAGCTTTCTACTACTACTTTGAGACACAGTTTCCATTTCCTGTTTTCTGGTGGTTAATTGAAGATAAGAGTCTTATAGACTTTCTCATCAGGGTTGCTTCAAATCAGGATCCTCAGTCTCCTGAGTAGCTAGGATTACAGGCCTGATCAGCTCTGGCTCAATTTTTTTTTTTTTTTTTTATGCCAGTACTGGGTCTTGAACTCTGGGCTTTACACTTTTTCTTGGCTCTACTCACCCTAGACTCAACCACTTGATCCACAGTTCCACTTCTGGCATTCAGGTAGATGATTGTCGATGGGACTTTCTTGGCCCCATCTGGCTTTGAACTGTGATCCTCAGATCTCAGCTTCCTGAATAGTTACAGTTACAGATATGAACGACCAGTGCAGCCAAGCTTAGTCATCACTCTATCCTCACAGTAAGGAAAAGGCTGAACTGAAAACCAACTCTTAGATCAGGAAATTAAGGTGATAAGGTAAACTACTATCCCCAAACTGACAAAACAAAAACAAGAAAGGTAAATAGACAACCCAGTTTTGGAAGCAGAATCTTCTTGAGTTATTTAAAATATAGTCTTGTAGCTTTCTGGAGTCAGAGTTTGGATGAGTCTTATCTAGGTTTACACCTATGGTTTCAGTGTGACACAGGGTACTAAATCTAAGGTTTCAGAGTCAGCTTGCTGATTAAATCCCCACCCTGAGTCCCTACCAGTTTACAAAAAAATCTGTCAAGTTTCCATTTCCCCAATACTGTACTGTTTACGTTCTGTGACTTAGAAATTCCTGCCACAGTTGCAACAGTCTCCTTACACTCCTTCTCAGAACCTTACTCTCAAGAGCCAATGTAATGTGACTTGTGACTGCCCCCTAAAATTTTGCTTAAATTTCACCTGTAACTGTCCTTTGGTGCTGTCTCTATTCCCACTTGGAGCAGCCCAGCAAGTCTGTCCCCCAATAATGCCTTGAGCCAGTATCGGTTGCTTGCCTCTCATTTCTTATACCAAAATCACCTTTCTTTTTTAAATTTTATTTATTTATTTATTTATTTTTGCCTGTCTTGGGCCTTGGACTCAGGGCCTGAGCACTGTCCCTGGCTTCTTTTTGCTCAAGGCTAGCACTCTGCCACTTGAGCCACAGCGCCACTTCTGGCCATTTTCTATATATGTGGTGCTGAGGAATCGAACCCAGGGCTTCATATATACGAGGCAAGCACTCTTGCCACTAGGCCATATTCCCAGCCCCACCTTTCTTTTTTTTGTTTTGTTTTTGTTGCCAGTCCTGGGGCATGGACTCAGAGCCTGAGCACTGTCCCTGGCTTCCCTGGCTTCTTTTTGCTCAAGGCTGGCACTCTACCTCTTGAGCCACAACGCCACTTCCGTCTTTTTTCTATATATGTGGTGCTGAGGAATGGAACCCAGGTCTTCATGTATATGAGGCAAGCACTTTACCACTAGGCCATATTGCCAGCCTCACCTTTCTTTTTTCATTTCCAACTATATACAATAGGGAAATTAATGTAAGAGCATGAGCTATAAGAATGTCAACATCTAGCCATTGAATGGACTCCTATCACTCCTAAGTCCTCATTGGCAGTGTGGACATGCCTTTCTTTTGGTCAAACCCACAGACCTTACAAATGTGGATATCTGTCAATTGCACTGTCAAGGGCACTGAGATTTCAAGTGCTCCTCTATAGCAGCAGTTCAAACTTCACTCTACCCAATTTATCTTAGTCTATTTGGGCCTTCATTATAAAACAACTGTAGGCCGGGTGGTTTAAACAAAAGAAATTTCCCATTTTCTTTATGCATGTGTTGTCCTGGCATTGAACTCAGGGGCCTGAGGCCCAGTCCTGTGCCTGAGCTTTTGTGCTCAAGACTAGGTTCTACCACCAGAGCCACAGCTAAGCTAGTTTCTAAGTGTCTCAGACTTTACTGCCTGGGCTGGATTTGAAGTGCGATCCTCAGATTTCATCCTAAGTAGGTAAGATTACAAATGTGAGCCCACCAGCACCATGTTTACTTTTATACTTCTGGAGTCTGGGAAATGTAAGATGGAGGTTCTGCTCAGCTGTGTTCCTGAAGACTTCCTTGTTGGTTTGTAGACAATTGCTACTTTGCTCTGTGTCCACATGATAAGGAGAATGTTGTTCTTGGTGTTTCTTTCTCTCGTGTGTGTGTGTGTGTGTGTGTGTGTGTGTGTGTGTGCTGGTACTGAGGCTTAAACTCTGGGCTTAGGCCCTGTCCCTTGGCTTCTTTCACTCAAGGCTGGCGGTCTACCACTTGAGCCACAGCTCCACTTCTGGCTTCTTTACTGGTTAATTGGAGATAGGAGTCTCAGAGAATTCCCTGACCCGGCTGACTTTGAACCGCAATTCTCAGATTTCTGCATCCTGAGCAAGATAGGTGCGGGCATGTCACTGCCTCTGAACGTGAACCTTTCCCTTCCTTTGTCTCCTTTGTCCTCTTTGCCCAGTGTCACCACAGTGCATCCAGGATTTAGCCTGTGATCGCTCAGATGGGCGCAGGAACCTGGGACCCTACGCGTCCGCTTGCCCATAGCGGAAAGCTGAAGCGAGAAGGCGCTAAGACACGCGGGAGATGACGCTTGGCCGTTGCCATAGGTACCGGGATGCTACCTCCGAGCTCGCGGAAAGGCAGAGCGGAACTACGCTGCCCACAAGGCCTTGCGCTTGCGTCCGCCGCGTGTATTGGGCCAATGAGGGCGGGAGGGCGGGACTTCCGGCGTCTAGGACTGTCACTTTGCTGCAGGGAATCAGACTGTACCGTTGGTCCGCCTGGGGCTCTAGGGGCCGGGCCGGCTTTCCAGGAGGTTCTGGGGAGCCGACCGGAGGACCACGAGGGAGGAGTCGGCACGGGGCCCGCTTCGAGCTGCCTGCGGGCCGCTATCCCGAGTCTCAGTTTCCCTGGCGGGGCAGTCTGGCAGGGCTTGGAGCCACGTGCTCCTCAGCCCCCGCCGCAGTCCCACAACTCTCTCCTTGGGTTCTGCGCTCTTTGCAGACGGGGACACTGAGGCCCCGGCGGGTCACCCAGCCTCGTGGACCTGTGCGGGTCCTGTGGTGGCACCAATGGCTGCGGCGAGGGCGGTGGCTGATCCACCGAGGGTGAGTACGGGGACCCCCTCCCGTGAATGCGAGCCAGAAGACCTGCCGAGCCCTCCGGCTGCCCTAGAGTGGGGAGGCGGCACGTGCTGAGCCCCCGCAGTCCAGGCAGGGAGGCTGGGTCTGGAAGGAAAGCGTCTCACGTGCGAAGGATGGGAGGGGAGACTGGTTCTTTGAAGACAGCATTCAAGATGTGGAGCTCTGGGAGAAGTGGCTTGTGTGCCTGAAATGGCAGGCTGAGTTGGGTGCCCTGGGAGGTTTCGACTGGAGACTAGATATCACCCAATTAGAACTTTTTTTTCTTTTGGTACTACTGGGGTTTCAACTCAGGTCTTTGTTCTTGTTAGATAACAATCATGCCCTGGGCCTTTCTACTTTTAGTTATTTTTCTGGTAGAGTCTCTGGACTTTTTCTCCCCTGGGCTAGCCACAGATGATTCTTTTACCTGTGTTTTTCTTGGTTAACACTTGTTATCTTGGATTACACTGGATTATCTCTACACATAAGCTTATCAATTGAGGTGGGACTTTACTCCCCCCTCCCCCCCTTGCTGGGCTGGCTTTGAACCTCAGTCCTCCTGATCTCCACCTTCTGTCTGGTAGTATAATTGTAGGCACAAGTCACCATGCCTGGCCCTCAGGATTTTAAAGGCCTGCCATTTTTTGCTTAGTGGAGAACACATATGCGGGGGTGGGGGTGGGGTGGGGAGGGTGTCCTATAAACGAGGAAGGTACTGCAACTGTACATGTCAGTAGTAGTTGCCTCTGAACCCTATGGGCAGGGGTGGTTAGAAATGATGGGACTAAGAGTAGATTTGCTGATGTGTCAGGCGTGAGCTGTGAGCCAGTGTTGTGAGTAAAGAACCTTCCCAGGTTTTTCAGCCTGAGAACCGGTGTCAACAGGGACAGTAATGGAAAAGGAAGAGAGGTTTCTTTTAGAGAAAAGATCAAGAGTCCGCGATGTACTAATGTGAAGGGGTTGGTGGATCTAAAGTTATAGATGTGTGTTGGACAAGGTCTTGGTATCCTAGTCTAGAGCTGGGTCTAGAAATTGGACAGAGGAAGGGATGATCTTATGGGCCTGGTCAATAGAGTGGAAATAGAGAGCTGTGGAGAGAAGAAAGGCTTGACTTTATACATGTCCACCAGGTCCTTGGGGTTAGTTCCCTGTGGAAGCTGGTGCAGTTCATCCAGTCCCTGAAGGATTCAGCCTTGAAATGTTAGGCAGGCACAGCAGTGGAGAACCCTAGGGATGGACATGACCTGGGGGACCCAAAGCTGGGATTTATGCATTTGTCACCAGCCAAGTGTTTCAGGCCTGCTCTTACTCTAGTAAAGTGTGCAGGAAGCTAAGCTAGCATCTGTTTGTCTGTACAGGGAGGTAGAGGTGAGGAGACACAGACCAGTAGCAGAAGTGCCATTTGAAGGTAGGTCAGGGTAGATTAGAGAAGGAGAATGATTATCCAAGAGGCATCAGGAGGAAGTGGCCATTAAGACTAGAAAACAGTCCTGGATCATACAGCCTGCTTTGACTATCTCCTCTGCCTGCTATAGAGCCTGATGACCTTCGAGGATGTGGCGGTGTATTTCTCCTGGGAAGAATGGCTGCTCCTGGATGCCACCCAGAGGGCCCTGTACCGCCATGTGATGCTGGAGAACTTTGCCCTAGTGATGTCTTTGGGTAAATCTCTGGGGCATCAAAACTGCCACCCTCCTTCCCAGCCCCACCTTGAGCAGAATCTGTGGCCTTAGGCTGTGAGGTTGGGTTGTGGAGTAGGGCTTGCAGACATGCAGTCTGACTTGCTTAACCATTTTCCATATTTCCTTGGTGCTGTCTGGCTGCATTTTTCTGTGCCTTGGCCCAGTCCCCTTCTTTTGGTGCTGCCAACCCAGGGGTTACTCATGAGCGCCCTCTGCAGTCTTCTCTATGGTGTGCCTTTTGGGTTTTCCTGGCTGAACAAGCACAACACTGATATTCCCTGGTTCCTGCCATCTTTGGGGGAATGGGTGGACTTGAGCTAGCCGCTCACTGATATTCCCTGGTTCCTGCCATCTTTGGGGGAATGGGTGGACTTGAGCTAGCTGCTCACTTGTTCTCCTCCCTCCCAGGTCTGTCTGCCTCCCGACCTCATGTGGTTGTCCTAATCCAGCGTGGTGAGGAACCATGGGTTCCGAGTGGAATGGATACAGCCCTGGGCAGCAGCACCCTTGAGAGGCACAGCCTCGGTGAGTCAGGGCTGTCCTTCCTGGCCCCAAAGACATACCCTCCTACTCTCACTTCCTACTTTTTCTTCATCAGTCCGCCTTAGATGTAGTAGCCTGGGTGCCCATGAAGGGAAGTTCCAGGGCACAGGAGCTGGGTTCACAAAGGAAGTTGCCTTTGGAACATGGTGAGAAGACCCTGCGGCTGGATTCCATGGCCTCCCCCGACATGTTCGTGGGGTCATGCTTTCCTCTCTTCCTCCATTGTGTTCAAGTGTTGATTGAGCACTTGGAGATAGCATTGGCCAGGAAACTCTTGTGGAGCTGACCCTGGGGGAGAGGTAGTAAACAGGATCACAAGTAGCCCACAGACCTGGTTGGAGATCAGAGCAAGGAGAAAAGCTGGAGTGAAGGGTTGGTGGGAGACGACCAGTGCAGAGGCCTGATGGTTGCTGTCCCCCAGGTGGCACGGGTGGGGGTACTCACACATTGACTGTGGAAGCCGATGCAGAGTTGCTTCCCAACCAGTTCACTGCCCGCCTGCCTGGGCCTCTTTCCTCCCCTGCTTCCCCACCAAGCCTCCGGGAGAGCCTGCTCACATCACCCCTGTTCAGGTGACCTCCAGCGATCACTCTTTCTTCCCTTTCGACCTTAGGTGCCTGTTCTCCCGCAGAGGACAAAGATGTTCCTGGATTAGCAGACCTGCCACAGATCTACCCAAATAGCTCCGGTGGGACCCCTATTAGTGTCCTCACTGCGGGTGCCTGCCCTAATGCAAAAAGTCTGGAGGGACCACCGAGTGTCTCTCCATACCAAGAGAAAAAGCCCACAGGAGTGTCAGTCATCTACTGGGAGCAGCTCCTGCCAGGCTCCGGCAGTGAGGCGGCGAGCATCAGTTTGCGGCTGACCTCTCCACAGAGGACTCCTGAGCGGGACCCGTCCAGAGAGAAGACCTTCCCAGGCGGCCGGGCATCAGGGAAGCAGCCACAGAGGGCTAGGCGTCAGAAGCTGAACGACCAGCAGGCCCCAGGGAGAGCCTTCGGGGGCATCCCGGACCTCGGGGTTGTCTGTTCTCCGGCAGGACAAAGAATGAGTGAGGCTTGGGCCGAGCCGCCGAGTCTCCCGGGCGCTCAGGAGCCCCCGACCTGGGAGGAGCTGGGCGAAGCCCTCCGGGCCGGCCCTGGGCTCCTCCCAGGGGAGAAGCCCTTTGAATGCCGGGCGTGCAGCAAGGTGTTCGTGAAGAGCTCGGACCTCCTCAAGCACCTGCGCACGCATACCGGGGAGCGGCCCTATGAGTGTGCCCAGTGCGGCAAGGCCTTCAGCCAGACCTCGCACCTGACCCAGCACCTGCGCATCCACAGCGGGGAGACGCCCTACGCCTGCTCGGCCTGCGGCAAGGCCTTCCGGCACAGCTCCTCCCTGGTGCGGCACCAGCGCATCCACACGGCGGAGAAGGCCTTCCACTGCGGCGAGTGCGGCAAGGCCTTCAGCCACGGCTCCAACCTCAGCCAGCACCGCAAGATCCACGCGGGCGGCCGGCCCTACGCCTGCGCGCGGTGCGGCCGCCGCTTCTGCCGCAACTCGCACCTGATCCAGCACGAGCGCACGCACACCGGCGAGAAGCCCTACGCCTGCGCGCTCTGTGGCGCCGCCTTCAGCCAGGGCTCCTCGCTCTTCAAGCACCAGCGCGTGCACACGGGCGAGAAGCCCTTCGCCTGCGCGCAGTGCGGCCGCGCCTTCAGCCACAGCTCCAACCTCACGCAGCACCAGCTGCTGCACACGGGTGAGAGGCCCTTTCGCTGCGGGGACTGCGGGAAGGCCTTCGCCAAGGGCGCGGTGCTGCTCAGCCACCAGCGCATCCACACCGGGGAGAAGCCCTTCGTGTGCACACAGTGCGGCCGGGCCTTCCGCGAGCGCCCCGCGCTCTTTCACCACCAGAGGATCCACACCGGCGAGAAGGCCGCGCGGCGGCCCCGGGCTTCCACGCGTCCCCAGGCCAGGCCGCCAGGACCCCCATCCGAAGGTTCCTCCAGGAAGGATGCCAAGGTCCCTTCGAACATGGGCCCCGCCGCCGTCGCGAAGGCAGCCCCCAAATCAGCCGAAGCCTGAGATCATCACAACACTGCCCTTCTCCGGCCTTCTGCTGATTTCCTCTTACGCTGCAAACCCTGTAAGGGGAGAAGCTAGCTTGTACAAGCCGGAACGAGCGATACCCTTCGGCCCGCAGCCCTACTCGCACAGGGTGACAAGCTTTGCCACTTCAGGCACAGCTCATACCTCCATCCTGGAAGAGACCATACCTCAGCGGCATCAAGGGAATTTGGGTGGAGCTGATACCGCAGTCAGAGCCAGTGGAACACAACGGAGAGCCCTGCATGTAGATAACACTTCAGTATTTCTTGACTTGGGAGTGGAGGTGAGGTGTGGGGGGGAAGTACAGGCATAGGGTGGAGCTCACCAAGAGGAATTTGCACACGATACAGTTATAGATAGTCTCCTCCTGGCCTCTGTCCATCCAGGGCTTTTCAAGGTGGGCTTTAGGCAAGAAGTTGTGCTCTCCTGAGTCTCAGCTCCCTCCTCTGGGAAAAAGTTAAAAAAATTTTTTTTGGTCCAGGCACCGGTTGGCTCATGCCTGTAATCCTGGCTACTTAGGCTGAGATCCAAGGATTGCAGTTCTCAAAGCAAACCCAGGCAGGAAAGTCCATGAGACTTTCTGACCATCAGCAAGCTGGAAATGGAGCTGTGGCTCAATTGGTAGAGGAGTAGTCTTAAGCACGAACGCTCAGGAACAGCCCTAGGTCCTGAATTCAAGTCTTAGGATCAGCCCTTTCCCGTTTCTAAAATAAAAAAAGGAAAGGGTTTGTGTCACAGAGGGTGGTGTTTACAGGCAGGACCCTAATGGAGCCCAGCGTGTATTCACTGCTAGCCCAATCTAGGTGCTAAAAATACAGCCTAGCGTGTATTCACTGCTAGCCTGATCTAGGTGCTAGTAATGTCCTCCTGTCAGCTCTCTGAGCCCTCTAGTGTGAAGAATTAGCCTTGTGCCATGGCACAACAGACTCCCAGGAGGTGGAAGTCCATCAGGCTACAGGCATATGTGGCTTTCAGCACTGCCTGATCAATGATACTGGCTTTTATTCACACCATCATCCAAGTCTTGTCACTACCTCTCATGACCAA
This sequence comes from Perognathus longimembris pacificus, assembly GCF_023159225.1. Lineage (NCBI taxonomy): Eukaryota > Metazoa > Chordata > Mammalia > Rodentia > Heteromyidae > Perognathus > Perognathus longimembris. The sequence continues at coordinate 28,190,996 of NC_063180.1, forward strand.
AGTCAATGTCATGAGGAACCTTCACATCCAAGGTAGTTATGATCACTTAAGAACCCACATGGGGGGCTGGGGATATGGCCTAGTGGCAAGAGCGCTTGCCTTGTATACTTAAAGCCCTGGGTTCGATTCCCCAGCACCACATATACAGAAAATGGCCAGTGGCGCTGTGACTCAAGTGGCAGAGTGCTAGCCTTGAGCAAAAAGAAGCCAGGGACAGTGCTCAGGCCCTGAGTCCAAGGCCCAGAACTGGCAAAAAACAACAACAAAAAAAAAACAAAACAAGAACCCACATGGGGCTGTTCATGTTTGCTGAGTTTGTGGCTGTATGCCCACCGTGGTTGAAAGGTAGATAGAAAATTGAATAGCATTACTCAAGAGTGCACAGCAGATTTCATGTACTATTGTCCCCAGTAGAAAACCCTTGGAAGCAAGGACAGATGGCTGGGGCCCAGTTTGCTCTCCATAGCCTTCAGCAGACTAGGTCTTACCCCAGCCTTAAGTCAAGTCCAATCTGAACCAGGAATCACACCAACAGAGATGGCAATGGTCTTTTTGCCAGGAAGAAGAAAAAAATTAGCATTTACAACTCAGACTGGATATAGGGTATAGTTTCCTGTGTGGAAGTGTGGATGTCTACAGGCCCAGCCTTTTCTCAACTCTAGGGCATGGGTCAGGTTTTAATAAACTCAGAGGAGAGGCTTCCTGACAAAGATTTCTTTTTCTTCCTTTTTTTTGGTATGGCTACTGGTACTTGAACTAGTCCTCATGCTCAATCGGCTCTCTAATCAATTGAGCCAATTGGATAAGGTTTTAAGTACCTGTATAAACAGTAACAGCTGTGCTGGGGATTTAGCTCAGCGGAAGAGCGCCTGCCTGGCGAGCGGAAGGCCCCAAGTTTGGTTCTCAGCTCTGGGGGGAAAAAAAATAAACAGTAACAGCTGATGGTAGATTTACCCTAATTACAGTATAGACACTATTAAATGAGCATACACAGATACACCATTTGAGTGGAATCAGGTTCAGGGATTTGACTTCTACCTGGGCTGCTGGGAGAGGCCACCAAGAAGATATGCAGTGTGTTTGTGGGCCAGTGAGCAGGCTGGGTCTGCTTTGAGCAGCAGCTCTTATTGATGGGAGTCATTGTGGATTCAGGTTACCAGAGGGAAGTGGGTCTGGAATCCAAGGCTGGACTGTGTGCTTTCTGCTGCTGAGGCAGAGTGAGGGTAGCCATGTATGGTGGTCTGGAAAAGTTGACTCCAGTCCAGTGACTGTTCTAGTTCCATTACCTAGAAGATTCTGTACTCAAGAGCACATAGGCATTGCTGTTATTCTCACTCACTCATCTGGGGCAAGACCCATGTTTTGTCCTCAAAACCTCAAGCTTGTGTAAGGGGTGGCGTGTAGGAATAAGCTACAAAACCCTTTAAGGGCAGGTCCAAGCTGGGCTTCCTGATACCCTGTGACCCCTGAACCATTGTCCATAGCAGAGTTATGAAGTGCAGACAAACTTCTTACTCTACTAAGGAAGATTTTTTATGCAGAGTCCATGGAATTCAGGATCAGAGGCATCTATTGAAGTTGTACCCCAACCAGATTCGTTTCCTTTTTTACCAGTCCTGGGGCTTAAACTCAAGGCCTGGGCACTGTCCCTGAGCTTCTTTTGCTCAAGCCTAGCACTCTTATCACTTGAGCCACAGCACCACTTCTGGCTTTTTGGTGGTTAATTAAAGGTGAATTTCACACTTTACCACTTGAGCTGTCTTCAAACCGTGATTTTAGATCTCAGCCTCTTGAGTAGCTAGGATTATAGATGTAAGCCTCCAACGACCAACTGGGTGCCTCCCTCTTTTTTGTTGGTGCTGTGGCTCAAGAGGTAGAGTGCTAGACTTGAGCAAAAAGAACCCAGGGACAGTGCTCGGGCCCTGAGGCCAAGGCCCAGGACTGGCAAAAAAAAAAAAAAAAAAAAAAGACTTTCAACTTTCCCACTGGGGCTGAATTTAAACCACAATTCTCAGATCTCAGCCTCCTAAGTAGTTAGGATTGCAGATATGAGCCACCTGCACCTAGCGGCTGCCCCCCCCCCTTTTTTTTGTCCATTGTGGGCTTGAAGTCTGAGCCTGGGTGCTGTCCCTGGGCTCTTTAAGGCTAGGGCTCTACCACTTGAGCCATAGCACCACTTCCACTTTTCTGGTGGTTAATTGGAGATGAATCTCACGAACTTTGCTGCTCAGGCTGTCTTTGAACCTTAATGCTCAGATCTCAGTCTCTTGAGTAGCTAGGATGACAGACACCAGCCAGTAGCGATTGGCATGGCTAGCCCACTTTAATACTGAAGAACGTGTTGCTAAAACTTTCCCTGAGCTTTCTTGGCCAAAGAGTTGGACCAAACATGCATCACACTTAGCTCAAATCCATGGACACTACAGACAATACTGAAACAAACCCACTAGTAGGAAAACAGGCAAGAGTCAATAGCAATGGTACTCTGAAGCTAAAGGTGCATGGAGCAGCTATAAGTAATCTCGGGAAAACCAAATATTAAGTTGCTGAGGCAAGTGGGCAATGGTCCTACCAGACTTGCTTACAGTCAGGAGGCCTAAGAACCAGAAATCCAGATAGAAGCCGTTCCTAGGGGAGAGTTGTCTGAGTAGCACTAGAGTCCCCAAACTCTCCCTACCCAGTATGTGGTGAAAATTTTGTTTCCCATGAGTCTGTTCAGTCCTAGAAAAAAGACCTAGTCTCCCCCCACCCCACACCTCTCTGCCTTCTCCCTGCAAATAACACAATTTAATGAAGCCACTGCTAAAGTTGACCAGCTTCCCCCATACAATGCTGGGAGATTCCCCACCTGCGGGGCCTTGCTTTTACTGGAAGAGACTGGAACAGAGCAAAGTATTCGGTGCTGGACACCACTGGACCACTAGTTCCAGCCGCTCGTTCTTGGGGCTGGGCTCCCCGCGCCTGGGCTTTAATTAACCCTGGGACCTAGGAGAGGCAACAGCCTCCCCAGGGGTGCCGGCGTGAGGCGCCTGCGCAGGATGCCGGTTATGATTGGTCAGGGAATTTCTCCCTCAGCCAATAGGAGCTGGGTCCGCTGTGCACATGCGCTGCAGCCTGATGTGCCCGGTGGGTCAGCCGCGGCTAAGTCCAGGGAATTTGGTGCCAACAGAGACAGGGAGTGGGTCTCAGGGATGTTTTAGCATTGGAGGCTCGAGAGGAATGGAGCTCCCCTCGGTCGCGAAAGGGCCCTGGAAATGAAACCCTGCCCTTCCTCAGGCTTATGGGAAATGTAGTCCACGGGGAGGGGGGAATCACTGCTTGCAAGGTTCCGCCCTGGGTCAGAGCGACGTCGCCCGGGCAACTAGCGGGCGGGCCGTTCTTTGAGTGGCCAGCGGCGCGGCGCCACTTCCGGGGCGTGGCTTGGGACCGCGCGGAGCCGGGGCTGAGGTGAGCATGAATCTGGCCGGGGCTCGCAAGCACCTTCCTCACACTCGCACTCCTTCCAGGCCTTCAGGCCTCTTAACCTCCCCGCCGGAGGGCACGCAAGCCGAAGTCCGTGTCCTTCGGACCGGGTCCCCAGCACCACTGGAGGGCGAGCCTCCTTGCAGAGCGTTCCCAGCCCAGGACTGTTTTATATGCGTGAGCCCCATTAGTACAAGACATCCACACTTGGCCGGGGTCGCTCCAGTCCCGAGTGCACCTAGGCCTTCAGCCCTGCCTCTCACCTTAGCGTTTAGGTTTGTCTCAACCCGAAGCCAGATCTTCAGGCAGCAAGCCTTAGAGATGAGGGACAGATAAATTCCCAACACAGTCCTGCCTGCCCTGCCTTCGGGCTCCAGGCACCCGGGACCACGTGGCCCCAGCTGTGTGCCCTACGAGCCACTTTCCTATCATCCCCCTTCAGTCCTGCGTTGCCAAGTGTTTGACTCAAATGTTCACTGTTTTCTGTAAGCTGTCAGAAAATTTTGTGGCCTTCCTCTTCTAAGTTTTCCTTTTTTGCCAGTCTTGGGGCTTGAACTCAGGGCCTGAGCACTGTTCCTGAGCTTCTTTTTTGCTCAAGGCTAGCAGTCTACCACTGGAGCCACAGCACCACTTTCGGCTTTTTCTATATATGTGGTGCTGAGGAATCAAACCCAGGGCTTCATGTGTAGGAGGCGAGTACTTTACCACTAGGCCATATTCCCAACCCCTCTTCTAAGTTTTCCTGACCTCATCTATCCCAGTCCTCAAGATTCTCTGCCTCTCTACCATGGTCTTGACCCCCTGGGTTGAGCCTGGCATCTTGCCTTCTCTTGCTGAAGCCCTCTGTGTGTATGTGTGTTACTGGGGTTTGAACTCAGGCCCTTGTACTTGCTAGTCTACTGCTCTACACACACACACCTTTTTATTTTTTATTTTTGGTGTTAGTCCAGGGGCTAAATCTTAAGGCCTGGGCACTGTCCTGAGCTTTTTTGCTTAAGGCTAGCACTCTGCCCACTTACAGCTGGTTTTGGTTTGGGGTGTGTGTGTGTGTGTGTGTGTGTGCTTAATTGGAGATAAGAGTCTTCATGGCCTTTTTTTTTTTTTTTTTTTTTTTTTGGCCAGTCCTGGGCCTTGGATCAGGGCCTGAGCACCATCCCTGGCTTCTTTCTGCTCAAGGCTAGCACTCTGCCACCTGAGCCACAGCGCCCCTTCTGGTCGTTTTCCATATATGTGGTGCTGGGGAATCGAACTGAGAGCTTCATGTGTAGGAGGCAAGCACTCTTGCCACTAGGCCATATTCCCAGCCCTTCATGGCCTTTCTTGACCCAGCTGGCTTTGAACCACAGCCTTCAGATATCAGTTTGCTGAGAAAGTAGAATTACAGGTGGAGGCAACAGCATCTAGTTCCAGCCCTGTTTTTTTTCTGGTTATTTTGGAGATGGTGTCTAGTAAACTTTCTATTGGGGCCACCAAGCTCCTCCAGATTTCAGCCTCTTGAACAGTTAGGATTACAGGTGTGAGCTGCCTGGCTTGCCAGACCCCTTTGGATGACACCGATCCCTCCTCTGTATGTAGGTCCCTCCTGGTGATTCCAGTAAGACCCTTCAATACAAGAATGCCGTCTCCTCTGGGTCTCCCACAGCTGCCCCTCAGAGACCCCGAGACCACTGTTGAACTTGAGGCAGCACGGCTGAAATTTCGGGGGTTCTGCTACAAGGAGGTGGCTGGGCCCAGAGAGGCACTGGCCCGGCTGCGAGAGCTGTGTCATCAGTGGCTGCAGCCTGAGCTGTGCTCCAAGGAGCAGATGCTGGAGCTACTTGTGCTGGAGCAGTTCCTGGGCACATTGCCTCCTGAGATACAGGCCTGGGTGCGAGGACAGCGACCGGGAAGCCCTGATGAGGCTGTAGCCCTCGTGGAGGGGCTGCAGCATGACCCCGGGCAGCTGCTGGGCTGGGTGAGTGTGGCAGCATTCGTTTCTTAGAGGGACAAACTGAAGTCCTGTGAGCCCCTGTGACTGCCCTCTTTCCCTCAGATCACAGCTCATATCCTGAAGCCAGAGGTGCTTCCTGCGGCCCAGAAGACAGGGGAATCCCCAGGGTTCCTTCATCTCCCTGAAACCGGGGAGCCCTCCAGGGCGGCCTCGGGGGAGGGTGGAGAGGAAGCCAGGATGGAGGCGTCTACCCAGCTCTGCTTCAGTGTGAAGGAGGAACCCAGCACCTGTGGGCAGATGGGTGAGGGTGCCATGCCAGGCTGAGGGTTGGTGGAGGACTGCACATTTCTGGAGGGGGATTTCCTAAGGGATTGTGCCAGGACTGGGGCTCCTGAAGTGAGTGTAGATGCTCCATTTAGGATGGGGATTCTTAGGAGGAGCACAAGACTGCCTCTCATGTGACATGGCTGAGGCAGGTCAAGGCACCAACAGGAACACCAGCTCTTGACAGCCCTTCCTGTCTGCCTCACTTCTCAGCTTGTCCCAGCCCCCGGCTCTCAGCCCAGTCACCTGAGGGGCATCTCGAACATCAGGAACCAGCCTCCACATCCTTCCACCCAACCAGGATCCAGGTGAGCAGCCCCTCACAGGAAGTACAGGTTGTGGATGTGGGAGGGGACTGTCCCTGCTGGCCACCATCTGCTGTGGCTTTCTAGGATCTTTGGCCAGTGACTTGTACTCTTTATTTCCCAGGAGTGGCATAAGTAGTGGGGTACTCCTCCTGAGGGTACTGGGGGAAGAAGGACAGACAGTGCCTCACTGAAAAGGAAACTGCTTCAGGTCATGGAAACCTATTTTGGAATGGCTTGATTGGGTTTGGCTTTCTTCCCTCAAGAGAAAACAGGGAAGTCAAGGCCTCTGGAGGTCCTGGCCAGCACCTGGTGACTTAAACTTGTATGTGTAGGTAAAGAGGAACAGATGACCCTATACCTGAGGTCAAAGGAAGACAGTCCTGACACATGCCTCAAGTTTCTTTCCTAGTCTCCTTTTAGAGACCTTCCAGAGGCTCAGCACTATGCCCCTGATCCCAGGAACACATCGTTCCTGAATGCATGGTAGAAGTCTTGTTTTCCAGCTCATCTGCTTCTAGGCTTTCCCATTCCGTTCTGGGAGTTCCCTTCCACATTCCACAGCAGACATGCTTTAAGACTCAGAGGGGGCTGGGAATGTGGCTTAGCAGTAGAGTGCTTGTCTAGCATGCATGACGCCCTGGGTTTGATTCCTTAGCACAACATAAACAGAAAAAACTGGAAGTGGCGCTGTGGCGCAAGGCTAGAGTGCTAGCATTGAGCAAAAGGAAGCCAGGGACAGTGCTCCGGCACTGAGTGCAAGCCCCAGGAATGGGGGAAAAAGAAAAAAAGACTGAGAGGAAAGCCAGGAACCAATGACTCACATCTGTAATCCTGGCCACTCAGGAGGCTGAGGTCTGAGAATTGTGGTTCAAAGCCACCCTGGGCAGGAAAGTCTGAGACTCTTGTCTTCAGTTAACTACCAGAAAACTGGAAGTGGTGCTGTGGCTCAAAGTGGTAGAGCACTAGCCTTGAGCAGAACCCGGGGACAGTGTCCAGGCCCTGAGTTCAAGCCCTACGACCAGCCCCCCCAAAATATTTTTTCTCACTGGGTGCCAGTGGCTCACACCTGTAATCCCAGCTTCTCAGGGGCCTGAGATCTGTGGCTCCCAGTTCAAAGCCAGCCTGGGCAGAAAAGTCCCCATGAGAGGCTTATCTCCAATTAACTGCTCAAAAACCAGAAGTGGCATGATGGCTTGAAGTGGTAGAGTGCAATCCTTGAGCAAAAGAGCTCAGAGACAGTGCTGAGGCCCTGAATTCAAGCCCCACAACTGACAAAAAAAAAAAAAAAAAATCCCAACCCAGAAAAATCCCAAATGTTGAGACTCAAGGCAGAGATCCTTTGGACAAGGAGTACATTGCTCAGAAAAGCCATTGCTGGGACTATTTTGTGCCATGAGTTTCTCCCTTCCAAGGACTTTGTCACAGAGGAACAGGCAGTAGCAACACCCTGACCACCCTGGACCACCTCTGCTCCCTGGCTTTCTCACAGGGAGAGGCCTGGCTGCATGCACCTTGTTACCTGGTCCTTCTGCACTGCGGCTTCCCTCTAGCATACTGAGTTTAGGGCTCTGACAGGGGAACATCCGGGCCAACCATCATATTCTTGCCAGGCCTCCATAAAGCCTTCCCTCTTGGAAGTGGTATTGTGGCTCAAGTGGTAGAGCACTAGCCTTGAGCTGAAGAGCCCAGGGATAGCGCCCAGGCCCAGAGTTCAAGCTCCATGACTGAGAAAAAAAAAAAAAAAAAGCCTTCCCTCCGTTCTTTCCATCAGCAGCACTGAGGGGGTAACTCGGGGATGAGTGCTGTCAGGCTTACTGGATGACCTGAAAGCCAAACCCACACCCACAAGACCCTTCCTGCCCTGGTTTTTGGCTTGCTTTTCTCTAGGTGATGGGTAGGATGTGACACTGGCTAGTTTGGTAGTAACTGACTGCACCCCTGCAGGAAGAGTCGGGACTGCTGGGTCCATCACAGAAGGAGCTGTACTGGGATGTGATGCTGGAAAGCTACAGCACAGTGATGTCTCTGGGTGAGGGCTCTGGCGGCTCCCTGAGCTGTCCACCCTTCCTTTCCCTGTACAGATCCCAGCCATACATTGGGTGGCGTTAGGGCTCCTGGGAAGCTGCCTGGCACATGGCATATCTTCCTCTATCCAAAGGGTACCCTCCCTAGTTCTGTGTGCACGGGCCCCATCTGCCAACTGCATCCCCAGTTCTTGGTGTGCACAGGCTATGTATGACCATCTCCCCACCCCAACAGGGCTGCAGCCCCCTGGGCAGAAGATGCCAGCTGAGTCTGAGGCTGGGACACTCGGCATGGGGCCTCACCACTCAGGAGCAGGGGGCCCAGGGCTCGGGCTTGGCCAGGACTGTATATCCCCTCCAGGTCACAGCCAGAGCCTGAGCAAGGACCCATCTGCTACCCGGAGGGTCCCAGCCCCAGGACGACTGCCCATGCCCTGCTCCCGGCCTACACCACCACACAGGCTCTACACCTGTAAGCATTGTGGCCAGAGCTTCAACTGGAAGTCACTGTTTGTCATCCACCACCGAACACACATGGGTGGAGCAGGCCCAGAGAGGCCACTGCAGGTGCTCCGGGAGCCAGCTGCACACCGACCACCTGGCCCTCAGAGCTATTCCTGTGAGGACTGTGGGCGCAGCTTCAGCTGGAAGTCACAGGTGGTCATCCACCGCAAGGGCCACGCGGGCCAGAGGCGCCACTTCTGTGTTGACTGTGGCTGTGGTTTTGACTGGAAGTCCCAACTGGTCACCCATAGAAAGAGCCACCTGCCCCAGGCCCCCTGATCCTCTGGAGAAGGAATCTACCTTGGGGCTGCCGGCCTGCGTGCAGCACTCCAGCACAGGCCCAGTGCACAGGAAGCCTGGAGACAGCTAGGACCCTACGTGGACCCATGGTCCCAAGGCTGCTCCTGCCTGCTGTCATGCCTAGGTGGGACCCTGTGGTCACCCTAAGCTGGTTGCTGAGGCCCATGCTCTCCACTTGTGATGCACAGTCCATAGCCGTTCCTAATTCTAGGACCTGTGCTGAGAGGAGGCCCTAACACTGCCTTGTCCTGTCCTAAGTGCAGGGACGGGGCCTGGTCTTTGGAAAGTGCTAGAAGCCCAGGAAAGCACAGCTGGCTCCATCCTGCTGTGTGTAACCCCAGGATTTCCATGTGCTAGATGTTTAACATAAATTATACTTCTATAATGGGGGTTTCTGAATAAAAATCATGATTTGGGGCAAGATTAGCCATGTGCTCTCTCTGCCTGGCCATGGGAACCACAGGAAAACGGCACTGAATCCAAAGGGGCTGGGCCGGGTGCTGGTGGCTCACACCTGTTATCCTAGCTACTCAGGAGGCAGAGATCTGAGGATCACAATTAAAAGCCAGCCCAGGGAGGAAAGCCCATGAGACTCTTTATCTCCATTTAACCACCAGAAAACCGGAAGTGGTGCTGTGGCTCAAAGTGGTAGAGCACTAGCCTTGAGCTGAAGAGCTCAGAGACAGTGCCCAGGCCCAGAGTTCAAGCCCCACAAACAAACAAACAAAAAACACCAACAACTAAAAGGGGGGGGCTGGGATTGGCATTTGACTGGCTCAGGGGGTGGGCATTTCCTTTTGAGACCTCTGAGAGGACAGGTGCAAATGTGTGTTTCATGCCCTGTATACCTGCAGGCCATTACGCCCATGACCAGTTGTCATGCCACAGACCCCGTGTGTTGCTGGTTATTTTGGAGATAGAGTATAGTGAACTTTTTCTTCATTATGGGCCTCAAACCATGATCCTCCAAATCTCCACCTCCTAAGTAGCTAGGATTACAGACATGAGCCAGTGGCACCTGCTTAACAGTTATCTTTAATCTTTGTAACTATAGTAGCAAAAAATGTGGGGGCTGGGAATGTGGCTTGGTGGTAGAGTGCTTATCTTGCACTCATGAAACTCTGGGTTCAAATCAGCACCACATAAACAGAAAAAGCTGGAAAAAAATAAAGTGAATAACGCAAGGCAGCTGGAGTTCAGGGAGACATGAATTGTATAACCTGCTGGTGAACTTGTAACTCAGGGCCCAGTGAGCTCTTTTATGACATTTTTGCCCTTACTCCACTTCTACAACAAGGGACTGGTTAACACAAAGTACCTCTCTGACTTGGGGCTACCACCACCAATAAGGGGAGAATACTATAACCCTTCAAAGGCCAGGTCAGGCTTCATGTTGACTATGACAGACTGAGAGGCTTAGGGATCTGTAGAGCCACTTCCCAGGACAGTGTGGTGGCATCCTGTCTGTATCTCAGCGCTCAGAAGACTGGGGCAGGAAAAATCACACAAGTTGAGGCCATCCTCAGCTACATAATGAGTTGGAGGTAATCCTGGGCTATATGGTGAGACCTTGTTTCAAAACAAACAAAAGTACTTTTTTCTATTCCCCTCTGCCTCATTCTAGTGCCCTTACAGGCTTTGTCAGATTGTACATCCTCTTTACACCCTGAAGATCACAAATCACATGCACAATTCCATCTTGACTCTGTCCCATTAGCCTCAGAGTCCCAAAAGACCACAGTTGGAGTCAGGGTGCCCCTCTCTCTACCCTAGAGTATCTGCAAAGCTGGCTGCTAGCTGTTCTCTTACACCTTTGACTACCTGGCAGGAAGAGCCCCAGGGCTGTGGTCCCTGCCAGGGAGCCATGACTCATGCCCTGGATGACACTAGATCCTTTGTTTTTCCATTGTTTCACATCCACACAGTTCTGTGTATACACTTTATTTTCTCTGTCACTGGGCTGATAACAATGCGCTGGTGGAAGTGATCCTCTGGTATTGAGGGGGGCGTCAGGATTAGCCTCAGCTCCTTTGGATGTCTTGTGGACTAGCCAGGTCAAAGCTTCCATGTGCCCTCACACACTGCCTGGTACACATCTGCCGTCAAGTGCCGGAAGGTCTGGGCTTTGTTGTCCAGTATGAACAGAGGATCAACGATGCCGCCTACATCAAAGCCCTCACGCACCAGGCGGGACTTCACCAATTTGAATGTGCTTGTGATTTCCAGGGCATCCTGAAGGGCAGTGATTGTCACCCTGTGACACTGCTGTCCCAGTGATATGACCCCTCACCCGGCTACTGCTGCCACCCTGGCTCACCTGGATCCGGATGAAGTGGGGAGTAGCATAGGCCGGGAGCCAGGTGCGGACATGCTGGTATAGTCTCTGCCCATCGAAAGCCTGTCCAGGGACCAGCTGCACGGCAGCCATGCCCACTTTACCCTCACACCCTGGGAAGCACAGTGGTACTCTCAGATGACATCCCTTCAGCCTGGCCCAGCTCTTCTAGCTATGCAGCTGGGCACGTCTCTAAACCTCTAAGCTCCCCAGTTTTACCCATCTGCAAAATCGGAATAACAGCGCTCCCTCTACCCACAGAGCTGTTTGAGGTTCCAGATCAGGCCAACCCTCCACACCTGGCACGGAAACGCCATAGACATTCACTTCCTGCAAGAAGTCCACGCGTGACAGCACGGCCTCCACTTCCCTGGTGGACACGTTCTCACCCTTCCATCTACAGGCAGAAGCCAGAGATCCGAACAGTCTGGAAAGCTCCCACACTTGCGCGGCAAGCCCCGCCCAAGAGGTGTAAGCCCCGCCCACACCCCGTCCACACAGGGAGGTGTGAGCCCCGCCCACTTCTCAAGGCCCCAAGCAGGGAGGTGTAAGCCCCTTCCAGGAGGCGCGAGTCCCTCCTACTCCAGAAGCCCCGCCTCCTGCCCAAGCCCCAGGACCTGAAGGTGTCCCCAAGGCGGTCGCGCCAATACAGGAAGCCCTCGCGGTCCATGGCCAGGACATCCCCGGTGTTGTAGTAAAGGTCGCCGGAGCGCCGTACGTTCCACACCAGTTTCCGGTCCGACAGCTCCCGGGGACCACGGTAGCCCACGAAGGGACTGTGGCCTAGGACCTGGGTCAGCAGGAGGCCGGCCTCCCCTGGAAGTGGGGAGACCTCAGCACCCTGCCAGCCTTCCACCAGAGGTTCCCCCCAGCAGAAAGCGGAACGGGGACCCACTGATGGGAGAAAAAGTCAGGGACTGAGATGCAGAAAGTGAGAGAAGGTGGCACAGGGAAGCAGGAACACACGAAACAGGAAAAGACTAACAGTCGACAGAAGAAATGGTGGTTGTCAGGCCTAGAACTTTTCAGTGGTGGGAACTAAGGAGCAGCCTGTTGAGGCTACAAGAAAGATGACAGGAGAAGGCTCGTGAAGATGAGCCCAGGTCTTGGAGGAGGTGCCCTCCACTAAAAGCTGGTGAGAACAGCTCAAATGGATGTCTAGAGACCCAGTGGATGGGAGAGAGATGTTGAGCCGCCTGACCTGGACGGAGCCAAGAAGCTTGAGAGATAGAGATGGTGGTGGGCTGTACCACCAACAAGTCTGTCTGGAGGAAGCTGCAGACACCTCCATCGTGGCACCATTCTCAAGACTTTGGGCAGCTTGTTCCAGCCAAGGAGACTGTGTGTGTGTGTGTGTACCCTTCCATACATCCAGAGAAAAACACACACACGCATACATACATACCTGGACCCACAGGGATGCAGAAACCCCGTGTATCCCTTAGGGGTTCAGCTTTCTCTGTGTCAAATTGTACAAGCACTATGGGACACAGCATCTGTAGCGAACAGTAGGGGGGTATTGGCAGAGGTACTATGGCCTCAGCCTAAGTCAAGGCTACTGTCACACTGGGCACCCCACTTACTTGAAGAAGGCAGCTCGTCTTGCCCACAGCCCCACAGCGCCCTGGGTAGTTGACTAAGCCCATGTTGCCCTCCGTGGAGCCATAGATTTCCCTGATCTGAATGGGACCAAAGCGCTGCTGGAAGGTTTCCCACACGTCTTTCTGGAGCCCATTCCCCGTTGCCAATCGGACTGTATGTGTCTTGTCTTCTGGCCGCTGCAGGAACATCCAAAAAGGGTGAGGAGGAGGTGCCTTTGGGTCATGCCCCCTTACCTGGAGGAGAGGGTAGCTATAGATGGTCTTTACCTTTGGAGTTGTATAAGAGGGGATAGGAGACTTACATCTGAGGACCTATGCCTGTAATCCTAGCTACTTGGGAGGCTGAGATCTGAGGATAATGGTTCAAAGTCAGCCCGGGCAGAAAAGTCTGTGAGACTCTTATCTCCAATTAACCACCAGAAAACCAGAAGTGGCGCTGTGGCTCAAGTGGTAGAGTGCTAGCCTTGAGCTGAAGAGCTCAGGAACAGCACCCAGGTCCAGAGTTCAAGCCCCATGATGGACCCCCCCCCCAAAAAAAAAGAGTAGTTATAGAGGACTGGGAATGTAGCTTACTGGTAGAATGCTTTTCTAGCATGCATGAAGCCATGGGTTCCATTCTTCAGTACTACATAAACAGAAAAAGGCAGAAGTGGCTCTGTGGCTCAAGTGGTAGAGCGCTAGCCTTGAGCAAAAGAAACTCAGGAGCAGCACCCAGGCCCAAAGTTCAAGCCCCACAACCAACAAAAAAAAAGAAAAAGGAATAATTATTACTTGGGTAAAGTGCATATATAAAATACCAGTATTTGGGAGAATGAAGCAGGAGAATATTGAGTTCCTGGGGAGCCTGAACTAAATAGGGAGATGCTGTCTCAAAAACAAGTCATGTGCCAGTGGTTCACACCTATGAGCCTAGTTTCTCAGGAGGCTGAGATTAGAGGATCACAGTTTGAAGCCAGCCATGGCAGTAAAGTCCATGAGACTTTTTTTTCTCTTTTTGGTCGTGGGGGCTTGAACTTAGGGTCTGGGTACTTTTCACTCAAGGCTAGCACTCTAACATTTTGACCCACAACTCCACTTCTGATTTTCTGGTGGTTAATTGGAGATGGAAATCTCAATCCTCCTATCTCAGCTTCCTGAGTAGCTAGGATGACAGGCTGGAGCCACACCTTCTTGCTCCGGAAGGATGGGCTCATCTACTGAGCCACACTGTGTCCTAGGCACTTTACCAGTCTTTAATTTGCACAGTATTCCTTCAGGTAGAGGCTCTGTTTAACCCTGCTTTCTAGATGAGGAACACTGAAGCTGAGAAAGATGAGCTCACCAGCAAAAATCACCAAAGGAGCCCTAAAGGAAATTCTGTGTTGGGACTCTTGTCTTGGGTGCCTTATCTGAGGAAAGTTGCTTGAGTCTCACACCTGAATGATTTGTTTTTTTTTTGTTGTTGTTCTGGGGATTGAACTCGGGGGCCTCACACACACCACAATTCTACCACTGGGTGACACTACCATCCTTCCTCCAATATTTATCTGAGAACTTTAATGTCACCTGGGATTTTAGGCCACAGATGTTGACCATAGAACTCTAATCTTAGACCCTCACCTGGGGAACATTGCACAGGTACCGCAGGATCTCACCCACATACAGAACCACTGTCACGCCTTGCTGTCGACAGTCATCCCAGAACCGGGAGGCCGAGAACTTGGGGGCCAGGACACAGGTTGCTCCTGGGAGGGAGAACAGTAGTTACACTTCAGGCTTCTGTGAGAATCTACTTACCGGATAGTGATTCTTGGAAACACAAGACAATCCTAAGGTAATCTTTGTGTTCATGGCTGAGAAGAGTGAAAGGAGGATAGGGTCCTATTTGCAGAGTGTGTGGAAAGCTGAGTTCCTGGTACAAAGTGAAAACTCCTAAATAAAAGCTGAAAATTATTTATTTTTGAATTTGATAAATGAATAGCCCACTGTTGAGGCAGATGTATAGATAGATAGGAGGTGGATATAGTGGATAAATGGCAAGGTAAATTGCTGGAAAGACAGATTGAAAAGGAAGGAGGGATGGATGATGTATGGCTGACTGGCTGGATAGATGGTAGCATGAATAGATGGATGAGCATATGTACAGATGAATGTGTGGAGAGACGAATAGATAAGTGTAAGGGTAGAGGAATGGATAGATGTGTGGGTGGGGATGGATGGAGGAAGAAGCTGCTAAGTAGTTAGATGGGAAGGTTGATGGGAGGATGTATAGGTGTATAGTACGGAAGATAGACACATGGATTAATAAGATCTAGGAGTAATTATATTCATTCAGAAAGGCAATCCTGTCTCCTGATGCCCTGCCTCTGCATCTGGTTTATCATTCCTGCACCCTAAGGGGAAACTGCTCATGTGCTTGGACAAACATTTGTTTTCTTTCAGAAAATATTTATTTATTTATTTATTTTGCCAGTCCTGGGCCTTGGACTCAGGCCTGGGCCTGAGCACTATCCCTGGCTTCTTTTTGCTCAAGGCTAGCACTCTGCCACTTGAGCCACAGCACCACTTCTGGCCATTTTTTATATATGTGGTGATGGGGAATCGAATCCAGGGCTTCACGTATGGGAGGCAAGCACTCTTGCCACTAGGCCATATTCCCAGCCCCCAGAAAATATTTTTATCCTGAAGGTAACATCTAACACTCTCTCTGAAAATGAATTCCACTTCCTTAAAAGTGACAGTTTGGGCCAGGCACCAGTGATGCTAGTTATTGAGGAGACTGGGATCTGAGGATCGCAGCTAGCTTGGGCAGGAAAGTCCATGAGACTCTTATCTCCAATTAACCACCAGAAAACTGGAAGTGGCACTGTGGCTCCAAGTGGTAGAATGCTAGTCTTGAGCTGCAGAGCTCAGGGACAGTGCCCAGGCCCAGATTTGAACCCCCATGACAGACAAAAAAGAAAAAAAAGTGATAGTTTTGTTTCTAACCTTAAACCGATCTCCAAGAAGCAGGTGGCTCATGCTTGTAATCCTAGTTATTCCGGTGGCTGAGATCTGAGGATCATGGTTCAAAGCCAGCCTGGCCAGGAAGTCTGTGAGATTCTTCTTATCCCCACTAAAACTACTGCTCTCCCCTCCCCCCCAAAGCCAGAAATGCATGTTGCTGAACAGTCTGGATGCCCTATCCTGGTCCCACAGCTATTTCTAGTGCCCAGATTCAAAAGGTATTAGCCCAGCTATGTGCCAGATATAGAATGTTTTCACAGTTGCCCATTCCCATCCAAAATGCACGTACCCCTAGCCCCAAGAGCATCAACATGTTGCTGCATGGTCAGGATGCCCATTCCTAGTGTCCAGTTAAAGCATGTTATAGCATGTATTGTCCCAGATATGTGCCAGATATAGGCTGTTTACCTTGGCTATAAATAAGCTATAGAATGTTCTGCACTGACTCTCTGATATCTCTAGTCTCCAGCTGTGACCACAAAAGATTTCCTGCTCCCAGCCTCTTCTGCCTTCAGCCTCCTTGATACTATATAACTACCTCCCTGCCTGACAGCAGGCTGCTACTCTCTCTCCCAGGAGAGCTAGCTTGTCAGCTTCCACTGATATTAAAATGCTTTCTTCTGTGTGTGGTTTCTGGGTTGGGGCTCATACTTTGAATGTAACAAATTGGGAAGCACAAAGCACCCCTACCAGATTCTTGCCTAGAATCATATAAACCTACGGCCCATATCTATCATCCTAGCTACTCAGGAGGCTGAAATCTGAGGATTGCAGTTCGAGAACCTTAGCCCTCGCAGGAAGGTCTATGAGAGTCATATCTCCAATTGACCGACCACCAATAAGCCAGAAGTGGAGCTGTGCTTAAGTGGTAGAGTGCCTGCCTTAAGTGAAAAAGTTCAGGACAGGGCTCAAGTCCCGAGTTTAAGCCCTAACACTGGCACAAAAGATAAAAGGAAAGAAGAAAGAAAATAGGAAAGGAAGGAAGGAACTTAGAGAGTGTATTCAGTGATACAATGCCTGCCTGCTATGCACAAGGAACTGGGTCTGATCCCGGCACTGCATCAGTAATTAACAACAGTAGTAGAAATAGAACCTAACATGTTCCAGTCTAACAGGATATGCAGGGGGAAAGAGGAGCAGAGACCCAAAAGTAAAGTGAAAACTTTAAAAAGACAATTATGTGCCAGGTGCTGGTGGCTCATAACTGTAATCCTAGCTAGTCAGGAGACTGAGATCTGAGAATCTTGGTTCAGAGGCAGCTCAGACAGACAAATCTGAGGGATTCATCTCCAATTAACAAGCAAAAATCTGGAACTGAAGGCATGGCTCAAGCGGTACAGTGATTGCCATGAGCAACAAACCAGAACAAGATCATGAGGCTCTGATTTCAAGTACCAATACACCCCCCCCACACACACACAGCAGAAAGTGTGATAGAGCCAGCCACCAGTGGTTCACACCTGTAATCCTAGCTACTTAAGAGGCTGAGATCTAAGGATCACAATTCAAAGCCAGCCTGGGCAGGAAAGATTCTTATCTCCAATTAACCACCTAAAACCGGAAGTGGCATTGTGGCTTAAAGTGGTAGAGCACTAGCCTTGAGCTGACAGCTCCCAGGCTCAGAGTTCAAGCCCCACAATTGACAAAAGGAAAGAAAGCGTGATAGAGTGCTTGGTAAGAATTCCCTCACTCGGGGCTGGGAGTGTGGCCTAGTGGCAAGAGTGCTTGCCTCTTACACATGAAGCCCTGGGTTCGATTCCCCAGCACCACATATACAGAAAATGGCCAGAAGTGGCACTGTGGCTCAAGTGGCAGAGTGCTAGCCTTGAGCAAAAAGAAGCCAGGAACAGTGCTCAGGCCCTGAGTTCAAGCCCCAGGACTGGCAAAAAAAAAAAAAAAAAGAATTCCCTCACTGACTTCTCCTCTGGGCTGGATCTCTATCACCTCCTTCTCCCATGGGTGCCCATCTCTCATACCAGCTCTCCTTACCTCCCTAAGCACAGCCATGAGGGACCACTTGAGTGTCTGGGCAGCTGTGGGAACTCCCTGCTATGTGTCATTTACCAAAAGAAGCCAGAGTACTGGGGTATTTTTTTATTTATTATTTTATCCTACAATCAGGAGTTTGACTGCAGGGCCTTGTGCAGGCTCTCTATCATTTGAGCCATGCCTCCAGCCCCTTTTCTTTTAACCATTTATGAAATATGATTTCCTGTTCATGTCAGCCTGGATGATGATGATCTTCCTATTTATGCTTCACACAAAGTTGGGATTACAGGCACATACCACCATGCCCAGCTTTAATGGTTGAGGTATAGGTCTCACAGGGCTGGGAATATGACCTAGTGATAGAGTGCTTGCCTCCTATACATAAAGCCCAGGGTTCGATTCCTCAGCACCACATATATAGAAAAAGCCAGAAGTGGCGCTGTGGCTCAAGTGGTAGAATGCTAACTTTGAGCAAAAAGAAGCCAGGGACAGTGCTCAGGCCCTGAGTTCAAGCCCCAGAACAGGCAGAGAGAAAGAGAGAGAGAGAGAGAGAGAGGTCTCACAAACTTTTTCCCCCCTGGAAATGGCCTGAACCACAATCCTCCTGATCTTTGTCTTCTGAGTATTACAGGGCTGAATCACCATTACTGGCCCACCAAAGTGGTCATCATCTTGACTGCCTCACTCGGACACCCAACTGTAGTGGTTCTACCAATTGAAAGGATCCTGAGAAAGACTTACCAAGTTCTAAGCAGCCGAGAAACCCAACGACAAGCCCCATTGTGTGGTACAGAGGCAAAACATTGTAGACCACATCATTCCCTGTCGCCCCACAGAAGGACAGCAATGTGCTCATCTGCAGTGCCCGCTCATGAGTGATGATGGCTGGCTTTGGAAGCCCTGGAAGAAAAAGGGGTAGAAAGGGTGGGGAAGGGAGAGTGACCAACTCAGTGGGGCCCTCCACAGCTGGATCTTCTTGGACTTAAGTTTCTCAGAAAGGGTAGAGAGTGGGAACTTGCAGTTGGGTCCTGAGGCCAAATTGCAGCTGAGAATAACTGGACAAGGCCAAACATCAGCGAGGGCTTCGGTGCCAATTACTGGGCAGAGGCAACATTCTAGCCCTGACCACACCAGTCATAGTTGTGATTGGAGTCAAGGCCGAAGTTCATAGCCAGTGTCAGGGTAGGTGGTAGAGGACAAATACCAGGCATGGGGCTGGATGATCAGGTCAGGGTAGCTCTGGAGGCTGGGGCGAGGCTGCTGGCACCCTTACCCGTGGTCCCTGAGGTATAGATGAACAGGGCAGGGCTTCGCCAAGTGATCTCCTTACGCAGGTGAGCAGGCACTGGATCAGAGGGCGCAGCATCCAAGGCAGCCCCTAGAGCCCCAACACCAGGGGTCGGAGACCTGTGGCTGATGTAGACACAGCGGATGTTTTGGGCCTGAAGCTCAGGAAGGATCTCCTCAAGGCTCTCCTGGAGGTCTAGAGGGACCATGAGAGGAGAAACTGAGGTGAAGGTTCCTGTGAGGCCAAAAGGAGGGACTGGAGACCCAGAGACAAAGGAGCAGCCGGCAGAGAAAGGTAAAGAATCATGTAAGAACTGAAACGTTTTTGTTAAATAGGAGTGAAATAGTCATTTTTGTGAAATGAAGCAAACTGAACCCAGTGACCTCAGAGAATTATTTTCTAGTTAAATTTTAACACAAATTGTCTGTGGCATGAATGGACGGAAGGGAAAAAAGAATTCTCTACCCAGCCGTCACCAGGGCCTTTGGCCTTGTGTCCATCCCTTGCCCCATCCCCTTCTCTTCTCCACACCGGCCCTGTGCCTTCTCACCTGGGTCAACCACCAGCACTTGGGCCCCCGAAGTCATCACCGAGTGCACCAAGGGTGCTCCCCGCACATGTGGATTGATCCAGGCGACTGTGCAGCCTAGCTTGGCCAGCCCCAGCCACACACTCAGAGCAGGAAGGGCCTGCGAGCCCTGAACCAAGAGAGCCACGGGCTCTGTGGCATCCAGGCCCTCAGGACCACCCAACTCAGCCTTCAGGGCCCAGGCTGCCTGGCAGGCCCGAGCATTCAGCTCGCCCATGGTGACTGAGCAGGTCCCGGGCCCTGTCCATATCAAGGATACCCTGTCAGGCTGTGCTAGTGCTCGCCGCTCAAAGGCATCCACAAAGGTGTCAGGAGGCCTTCGTCTCAAGCGTGTCCTGATGATCAGGCCCAGTCGGAGCATCTTGACCACATATCCCACATCTGCAGGCAGCCAGCGAAATTCCAAGGGCAGCCTTGGAGGTAACAGAATCAGTGTAAGTGCTGCAACTGCCAGGCTCAGCCAGTGGGACGTCCAGGGGTTGATCCAGGCCCAAGACAGCACTGCCAGACCAAGCAGCCCAAAGCATGTGAGGTCTCCCAGGAGCCAGTGTAGGGCCAGGGCCACCACGGCTGGCCACACGGGCTGCCCAAGACCCCCTATAAGTAGCAGCAACAATAGCAGAAAGGCTAGCCACTGTTTAACCCCCATGGCACCAGAGAAATGACTGGGAATTCGTACTCTCACCTCTGGCTCAGTTTCTGGTGCTAAATTCCTGTCCAATCTCCTCTTCCCTCTCAGACCACTCCCCATTGCTTTGCTGCCAGGACAGTATCTATCTGAGGCAGGATACACTGAGGAAAATGAGGCCTGGTAAAGGTAACTCAGATACACGGTTATAAACACAGAAGCCCTATCATTGCTTCAAAGACAGACAACAGGATGCATTCCTTCCTGAGAGATGCATTTCTTGCCCTAAGAATTAACATTTGTCTGGCAGGATGGATGCTTTCCTGAGAGAACTGGTCCCCCAAAACTTAAGCAACCCCCTACCTAAAATACAGAAAAGACCCCTTCCTTATCTCAAAAATAAGGATCTGTTTTATGGCAAGATGCATTTTTACCTGAAAAAAAATACCCCAAACATTCAGAAACTCAGAAAAAGTATAACACCAGGAGTAATTAGAATAAAGATAAAACACCTATCTTTGCTTACCTTTGAAGTCATACCCTGGCCTTAACATAGAAATACTCCTGAGGCAAGGAGGTGTGTGTGTTTCTTTTCCTTCCTTTGAGAGCAGTCTGTTAGAGTGTGCCCCTGCCTTTCTGCTAGTCTGCTTTTTTTGTGTGTCTGTTTGTTTGCTTGCCTGCTTGCTTATTTATTAATAAAGTGCTACCAAGTCTTCTTACCATCATGACTTGTCCAGAAATTATTGTGCTGTGATTAAAGTCAAGGACCCTAAGTGAAGAGTCCCTACTTTTAAAGGGAAACTTCACTAACCCTCACCTGCTTCTGGTGACATACCTGCCTCTTTATTGCTGACTTCTCGCCCTGAACTCTCTTCTCTTGGGCCCTACTGTCAGGGTCCACTGATCTCCCTAAGCAAGGCTGAAGGCACCCTTGGCTACATGCAAAGGCCCCATGCTAGGGATGCCTAAGAAACAAGGGTCACGTAGGCAGAGGGCAGAGGCACACACAGTGACCCTGGGCCCTCTCCCTGAACTTTCTCCCAAACCAAGATAAGAAAGTAGCTAGTTTATGCAAGATTGTTAGCTTAAGAGTTTATGTTCACCCCTGGGTTACTTTTCTACTAACATAATGGCTGCTTTGCGAAATTTAGTCAGGCTGGGTGCTGGTGGCTTACGCCTGTAATCCTAGCTATGCAGGATGCTGAGATCTGAGGATTGTGCTTCAAATCCAACCCAGGCAGAAAAGTCAGTGAGATTCTTATTGCCAATTAACCACCAGAAAACTGGAAATGGTGCCATGGCTCAAAGTAGTAGAGTGATGGCCTTGAGCAAAAGTGCTCAGGGACAGCACCCAGGCCCTGTATTCAAGCCCCTAAACCAACCAAAAAAAAAAAAAAAAAGGAAAAAAGAAAAGAAAAAAATTTAGCCTGTAATCCTAGCTACTTCGGAAGCTGAGATCTGAGAATCATGGTTCAAAGTCAGCCTGGGCAGGAAAGTCTGTAAGACTTAAAAAAAAAAAGTAATTGCGGGCTGGGGATATAGCCTAGTGGCAAGAGTGCCTGCCTCGGATACACGAGGCCCTAGGTTCGATTCCCCAGCACCACATATACAGAAAACGGCCAGAAGCGGCGCTGTGGCTCAAGTGGCAGAGTGCTAGCCTTGAGTGGGAAGAAGCCAGGGACAGTGCTCAGGCCCTGAGTCCAAGGCCCAGGACTGGCCAAGAAAAAAAAAAAAAGTAATTGCTAGTCTTGGGGCTTGAACTCATAGCCTGGACACTGTCCCAGAGCCTCTTTGAGCTCAAGGTCAGCACTCTACCACTTGAGCCACAGTGCCGCTTCCATTTTTTTTTTTTTCTGGGTAGTTTATTGGAGACAAGAGTCTCAAGGACTTTCCTGCCACTCTTCTCCTGTGCATGCCTCTGCACTGTGCCTAAGTGACCCTTGCCAGTTAGATATCTCTGGCATAGGAGCCTTTGCACATAGTGAGGGGGTGCCTTCAGTGGTCCCCAACAGTGGGGCACTAGCCTTGAGCTATGAAGCTGAGATGGTGTCAAGGCTCTGAGTTCAAGTCCTAATACAAAAAAAGAAATTTACTCATGACTAGTTACGTACACAGTTTACTGCTTTTCCTATTATGTCATTGTGGATAATAAAAAGTATCTGGGAGATGAACCAGGGGCCTTTGTCCTCTGAGATGGGGGCCCCTATTTTGCCCACTTTGATATCTAAGATTGTGGGGTGTTTTTTGTTTTTGCTAGTCCTGGGTCTTGAACTCAGGCCCTGAGCCCTGTCCATGGTTTCCTTTTGCTCAAGGCTAGCCACTTGAGCCACAGTGCCACTTCTAGCTTTTTCTATATATGTGGTGCTGAGGAATCAAACCCAGAGCTTCATGTATGCAAGGTAAGCACTTTATTACTAGGCCATACTCCCAGCCCCGAGATTGTGTCTTTTTCATACTGTACTGTCCCTTCTAGGAATTTGCTCATTGCAGTGCTGGATGCGACCCTATCAGCCTCCTTCCTGCTGTTTTGCTTTGCCCATTCCTTCTTCCAGGGCTGCCTTCTACTACCTTTCTCCTTCTTCACATGCCTACCAAGCATTTAGAGGTACAGACAGAAACATCTGCCCTTGGCCACACTCCATGGAAGTGTTCTGCCTGTCAGGGTAAGATATTCTTCTGCAGCACTCCCACTTTTTTATTATTTATTTATTTATTTATTTTTAATTTTTTTATTTTTTGGCCAGTCCTGGGGCTTGGACTCAGGGGCTGAGCACTGTCCCTGGCTTCCTTTTGCTCAAGGCTAGCACTCTGCCACTTGAGTCACAGTGCCACTTCTGGCCATTTTCTGTATATGTGGTGCTGGGGAATCGAACCCAGGGCTTCATGTATACGAGGCGAGCACTCTTGCCACTAGGCCATATCCCCAGCCCAGCACTCCCACTTTTGTCCCCAGTGGCCAAGGTAATCTAGCCTCCTGCCAATTACAGTTGTTTTCCCAGTAATCATTTGAAGAAATCTTTATCATGGGACTCATGACCAGCTCTGTCTCCACTGTGGACCAGTACTGGGACTCTACCTCACTGCGGGCATCCTTGTGAATTAGATTGGGTTTTAGGCTTTATTCAATCGATAGAGGAGTTTCATGGTTCGAAGCATTTAACTCTGGAGGGTGGAAAGGTATGCTACAAGCAGGTCTACCCCAAAACTCGCCTCTGGTGTCACCTTCACACACTCATGGGCAGCCCTTGGTCCTGCACCATGGCAGCTTTCCTTCTCTATGTGAAGGACTGACACCCACCCCTTCCCCCGCATTGTCCCAGGGGCATACAGAGACCAGGCAAAACCTCAGGTAAGTGTGAACCTGCTTTGATGTGGAGGCAAGGCAATTTACCTAAGCCCAGGTGTAAACAATCCATTGTGGGCCCAACTGAAGAAAAGCCCCAAACTTCCCAGACCTAAAGGCTTTTTCAATAAAACCTCTGCCTCCATGCTCAGACCCTATATAAGCCTGGTCCCAAACTCACCCCCTTGCACAACCTCCAAACCCGTGGGAAGGCTGTGCCCCTTGCTGTTCCTCAATAAACAGCCTATTCCTTTTCTGTTCTCCATTTTCTTTACACCCAGCAGCCAGAACAGATATCCTGGGACCCATATTCCTGCATGGCAACTGGGTTCCATAGACAGACCCTCTCCCCCAAATCCTTGCCACAGTTGGGACAAGGTCACACTCAGGCTGTATACATGTGTGTTGAGCAAGCTCTTTTAAGTGAAACCCTTGCCACAGTACCAAAAGTAAGGAACTAAAATTACCATGGTGATCAGAATGCAGAGGGGACTTTTTGTTGTTTTGCTGGTCTTGGGCTTGAACTCTGGGCCTGGGCACTGTCTCTGAGCTCCTTTATGCTCAGGCGCTAGTATTCTACCACTTGAGCCACAGCACTGCATCCAGCTTTTTCTGTGATTGTAGGGATAAGTCTCACACTTTCCTGCCTGGGCTGGTTTGAACTGTTATCTTCAGATCTCAGCCTCCTTAGCAGCTAAGATTATAGGTATGAGCCTGTAGGACCCGGTGGAGACAAAAATCTGGCAGCAATCAGCGCTCAAAATCTGCATGCTAAGCGGTGCACATCTGTAATCCTTAACTACTCAGAAGGCTGAGATCTAAGGATCAAGGTTCAAAGCCAGGTCAGGCAGGAAAATCTGAGACTCTTTAATTAAACACCTCCCCCCCAAACAAACAAACAACCAACCCTGGCCGGGTGCCAGTGCCCCACAGCTATAATTGTAGCTACTCCAGAGATTGAGATCGGAGGACCACGGTTTGAAGCCAGCCTGGTCAAGAAAATCTGTGAGATTATTTTTTGTTGCCAGCTTGACCTCAGGGCCTGGGCACTGTCCCCGAGCTTCTTTTGCTCAAGGCTAACATACCACTTGAGCCACAGTGATACTTCTGGCCTTTTCTGTTTATGTGGTACTGAGGAATTGAACCCAGCGCTTTATGCATGCTAGGTAAGCACTTTACCACTAAGCCACATTTCTAGACCCCACTCTGTGAGATTCTTATCTTCAATTAACCACTCAAAAACCAGAAGTGGAGCTGTGGCTCAAAGTGATAGAGCACCACCCTTGAGCAAAAAACCCAGGCCCTAAGTTCAAGCCCCACAACTGACCAAACCCACCCCCCTAAAAAAAAAAAAACACCAAACAAGTGGAGGTGTGGCTTAAGTGATAAAGCACCTTGTGCACAAAAGCTCAGGGAAAGGGCTGGGGATATGGCCTAGTGGCAAGAGTGCCTGCCTCATGTACATGAGGCCCTGGGTTCGATTCCCCAGCACCACATATACAGAAAATGGCCAGAAGTGGCGCTGTGGCTCAAGTGGCAGAGTGCTAGCCTTGAGCAAAAAAGAAGCCAGGGACAGTGCTCAGGCCCTGAGTCCAAGCCCCAGGACTGGCCAAAAAAAAAAAAAGCTCAGGGAAAGTGCCTAGATACCGGGTTTGAGCCCAAGACTTGTGTGTGCGTGCGCATGAGCGCACATGCACACAAACACACCTGCATTTAGACTGTAGCAGCATTCACTGTTGGGGCTGTGACCCCCCTACCCCCGCCGCCACCCACAGGACTGATGGCTCTAAGGCTCCATTAGCAATATATTCAGTCCACCCAGACTCCCAGAAGTTTGGAATGGGGAAGTAAACCATCCCTTGACTACCCAGGAAAGCCCAGGACAGCTCAGTGACTCACACACACTGGCCAAATGTCCTTTATTAGAGTGGGGTCCTAATATTGGGCTCATTCCATTGCTGGATTCACCTGTCTCTCCTTAGGTATCTGCTGAGGGAAGGGGAACTATGGGTGAGGAATAAAAGACTTGGGTTAGAATAAAAGACTTGGCCTGGCCTCATCTTGATAAGGGATGGGTTGCAAACTGTTGTCAGACACAGGACTGCTAGGATAGAGGTCTTGGGTGCCCAGCTTAGTCTGGGAATAGTCCACTTCCAAGGGGTCAGGATTCCTCAGCATCCCCTACCTGCTGCCCTACCCAGAGAGTCCATGGGGATGCAGAAAGAGAAAAAGGCAGGAGAAAAGTAAGGGCTGACAAGGAATACACAGGGCTGGACCCCAGGTTCGAGAGGCCGAAATGTGGTCATGGTGCTGTGGCAAGTGGGGCCAACCGCTCTTGGTCGACTCCACTGCAGGCATCCCCGTCAGGGCGCAGGGTGTGCAGCCAGGTGGCGCTCCAGCAGCGCGCGGTGTGAGAAGACCTTGCCGCAGGCGGGACAGGGTGCGCGCTCAGGCCGGTGGGTGCGCATGTGTACATTGAGCGAGCTCTTTTGAGTGAATCGCTTGGCACAGACTGCGCACTGAAAGGCACGCACGCCGGTATGTGTGACCATGTGCTTGAGCAGGTAGTCGCGCAGTGAGAAGGATCGCCAGCAAACTGCACACTGGTGTGGCTTCTCCCCTGTGGATGACAGGGCAGGCCGCAATGGTTTGTCAGACAAATCTGCTCTCCAAAGCCTTTCCCTGGTAGCAACCTCTCCTCCCTTCCAAACCAGCTATTACACCAGGATTCCCTTGGCGGGGGGGGGGGGGGGGGGTGGTATGTAGGGGGGTGGTGCGAACCTCACTGGAATTCTCCTGGTCATCAGGGAGCCCCTCACAGGGATACAGGACCCTGGCAAGGGTCCTCAAATCCACTACCCACTCAGATTGTCCCCAATCTCTGGGGGCCTTCTCCCCAAACTCATACCTTATCCATTAAATGAGGAGGAAAACTAGGTAAGAGATCCTGCTGTGCTCCACATGGGTAGGGGACCTCTCCTCTCCCATCCTACTAAATAAGGAGCTCAGTTTCCTGGCCCTGTGGGGTAGCCAGAAAGCAATGAAGTCACAGAAGTGCCCAATTCCATCTAGGGCTTAGATCTCTGATGAGCAAGGGACTCAGAAACCTGTGTGGGAGTAAAGGTTTTCCTTTTCCCTCCCACCCAGCTTACCAGAATGGATGAACATGTGCTTGGTGTAGTTCTTCCGAGAGCTGAATGTCTTTCGGCAATGGCTACATTCATAGGCCGACTGCTCAGCACCAGGTGCACGGACAGGAGCGGCTGAGGAGGCTGTGCTAGGAGCCACAGGGGGGACCGGGGCTTCCCCAAGCTGAGCGCTGGGAACTGCATCCGGCTGGAGCCCAGGGTAGAAGGCTGGTGAGGGCACCGGGGCTGGACCTGACTGTGTGGAAGGGGTTGGCCCAGGTGGCCCAGGGGCACCCAGGTGAAAAGGAAAGAGTGCAACAGTGGGCTCTGAGGTCTTCACTCCTGGTGCCCGAGGCCCTACCAGGGCGCAGTCAGGTGGAACAGGGGTCTCTGAGGAACAGCCTTCTGCTGCAGTGCCATCCTCCTCAT
Organism: Perognathus longimembris pacificus; assembly: GCF_023159225.1. NCBI lineage: Eukaryota > Metazoa > Chordata > Mammalia > Rodentia > Heteromyidae > Perognathus > Perognathus longimembris. Next base: position 28,218,163 of record NC_063180.1, read on the forward strand.
GCCAAGCAGACATGTAGGTGTCTGGGAATGTGTCCTCAGCCACTGTAGCCCCTGGAAGGAAATCTCTCCCAGCACCACCATAGTCAGCTAGACTAGGGGGTCCAGAGCGGTCCTCGCGAAGGCTGTCAGGGCCGGTAGTGAGGAAGCCTGTAGCACAATCAGGAAAGGAATGAGGTGCCTGGCCCTCCCCTAGGCCACCAGTTTCGCCCTCTTCACATTCAGTCTCCTCATCAGTCTCCTCCTCATCGTCCTCACCTCTGTCATCGGGGGCTGTGGGCAGTGCTGGCTCTGTATCCGGCCCCTCAGCCTTGCTAGGCCCTTGGGGCGCGGGCAGCTGTAGGCGTGCGGGCTGGCGCTGCTTGCGGCTGTGTGCAGTACCCAGGTGCCCTGGTGGGCGGGCAGCTAGCAAGTGGCGCAGGCGGTGGCGCAGCTGTGCAGGCGCAAGTGGCGGGGGCACAGGTGCGGGTAGGGGCACTGCTGCTGGGGTGCCTGGGGCACGTGCTCGTGCGATAATCTGTGTGCACTCATCGATGACTGTCTGGATGCGAAGCACAGATGCTGCGGTGAGCACCTGCAGCGCCTCGCCCTGGGCCACCACGAGTGAACCGCTGTAGAGGAACTCGACGAGCTGGCGCACGGTCTGTGCAGGCACCACCGGGGGCACGCGGATCTCGGAGTGGCCCAGCAGCAGCTTGTCCTGGAAGAATGGTGAGCCTGCAGCCAGCACACATCGATGTGCGCGCAGGGAGGCCTCACGTATGCGCACAGTTACATCACAGAAGTGCCCACCCAGCCTCTGTCCATTGAGGGTCTCGAGTAGAGAGCGGGAGAAGTTCTGAAGGTGGATGTGGTGTACTGCCTCCGCCACTGCCATCTGCTTGGGACAAGGAGATGGGATAAGGCAGGTCATTCAAGGGGCTCTTCTGCTCTAGCCTCCTGGTCCCCTCAGCCACCACCACAGGATAGGTGGCTCCTAGGCCTGGCTGACTCCATGGCTTCCCAGAACAGTCCCTGTTACTAACACAAAGGACATGCTGACCTCTTCCCATGCCCTTGCTCCAGGTCCTTTGCAATGCTTTACACCTTCCAGCTTCCAGCACACCTCCTAGCCCTTCTCTGCCCCAAGGAGAGCTCACCCAACTCCCAACTTCAATATCTATCTATCTATCATCTTTTTGCCAGTCCTTGGACTTGAACTGAGGGCCTGGGTACTGTCCCTGAGCTTCTTTTGCTCAAGGCTAGAACTCTACCACTTGAACCACAGCAACACTCTGACCTTTTCCGTGTATGTGGTACTGAGGAATCTAACCCAGGACTTCATGTATGGTAGGCAAGCACTCTACCACTAAGCCACATTCCCAGCCCTCCAATATTCTTTTCTTTCTTTCTTTCTTTTCTTTTTCTTTTTTGCTAGTCCTGGGGTTTGAGTTTAGGTCCTTGGCTTCCTTTTGCTCAAGGCTAGCACTCTACCACTTGACCCACAGCACCACTTCCAGCCTTTTCTGTTTATGTGGTGCTAAGGAATCAAACCCAGGGGTTCATGCATGCTAGGCAAGCACTCTACTGCTAAGCCACATTCCCAGCCCCTCTCCAATATTCTTTTTTTTTTTTTTTTTTGCCAGTCCTGGGCCTTGGACTCAGGGCCTGAACACTGTCCCTGGCTTCCTTTTGCTCAAGGCTAGCACTCTGCCACTTGAGCCACAGCGCCGCTTCTGGCCGTTTTCTGTATATGTGGTGCTGGGGAATCGAACCTAGGGCCTCGTGTATCCGAGGCAGGCACTCTTGCCGCTAGGCTATATCCCCAGCCCCCCTCTCCAATATTCTTAAGCCAAATCCTCTACTTCACTCACCAAACAGATGACCTCTACTAGTTGTGTTCATTTCCTCACTGCCAAATATTATTCTTGGCTCATTCTGCACCCACTTCAGTTCCAAGGGAGTCAACAAATAGGATACATAGACAACTTGTCCACCCTCTACCAGCCTGTCTCTTCAAGGTCAACCCCTATACCTTTAGGGTCTATTGGGGTTCTCAAGCTCAATCTTTTTTTTTTTTTTCCTTTTGGTCGGTTGTGGGGCTTGAACTCAGGGACCCTTAGCTCTATCCCTGAGCTCTGTTGCTTAAGGCTAGTGCTCTACCACTTTGAGCCACACATCACCACCGGTTTTCTGATGGCTAATTGAAGATAGAAAGTCTTACAGACTCTATTACCAGGGCTGATAACAAACCTCGATCCTCGGATGCCAGCCTAGCTAGGATTACAGGCGTGGGCTACCAAGCGCCTGGCTTCATAAGCAAAAAATAACTCCAAACCAAAAAACCCAACTCTTCCCTTTACTCCAGCCAGCCTTTCTTCCTTTCTCCCCGGACCATCGTCTGGCCTCAGTACATCTCCCAGCCTGCAACAGTAGCTACTGGCCTGGGCTGCTGGAGGTCACCTCGCCGGGTCCCCTCCAAGTCCCCACCTCCTGGTCCTTCCCCGTCAGCGGCCGGGGAAGCATGGGGAGACCGAGCCGACAGGGAGCTCGGAGCCCTCCATGGCACCAGCTAATTCCTCAGGCGAGCCTTACCTCCGCCAGGGCCTCCGCCCGCAGCGCCCTTCCCGGACGACCAGACCAACCCGCAGGGCTCGAAACCCTTCTCTCCGTCACCCCCGGCCAGCTCGGAGCCACCTCACCCAGAGGCAGCAGGGCCTCCAAGCATCCTCAGAACAAAGACCCGGGGGGGTCTCCCCGCCACGCCTCTGTCCACGTCACGCACCTCGCTCCCAGCGCTCAGTCCCGCTCGGCGCACCCTTATCCGCCCCCGTCCCCGCGCGAGCCCCTCGGACCCGCAGCGGCCCGCGTTTCCTGCCCGCGCGCCCCACGCGCCCGGCGGCCCCGGTCCTGCAGCGCCCCCTCGCGTCCGCGGAGGGCGCCGGGCCCCTGCCCAGGCCCGCCCGGGTTTCCCCGCCCGACCCCACCTCCAACTTCTCCGGCCGCAGGCCCGGCAATGGCCACCACTGTTCATCAACCTGCAGGCCGAACTTCCGGGCCGCAGCGCCGGCGGAACCTGGAGCCGCGGCGTCCGCGGAACGCGAATCGCAGCGTGCTTCCGGGGTTTCTATGGAGATCGGCCGCCGCCAGGCCACACTTCCGCCTCTGGTCCAGGCCGGAAACCGAACACTCCGAGGCTGGCATGGCGGGGGCCACGGGGTTTCCGGCCTAGAGCACGCTTCCGGAGTCGCCTGGCAACCAGGCCCCGCCCCGGCGCGTGGGGCTCTGCTGCTGGAACTGTCGGTGTCGCCCGCCGAAATGGCCTTCCCGGCCGAAGCTGCCAACTTGTCCCTCCGGCCTCAGCACCCCAAAGGAACAGCCGAGACTCCACCGCGGGGGATGGGATCTCCCCGCTGAGCGGTCGGGGCGGAGAGCAGCCTCTCAGCCTCGCCCTGGCCAGGTTCCAGTGCGGCTGGAGCAAGGCAGAGGGGCTTGGGCCAAGGCACACAGCGCACCCATGCCTTTCACTGTATACCTAGTTACCTCATGGGGCTGATGGGCTAGCTTTCTGGAGGAAATCTGGGTCAGGAGGGATGCCTGCCCCTCACCCTGGGCAGTTGCTAGGTAGCTGTGATGTTTAAGGGTTGGGGAGGAAAAAATGTACTAGGTGGAAACATGATTAGAACCCAGATCCAAGCAGGTCGCTGGTGGCTCCTGCCTGTAATCCTCGCTACTCTGGAGGGTGAGATCTGAGGATTCCCGTTTAAAGCCAGTCTGGGCAAGAAAGGCCTAGAGACTCTTATTTCTAGTAAATCACTCAGAAAAAGCTGGAAATGGTGCTGTGGCTCAAGTTGTAGAGCACTAGCCTTAAACACAAAGAGGCTCAGGGACGGTATCCAGGCTCTGAATTCAAGCTCCAGGACTGGCCAGACCAAAAAAAATCCATATCTAAAGCCAGAATCTGGTGGCTCATGCCTATAATCCTAGCTTCTCAGGAGGCTGACATTTGAGGATTGTGGTTCCAATTCTGCCTGGGCAGACAAATACAGAGACTTAGCTCCAATTAACCACAAAAGAAGCAAAAAAAAAGTAGAGCTGTGGCTCAAGCCCCAGCCTCCAGAGAAAAAGCCAAGCAAGAGCCAATTCCCTGAGTTCAAGGCCCTAGTACCAAAACACAAAAAGTTGGTTTTTGAAAAAGGTTAACTACTGTGTTGAGTTGGCATTGTACATAAATTAATAGCCATTTTGGTCTAGAAACATTACACATGTTTTTCCATTTGTACAGGGGTATAAGCACTGTATTCAACATGAAAGTTCTTATCCACCGGGGTTTGATTACAGAAACTAATAAAGTAAGCCCAGCACTGGTGGATCATGCCTATAATTCTGGCTACTCAGGAGGGTCAGATCTGAGGATTATGGTTTGAAGCCAGCCAGGGCAGAAAAGTCTGTAAGACTCTTATCTCCAATTAACCGCCAGAAAAAGGGAAGTGGTGCTGTGGTTCAAGTGGCAGAGCACTAGCTTTGAGCTAAAGAGCTCAGGGACAGTGCCCAGGCCCAGAGTTCAAGCCTCATGACTGATAGAAAAAAGAAAAAAAAAAAGAAACTAATATTCTCTAACTAAGAAAAGATTGCTAATCAACTGATTTTTAAATAAGAGATAACCTGGGATTATTTGGGCAGTTCCAAGGTAATCATCACCAGGCACTTAAAGGCAGGAAGACTAGGTTTGGGAACTTAGCTCAAATGATCTAGTGCCTCACAAACACAAGTCCCAAATCCAACACTAGTATTCCCCCCCCCCCAAAAAAAAAGTCTACGAATGTTTGAAAGAGGAACAAACCATGTGACAATTTAAGATGAGCCCTGGACAACAACTAGGAAGAAAATAAGGACGCCAGGACTACAGTAGCATGCAAATGAATTCTGCCCACAACCAGAATGAGCTGAGGAGTCCTCAGCCAGGCTGAGCTCTGAAGATCATGGTTCAAACTCAGCCCACACAGGAAAGTCCATGCAACTCTGACCTCCAATAAACTACCAGAAAACCCAAAGTGGAGCTATGGCTCAAAGTAGTAGAGTGCTAGCCTTGAGCAAAAAGAGCTCTGGAACAGTACCCAGGATGAGTTCAAGTCCTACAACCCTCAAGCAAGCTCCAGTTTATTTGTAGGTTGGAGTTGCAAGAGCTGCTATATGGGAAATGAGATCACAGAGGTGCCTGGGGCAGGCTGGTGAGACACTTGAAGCACTGGGTAGAGAGACTGAGGATCTGAGGATCACAGCCAGGGCAGAAAAGAGTCTTGAATTTCCAATTAACCACAGAAAGCTAGAAGTGGAGGTATGGCTCAAGTAGTAGAGCACTACTAGCCTTGCACACAAAAGCTCAAGAGACAACACTCATGCTGCGTTCAATCCACAGGACCAGTTTAAAAAAAAGGGGGGTGCTGGGAATGTGGTTTAGCAGTAGAGTGCTTGTCTCGCGTGCATGAAGCCCTGGGTTCAATTCCTTAGCACCACATAAACAGAAAAAGCCTGAAGTAGCGCTGTGGCTCAAGTGATAGAGTGCTAGCTCAGGCCCTGAGTTTAAGCCCCAGGACTGGCAACAAAACAAAACTAACAGAAGCCAAGGACAGTGCTCAGGAAGTAAAGGCAACCAAAATAGATTAAGAGTCAACCAAGGGGAGTGGGGACATAGTATTTTGGTCTCTATAAGAAAAGTTTAATGAGCTTTCATATGTAAAAGAACATCCTGCCAGCCTGGCCCCACCCTCTGGAATGAAGTGCCTAAAAGGACCTTCCCCCACCCTATGCTGGATGCCCTGGGGCAAGGAATTTCCTTCCTATTTTAGAAATAGGCCTGGCACCTACACCCTCGTCCACAGCCACTAGTAGCAGCCTTTCCGTCCTGCAGACATCAATTTCTCCTCTCCAGTGCTTAGTTAAGTGGTAGAGCACTTGTCTTAATATGTTCAAGCTCCTGGGTAACTACCACCACCAAAAAAAAAAAAAAGAGTTGCAATTCACATAATACAAACATATGAAAGCAAAAACATCTGTTCACATAACAGAAACACATAGAAGCAAAAGGAGAGGCTGGGAGTGTGGCCTAGTGGTAGAGTGCTTGCCTAGCATGCTTGAAGCCCTGGGCTTGATTCTTCAGTACCTCATAAACAGAAAAAGCCGGGAGTGGCGTTGAAAGAAGCTCAGGGACAGTGCCCAGGCCCTGAGTTCAAGCCCTAGGACTCAAAGTGGTCAAGCACTGAGCTTGAGCAAGAGCTCAGGGCCAGTGCCCATGCGGGGTTCAAGCCCCATAACTGGTGTACACTTAGCACCTGCACCCCCACCTCCACCAAAGAAAAGAAAGAAAAACGGGTCCATCAGGAAGTCCATGACAGGTGGCAAGTGATCCTAACCCATGGCTTATGGGGCATTTCCATCCTTCAATCATACTAGAGGATATTCAGAAGGTCAGAGAGAATGCCTGCGGAGAGGTAAGGTAGTGGAGATAATTTGATTCAAGGAAGAAGCAATAATGGCACAACAAAAAATAAATAGTGGCACAATAATGTCAAAACTTGATGTCTTGCCATACAAGACCATCCCTTGATGTTTCTTGCATCCGCCAGAGTCCCAGCTGATTCCTTTCTTCCACTGTTATCTTTGCATCTCCTGACATCTAGTTTGGGACCAGCAGCAGTGTGGTGCCTGGTGGTGAGAAGGTGCTACAAGGCCCTCTATTGACAGTGACACCTGGGATGAAGATTCCACTCAGGAAGCGGAATGGAAGCTCTTAAAATCATTTTTGGGGGAGGGCTGAGAATATGGCCTAGTGGCAAGAGTGCTTGCTTTATATACGCGAAGCCCTGGGTTCGATTCCCCAGCACCACATATATAGAAGAAGGCCAGAAGTGGCGCTGTGGCTCAAGTGGCAGAGTGCTAGCCTTGAGCAAAAAGAAGCCAAGGGACAGTGCTCAGGCCCTGTGTCAAAGGCCCAGGACTGGCAAAAAAAAAAAAAAAAATCATTTTGGGGATTAGGAATGTGGCTTAGTGATAAAGTGCTTGCCTAGAATGCATGAGGCCCTGGGTTTGATTCCTCAGTACCACATAAACAGAAAAAGCCGGAAGTAGTGGTGTGGCTCAAGTATTAGAGTGCTATCCTTGAGCAAAAGCTCAAGGACAGACAGTGCTAGCCCCAGGATTGGCAAACAAACAAAAAAACCCACACAAAAAGCACCATTTTTGCAGAGAAAAGAGCATGCATGGGCTTCTATGAGCCACTAACATTTCAGAGATCTTTCGTCAAAGGGAAAGCCTGTAACAGAGGCAGGCAACGGTAGCTGCTTGCTAGCCTATGTTTAGGCTCACCTGGTTAACAGTCACCTCTCCTGCATTTTCCACCCACCTCTCACTTCCTTGTCCTCACCTTACAAGGCTATTATGCCTCAGGGTATTTTTTCGGCTTAACTATATCTGCAGGTGTTTGAGGACAGCTCCTGCGGAGCCATTTCTATATTCCACCATCCCCCACCCCCACCCCATGCTGGGGATGCAATTCATGACCTCTACCGGGCAAGGGAAACACACCCAACCAGGGTGCTGGGAGCTACACCAGCCCTCCCCGGGTCCCTGGTCCGTCGCCTCCAACGAGCTAGAGGAGGTGTGGGTCAGAGGTCCCCCACCCCAGCGATCAGAGAGAACCGCAGGAGGTGGGAAGTACTCAGCAAAAATCAAGGACGTCAACACCACACGGCGGGGTTCCAGTTACTAGCTCTGGTCTAGATACTGGGAAAGGAGAGGAGGGCTCCGGGCAAGGCCTGGGGGCGTGGCGCGCGGAGGGGTGGGCTCTGCGCGGCCGGTCTCCGGGTGAGGAACAAAGGCCGGGGCGGGGACAAAGCCTCGTGGGCCCCCAACCCCGTGGGGAACAAAGGCCACACCGGATGCCGCGGTGGCTGGTGTGGACTCCACTAGAGCCCCGCCGCCGGGATGCCGCGTTCTCCCGACCCGCTCGGCCCCATCTGTTGCTTGCCTGGGCGTCCGGCCCTCCGGGGTCACCTGCCGCCAGAGGTGGTCAGGCCCGAAACTCAAGGCCTCCGTGCCCACCTTGGGCTCTCATCACCTGGGGGTGTCGGGCGGGCTCCCCTCTCCCTACTGCTCCCGCTTTGCCTCCTCTGCTGGGGTCCACCCAACCCCCAGGCAGGATTCTTTGCAGCCAGACCCCGCTTTCCTTAGAGCTTTTACCCAGACCGAATCCCTCCCCCACAGGTCCTACTTCCCTGGCCACAGCGGGTTCCTTGCACCCTGTTTTCCTCCTTGGACATCTAGATGTCCGCTTCCGTCACCGTCAGTGTGACTCCCCTTCCCAGACCAGGCCTACACTCCACTTTAGAGCTTGGTCACCCACCACCAAAAACATCGCAGTCAACAGTAGGCGAGGCGGCTTTTGAGGGGATTGGGCAGGATTCCGTAAACCGGCTGCCCCACAGCTAGTGATCTACGTTGAGCTTTCCTGGCTCCCAAGCGTAGTAACTTAGGGTAACTTGGGTGCCCCGAAAGAAACTTGCTCAGAGCCCCGTGCGCCCCATCAGGGGTGAGGGGTTGCCTTGATCCGGCCCCGCCCACCGAGCCCCGCCCACCGGGCTCCGCCCCTTTCGTGGACGATTGGCGGTGCGGCGGCACGGGGGCGGGAAGTGACTAGAGGTATTGCGCATGCGCTCGAGCGTCTAAGGTGGTGGCGGTAGGGGGGGGACTTGCTCGGTGCACCAGCGGGTGGAGCGGGGTAGAAGTGGCCCTCCCTCCCTGCCTCGTCATTAGCGGCCTGGACGTCTCCTCCCTCCCCCCTTCCCCCCCTCCGCCCCCACCACTACCCGTGTGGAGGGTGGGGTGGTACAGGGTGGGTGGCCATACTCTCTGCCCCGCCGGAGGCTGCCGTTCTGGGCTCCGCCCCCGGGCGTGCGGCGGCCAACGCGCGTGCGCGGCGGCGCCAGTTATTTCTGTCCCGCCCCCAGGCCGCGGCTCTTTCTGCGAGTGGGCGCGCGGTCGAGCGGTCGTGTGCTAGCATCTGGCGAATACGGTCGGCGGCTGCAGAGGAACTGCGGGTGCCGCCGTCGGGAGGCGAGCAGGCAGCAGCAGCCGGCGGAGTCGAGAAGCGCCCCACGCGCGGCGGGCGGCGACCCAGGAGACGCGTGGCGGTGCTCGGCCTCGCGGCGGCCTCGGCCCAGCCGTTGACGGCGAGCACGACTGCGCCTGCGCAGCAGGCACTGAGCCCCCCTCCCCCTCTGGGCGCCCCCGGCGGCGTGTGAATGGCGGCCTCGGCGGCGGCGGCCTCCTCGGCAGCGGCTTCGGCCGCTTCGAGCAGCCCGGGCCCGGGCGAAAGCTCGGCGGGCAGCGAAAAGCGCGCTGCCGCCTCCTCGGCCGCGGGCTCGGCCGCAGCCTCGGCCTCGGCGTCGTCTCCCGCGGCGGGCGGCGGCGAGGTGCTGGAGCTGCTGGAGCACTGCGGGGTGTGCCGGGAGCGCCTGAGGCCCGAGCGGGAGCCGCGGCTGCTGCCCTGCCTGCACTCGGCCTGCAGCGCCTGCCTGGGGCCCGCGGCGCCGGCCGCGGCCAACAGCTCGGGGGACGGCGGCGCGGCGGGCGACGGCGCCGGTGAGTGCGGCGCGGCGCGGCGCGCCGGGGCGCCCCTCCCCCCCCCCCCGCGGCCTCGGGTCGGCCCGGGGCCCGAGCGGGGGGCGCTGCGCCTGTGGGGGCTGGGAGCGTAGGAAGGGTTGGACTGGACCTAATGTGGCTGGCGTTGGGGGGCGGCGGGGAGTGCGGGTTCCGTGCCCTACGCGGGGATGCGTTGGGCGTCGAGGGCATCTGGCTGAAGTTGGCAGCAAAGAGGGAGGGGAGGGTAGCCCCTGAGTGAGCGCCCGGTCCTCACAAGCCCCTGCCTTCCGCAGTGGTGGACTGCCCCGTGTGCAAGCAGCAGTGCTTCTTGAAAGACATCGTTGAGAATTATTTCATGCGCGATAGCGGCAGCAAGGCTGCCTCTGATGCCCAGGATGCCAACCAGGTGCGTCCTACTCCCACAATCAACGAGATTTGGCCGTGAGGATGGGTCACCCCTCGTGGGAGAGCCTAGCACCAACTCTGGCTTTTGCCTGGGCTCCCTGGATCCAGGGGGCTACCTTAGGCTCAGGTTTTCTCAGAGGGACAGACATGCATTTGCTTTGTGATTTTGGTTTTCCCCCTTCTGATTCTTCTTTCTTGACAGTGCTGCACTAGCTGTGAAGATAATGCCCCAGCCACCAGCTATTGTGTGGAGTGTTCTGAGCCACTGTGTGAGACGTGTGTGGAGGCTCACCAGCGGGTGAAGTACACCAAGGATCATACTGTGCGCTCCACTGGTATGTGCTGGGAGATGGTGGTGGAGACACTCTCCTGTCCAGTTGTCCCCTTTTATACTTTGTTAGCTATTGAGGTGTGCGTGTGACAGGTATGTCTTACTTAGGGTGGCTTAATAAGGGGTATACCATTGGGAGGGCCTGAGAGCAGATCTCAAGAGTGAGTGCTTGAGCTCTAGTGTGCAGTGTCTAGGGGACTATTTGGGAGGCATGGACACAGCTGCTTAGAGGTTCTTAACATGCCACAGGGGGTGGAAAGGATTCTGGGTGTGAAAGGCTCAGCATATGTAGCTAGGAGGAAATTACTGGATTTTGGGAACCCTGGCATAATGTGTCCTGGGAAACGAGGCTTCTGGGACACATTTGTGCCAGTTCCGGGTGTGTGATTTGGCCTGAGCTCTTCTCCATGATAGCACTGTAGCAGTGCCTGGTGGCACAGTTCCACTTCTGGCTTTTTCTTCTCTCTCTCTTTCTCTCTGGTTAATTGAGGATAACAGTTTCATGGACTTTCCTGTGTTGCCTTTGAACTGTGAGCTTCAGATCTCTCACTGCTATCTGGCTGGGACACCATTTGGGGGTGGCTGTTGTAATAGTACTGGGAGATTGATTTCAGGATGTTGTGTTTGCTGTTTAGCTGCTCTACCACTTGAACCTCCCCTGGGACAGGCTTCCCACCCCTTATTTTTTTGTAGGGCATGAACTTGGTCTGAGCACTGTCCCTGAGTTGTTCAGCTCAAGGCTAGCGCTCTACCACTTGAGCCACAGTGCCACTTCCGGTTTTCTGGTGGTTAATTGGCCATAAGTCTCGTGGACTTTCATGCCCAGGCTGGCTAACAGGATTCTCAGATTTCAGCCTTCTCAGTAGCTAAGAGTACAGCCACAAGCCACTGCTTTTTTTTTTTTTGGTGCCAGTCCTGGAGTTTAAACCGTCTTGATTTTTGTTGTTGTTGAAGGCTACTGCTCTACCACTTGAGCCACAGTTTCAGTTCTGGTTTTTTGGTGTTTAATTGGAGGTGAGTTTGACTGATTTTCTTGACAGGGCTGGCTGACATTGAAGCATCATCCTCAGTTCTCAGCCTCTTGAAAGTCAGGAGTGACACTGTAGCTCAAAGTGGTAGAGTTCTAGCTAGCCTTGAGCAAAAGAGCTCAGCACCATGCCCAGCCCCTGAAATCAAATCTCAAGACCAGCCACAAAAAACAAGAACAAAAAGTCTGTCTAGTTCCCTCCCATGTGTAGCTTTTCACTTTTATTTTGGTGGTACCGGGAGTTTAATGCACAGCCTTATACTTGTGGCAGTCTTTACCATTTGAGTTAGCCTACTCTTTTTTGGTTTAATAGAGTAGAATGTCAGGGTTTTTTTGGTCTGGGTGCAGCCCTATAGCACACTCTTCTATAGTTGGGATAGGATAACATGGTGGTTGGTTGAATTGGGGATCTTGGTAAATTTTACCTCCCGCAGGCTGTTCTTGTACTGTGTTCTCTTGATTTCTGCCTTCTGAGTTTCTGATTACAGGCATGCACCATTGTGTTGTTCATGAGAAGTCTTTTGATATATTTTCTTGGCCCAGAAGATAGATTGTAATGGAGGGTGGTGGCTTATGGTCCCTCAAGAACCAGGATGGGGGCTGGGAATGTGGCTTAGTGGAAGAGTACTTGCCTACCATACATGAAGGACCTGGGTTTGATTTCTCAGTACCAAATAGAAAAGGCCAGACATAGTGCTGTGGCTCAAGTGGTAGAGTGCTGGCCTTGAGCACAGAAAGGCTCAGGGATGGAGCCTAGGCCTCTGAGTTCAAGCCGCAGGATGGCCAAAAAAAAACAAAACAAACTAGGATGGATGCACAGCACAGCTAGGTTTGCTGAAATCCTGGTTTCCAGAGGTACGGAAGTGGGTAGCATTGGGGAAGCTGGGGAAGCTAATGTCCATGTTCAGTGGTATAGTTAGTTGGTCTACCCAGTATTTGGGGTGAAAGATAGTGACTTGTATGCCAAACCAGCTTGCTTTTTTTGTTTTGTTTTTCCAGTCCTGGTGCTTGAACTCAGGGCCTGAGCACTGTCCCTGGCTTCCTTTTTTGCTCAAGGCTAGCACTCTGCCACTTGAGCCACAGTGCCTGTTCTGGCCGTTTCTGTATATGTGGTGCTGGGGAATTGAATCCAGGGCCTCATGTATATGAGGCAAGCTCTCTTGCCACTAGGCCATATCCCCAGCCCAGCACTCTACCTCTTGAGAAGCGCCCCTTCTGGCTTTTTTTTTTGGCCAGTCCTGGGCTTGGACTCAGGGCCTGAGCACTGTCCCTGGCTTCTTTTTGCTCAAGGCTAGCATTCTGCCACTTGAGCCACAGCACCACTTCTGGCCATTTTCTGCATGTGTGGTGCTGGGGAATCGAACCCAGGGCCTCATGTATATGAGGCAGACACTCTTGCCACTAAGCCATATCCCCAGCCCCCTTCTGGCTTTTTCTATATATATGTGCTACTGAGGAATCAACCCAGGGCTTCGTGTATGAGGCAAGCACTCTACCACTAGGCCCTATTCTCAGCCCCAGCTTGCTTTTTTTTGGTTGTACTGCAGCTTGGACTCTCAGGGTTAGAGCACTGTATCCCTTAGCTTTTTCCCTAGCACCCGAGCCACATCTCTACTTTTTGTATTTTGCTTGTTAACCAGAGAAAGGGGATCTTCTGTCATTCTGAGGACCCCAAAGTGATGCCTTGCGTTCCATTCTGACAAGGCCTTGGAAACTTTCTGTGGCTTGTGTAATGAGAGACTTAAGGCATTTTCTCCTTATGAGACAGGGAAGATTACCATGAGCAGAAGAGAGCTAATTGGCAAATGGTTTGTAGGCAGGCAGAACTGCACCTTCCTAGAGGGGCTTTCAGGGAATGGCAAAGCGCAGGGCTGGGTGGGGTGGGGGGTTCTTTTAGCAGACTGTTGTGTTGTCCTTACTCTTCACTTTTTTTCTCAAAGAAGTTAGAATAGAGTGGGCTGGGGATATGGCCTAGTGGTAAAGTGCTCGTCTCGTATACATGAAGCCCTGGGTTTGATTCCTCAGCACCACATATATAGAAAAAGCCAGAAGTGGTGCTGTGGCTCAAGTGGCAGAGTGCTAGTCTTGAGCCAAATGAAGCCAGGGACAGTGCTCAGGCCCTGAGTTCGAGCCCCAGGACTTGCAAAAAAGCAAAACAAAACCAAACGAAGTTAGAATAGACTTGGGCCAGTTTAGGGGAGGGTAGATCTTCCCAGTAGGTGAGCTAAAGTTATATAACAGACAGACAGGAAACAGGGCCCTAAACTGTCTACCATCTGAAGTGGCTAAGGGCAAAGGCTCATCTTGATGTTTACCACTTCAGGGCCAGCCAAGTCTCGGGATGGTGAACGTACTGTCTATTGCAATGTGCATAAGCACGAACCCCTTGTGCTGTTCTGTGAGAGCTGCGATACCCTCACCTGTCGGGACTGCCAGCTCAATGCCCATAAGGACCACCAGTGAGTTATATCCTGAGGCATAGTTGGTGGGTGGTGCCAGCTATTTCTGGCCTTAGCATGCAGGTCCACATTTGCTTTCAGGTATCAGTTCCTGGAGGATGCAGTGAGGAACCAGCGTAAGTTGCTGGCTTCTCTGGTGAAGCGCCTCGGCGACAAACATGCTACATTGCAGAAGAATACCAAGGAGGTTCGCAGCTCGTAAGTGTGGGTACCAGGATTGTGGGGTGGCCTGGGGCAAGACTTCCTGGCCTGATTGGTCCTGTGTCCTAGGATCCGCCAGGTGTCTGATGTACAGAAGCGTGTGCAGGTTGATGTCAAGATGGCCATCCTGCAGATCATGAAGGAATTGAATAAGCGAGGTCGTGTGCTGGTCAACGATGCCCAGGTAGGCCATATGTAGGTGGAGGTGGTACTTGGGCCCTTTTTTCTGGTTGATGCCATCCAGGTAGAGGGGGACTCCAGTGATCGTCTACCTTCTTTGCTCACTTTGTTCCCCTTTATCTGCAGAAGGTTACTGAGGGGCAGCAGGAACGCCTGGAGCGGCAGCACTGGACTATGACCAAGATCCAGAAACATCAGGAGCACATCCTGCGATTTGCATCTTGGGCTCTGGAAAGTGACAACAACACTGCTCTGCTGCTTTCCAAGAAGCTGGTATGTGGTGATGGGTTTCAGGAAGGTGGCCTCAGCATCATCGGCCCCCTTTTCATTGTCATTGTACTTTGACCCATCTGTTTTCCCCAACAGATCTATTTCCAGCTGCATCGAGCCCTTAAAATGATTGTGGATCCTGTGGAGCCACATGGCGAGATGAAGTTTCAGTGGGACCTCAATGCCTGGACCAAGAGTGCTGAGGCCTTTGGTGGGTCTTACTCCTTTGCATATGCTCTTGTTTTACCACCCCAGGTGTTGTGACTACTTAGGCTTTTCTCTTCTTTTAGGCAAGATTGTGGCTGAGCGTCCTGGTACCAACTCCACAGGTCCTCCACCCATGGCTCCACCAAGAGCCCCAGGGCCCCTGAGCAAGCAGGGCTCGGGCAGCAACCAGGTAAGCAGGCTAGAGGACTCACATAGCAGAACAGAGTTCCATGGGGTGTCCGCCCTACTGAGGTTACCTTTGTTCTGTTTGTAGTCTATGGAAGAAGGCTACGGCTTTGGGTCAGGTAAGTAGCTCAGGTTGGTAAGTGGGAGGTTCCCAGTGACTGCCCAGTATCTGTCCTAACTTGCTGCCTTGTGGGGAATTCAGGGTCTCATTCCTTGATCTACCATTTGAGCTAAGTCCCCATATCTCCTCTGCTTACCTTTCTGAGCAGATGATCCCTACACAAGTGCAGAGCCTCATGTATCGGGCATGAAGCGGTGAGTGTGGCATTTCCCCCAGGGTGGAAAGTGGGCGGAAGGATAGGGTTGGAGGTACTCAACGCAAAGGTATATCTGTAGGTCCCGACCAGCTGAGGGTGAAGTGAGTGGCCTCATGCGCAAGGTGCCTCGTGTGAGCCTTGAACGCCTAGACCTGGACCTTACAGCTGATAGCCAGCCACCAGTCTTCAAAGTCTTTCCTGGCAGTACCACTGAGGACTACAACCTCATCGTAATTGAGCGTGGTGCGGCGGCAGCAGCAGCTGGTCAGTCAGGGGCTGTTCCCCCTGGGGCTCCTGGTGCCTCACCCCTGCCTGCCATGGCCATTGTTAAGGTGAGCCTGTTCTAAGGGACCAAGTTTGAAGGATAACTCTCACCCAGATGTGAACTCCTAGTAAAACCTCTCATTGCCTTGCCAGGAGGAGGAGACAGAGGCTGCTATTGGAGCCCCTCCTGCTGCCACTGAGGGTCCTGAGACCAAGCCTGTGCTTATGGCGATGACTGAGGGCCCTGGCACTGAGGGCCCCCGTCTGGCATCACCAAGTGGAAGTACTAGCTCTGGCCTGGAGGTGGTGGCTCCTGAGGGCACTTCAGCCCCAGCTGGTGGCCCAGGCACTCTAGATGACAGTGCCACCATCTGCCGTGTCTGCCAGAAGCCAGGAGACTTGGTCATGTGCAACCAGTGCGAGTTTTGCTTCCACCTGGACTGCCACCTACCTGCTCTACAGGATGTGCCAGGGTGTGTGCAAAGCTGGATGGGTGGGTGGGTTGTGGGCAGGACTGGAGGGCTGACCTGTACTTTGTCACTTTTTGCCCTAGGGAGGAGTGGAGCTGCTCGCTCTGCCATGTGCTTCCTGACCTGAAGGAGGAGGATGGTAGCCTTAGCTTGGATGGTGGGGACAGCACTGGTGTAGTAGCCAAGCTCTCGCCAGCCAACCAACGGGTAAGAGGAGCCATATTTTTACGTATGGGTGGCTTTGTGGTGGAAATACCCTGCAGCTTTGACATTTATTTCCTTGTACTGTTTGTAGAAATGTGAACGTGTCCTGCTGGCCCTGTTCTGCCATGAACCCTGCCGTCCTCTACACCAGCTGGTTACTGACTCCACTTTCTCCCTGGTGAGTGCCAGACTGATAGGAGAGGAGTGGTGAAAGCTGGCCTTATTCTCAATGTGTATGTCTGTCTGCCTGAGTACAGGAGCAGCCTGGTGGCACCTTGGACCTAACCCTGATCCGCGCCCGCCTCCAAGAAAAGCTGTCACCCCCTTACAGTTCTCCACAGGAGTTCGCCCAGGATGTGGGCCGCATGTTCAAGCAGTTCAACAAGTTGACTGAGGTAAGTATGTGGGGTTATTGGACTGAAGGCGGGAGCGAGAGCCAGGAGCAGGACCCACCCACTCATTGCTGCACCCCCTGCTTGGTCTAGGACAAGGCGGATGTGCAGTCCATCATCGGCCTACAGCGTTTTTTCGAGACACGCATGAATGATGCCTTCGGTGACACCAAGTTCTCTGCTGTGTTGGTGGAGCCTCCGCCGCTGAGTCTGCCCAGTGCTAACCTAAGTTCCCAGGAGCTGTCTGGTGGTCCTGGTGAGGGCCCCTGAAGCCAGATTGGCTCTGGTCTCTTCTGTCACCCCATGTTTGTCTCCCCTCCCTTCCCCCAGGTGACCTGATCTCCTCCCTGGTGTCCTATCCCTCAGTCTCACAAAATGGTTTTTACTTCTGTGGATTTAATAAAAACTTCACCAGTTGCTCAGGCCTCTCCTGGTTGTGGGCTCTGGTCCGGAGGCCTGGTCTCTGCCTACATCCACTCATCCTTGTCCAGTAATCCCCAGGAACCTATTTTTCCCCTCCTTCAGCTCACCTGAAGCCGTCTCCATACCAAGAGTGGGAAAGAACACCCATTGGGCATTTCCTGGAGAGGAGGGGAAGGGGTCTCTTGCAGGGTGGAAGGTGGTATAATACATAGCAGAGGCCTGAGCTGACCTGTGCTCCCAGTGTAGTTGTTTCTCAGGCCTGTGGCTACATTGTAGGCTATAGGTTGCACTGAGACTCCCCAGTTCTCCTATGTACTATCAAGCTATTCTCTTTGAGCTTCAGTGAGCTCTCCACGTTGGGCCGGTTATTAGTCCCTTTGACTTTTAACACCAGGGTAAGCCATGTTAGGTGTTATATGAGTGGTCTAAGAACTGGGCTCACAGCAGTTCCCAGTCAGTGTCTCAGGCAGGAGTCTTTGGGTCTTGGGACCTTTGGCCCTACATAAATGTCACAGGCTAGGAAAGCAGGGTCCAATCTTTTATTTAGTGGGGTTGGGGGATAAACCTGGGTGCTCTATCCATTCCCAGGGGTAGGGGGTGGGTGCTCAGTCTCTTCGCAGATTCTTGAGCCTCTCTTCAAGGTCTGCATCGGCATCAGCCAGGGCTGAGGCTGTGGCCTCTGCTTTTTTCCCACCAGCAGCTACACTGAGTGATCCTCCAGTGGAGGGAAGGTCTGTAGGGAGAGTGATAGTTTTAGGGGAGATATAGGAGCATCAGGCTGTGACAAACATGACAGACGTGGAAAAAAAAAGTATAGGTTTTGCAGCACTCACTTGACAGCTCATCAGTCAGGCTCAGTCCCAGCTCATCCAGGACCTGGGACACAACAGCATCACTACGGAAGAGGAGGAACTCCATGAGGGCTATGCATGAGTGGGGACCAGGAGAACATCCCTTTTTCCCACCTTTCCCCACAACCTCTCCTCTTCGTCGTCTTCATCACCCATGGCATCATCAATAGCATCATTCATCATTTCTTCCTTCATGTCCATGATCTCTGCCTGCCGCTCAAACTCCATCATGATCTTTTGTATCTGTGGCAATTTCAGCTGCAAGTAGAGGGTGGGTGAGTTACCTGAAGATCAGTGGAGAGGGGAAGAGGGATTGGGAGAGGTACACCTTCCTTACCTGTCTGTTCATAGTGCCCATGGCCTTGGTAACACCCTTCATGGCTTGTGCCATAGAGTTGTTAGACTTGAGTGTCTGTATCTTCAGAGAGACAGCCTGGATGTTGGCTCGCATTAACACAAACTTGCGTACATAGCGCCGGGTGCGCACAAGGTCTTTTGCCATGATGCGTACAGCATCCTGGAGAGTGGACAGAGTATGAGGATAAAGCTCCATTCCTGTTATTTCCAGTTACCTCAATGTGCTTTTTGTCACTGACCTATGAGTCTTTTTCCTTCCCCATATAGAATCACTCCCTGGACTTATAACATCATTTCCCATTATCATTAAACAAAATTTGCCTTGGAGCCAGCTGCTGCTTGTTCCACACCTATAATAACATTAGCTACTTATAAGGTTGAGATTTGAGGATAAGGACTGAAAGCCAAGGCATTACAACATCCAAGTGACGCATCTAACCAGTAAAAGGCTGGAAATGGAGGTGGTGTGGCTAGAGTGCCAGCCTTGAGAGAAAACAGTACAAAGCCTCTTAAGTACTAGTGTGAGTACCAAAAAAGTGCCTTGGCGCTGTGGATTTTGTTCAATGGAGTACTTGCTTAGTGTACACAGGTCCCAGTCCCAATTCCCAGAAATACAAAGAGCAACCCCCTCAAAACAAAGCACAGTTTCTTCCACTTGATTCAAGCAAATACCTAAGGCTGAGTTCAGAATAACCTATTTAAAATCCAGTTTTTACCCCTGCACATCCTCTGCCCCATGCTGACATGCTGTTCAGGTCCACCAAAGGTTCCATTTCCCATCTTAAATTTGTTTACTTGTTGCTCATCTGTGTGAGTACTGAAGACTGAACTCCAGGCTTCATAATCCACCCCCACCCCTCCACCCCCTGCCTTTTTTTTTTTTTTGCCAGTCATGGTGCTTGAATTCAGGGACTGGCTAGTACTCTACCACTTGAGCCACAGTGACACTCCTGGCCTTTTCTGTTTATGTGGTACTGAGGAGTGCAACCCAGGGCTTCATGCATGCTAGGCACTCTACCACTAAGCCACATTCCCAGTCCCAGGCCTCATACTTTTGTTCAAGGATGGTGCTCTACCACTTGTGCCACACCTCAACTTACACATTCCCCCCCCCCCCCCACTTTTGGTGCTGGTTCTGGGCCTCAGGGCATTGTCCGTAGCTTCTTTGCTTCTTTTTGTTCAAGGCTAGCACTCTACCACTTGAGCCACAGCACTACTTCTAGAAGTTATTTTCTTTTTATGTGGTGCTGAGGAATCGAACCTAGCGAAACGTTTCATGCATGCTAGGCAAGCACTCTACCGCCAAGCCACATTCACAGCTCCTGTCCCTGAGCTTTTGTGCTCAAGGTTAGGGTTCTCCCACTTGAGCCACAGCTCTACTTTTGGCTTTTGGTGTTTAGTTGGAGATGAGAATCATGGGCTTTTCCTGGCTGGGATAGCTTTGAACCATGATCCTCATATCTGTCTCCTGAATAGCTAGGATTACAAGCATGAGCCACGATGCCTTCACTTCTACCTTCTTGCTGGATAATTGAAGATAAGAATATTTGGTTTGGGCCTGAGTTCAAGCCCCAGGGCTGGCAAAAAAAAAAAAAAATTGGTTGGGTTTGCCTGAATTGGTTTGTGATGGGCAATTCTCATCTAGAGCTCCACCTGAGTAGCTTAGGGTGATAGGTGCAAGCCACTGGCATCTGGCTCCATTCATGTTCCTAGCTATTGATTTCAGCTCTTACTGTGTCCCACACTTCTGAACTGTTTGGTCCCTGTCCACCCATTAGAGCTCACTTGGTCTCCCAGTTTCCTATAATTTTTGGTCACTGTCATTCTCAAGTCTTCGTTCTGATTGACAGCACTTCTTTGGAGGCAGCCTCGTCGGACATCTAAAATGGAAATCACGCTTAACTTAGCTTCCCTTGTCCACCACCACAGCACTATCTAGCTAAAAAGTGGCACCATTCTGTATCAGAGCCTCTGACCACCCACACTTACCATCTGGCCCTGCTTGGCCATTTTTTTGATGTCTGCAATAATTTTCTTCTCCTGGGTCTCTAGCTTTTGTCGCTCTCGATCCAGCTCCCTCATTGCACGGTTCAGTGCCCTTTGGTTCTGCCGCAGTAACTCTTCTGGCGTCTTCCGGCGCCCAAACAACAGGTCCATGGTGTTAAGAGCCTGCTTTCAGAAGGCCTACGAAACGCGAGGCCTATCTCTAGGGTGTGGCCTAGAAAGATCAACAGGTAGAACAAGGTTACTTAGGTGGGCAGGGTGGGGATAGGAAGTATTGAGGCCAAAAGGGATGTGGGGCAGCTTGGGGATATCACTGGAAAGCCACCCTATTTTGCTGACCCAAGCACCTATCACCTTGATATGGACAGAAGCTGTTTCCCTACCCAAGAGCCCAGGGATGTGCCCCTAGAGTACGCAGGGGTTGAGACGGGCTCGTTGGGGGTATTCGGAACCCAAAGCGAGCGCCGGGACGGCAGTTGTGGGGGCTTGAACTAAAGCAGGCTGAGGTCCCGAATGTCAACAGGAAGTGGGGCTCTGAAGGAGGTGTCATGACAAAAATCGGGGTCCTGAATGCTGAGATACATTGCTTAGCGGCAAACAGGCATCCTATGCACCATGGACCTGATGGTGGCAACTAGAGACGGTGCACAACGAGGACAGGTCTGAGAGGGGAGAGTAGCTAGGGTTCGCCGCCAGCGAAGACGGGTTCCGGGAAGGGCGCAGCATTAAACATCCCAGCCAGAGGGAAGCCACCACTCGCTCGGGACCTGAGGCCCAGCAAGTCACTCACCGGAGCTGGGACGGAGTAACGTCTTTCCGTTTCCGGGTCACACTCGGCTCGCTCCGGTCCGCAGCGAACCCACTGACGGCCCCTCCGTTCGGTAGCCTTCACGGCGACCACCGTTTCCGGCTTAAACATCTGACGTCACCCGCCCCGCCCACACGGGGAATGCTGGGAAATGGCAGGACTACGCACGCGCGGGAATCCAAGGCGCATGCGCACCGACTCCCGCGGCTCTGTAGCGAGTATTCGTCCCGCCCTAAAGAGCAGAGGCACGCTGGGTCCCAGCTTCCGTGGGAGTGGCCCGCCTTCCGCCTACTCACTCTAGAGGGCCCTCCAACCCATTTTAGGGAACAATTCATTCCTGGAAACTGACTTCTCCAGACAACGCCGGGCAGATTGTTAGGGAGCCCACATATGGTAGAAAGGGGCAAAGCTAGAGATGACTCCCCATGCTAGGCTTCCCGCCAGGACTAGTGGACCAAGCCCTTGCCTTTAATCTGCGATCCCACCCAGCTCAATGGTGCCCACCCTCGCAGTATTACCACGCACGTTCCACCCCCTCATCCCCACCAAAGCCATTGGAGAACCTGACCCTAACCCTCCCACCCCACAGAAGGAAGACGCAGAGGCCATGCAGTAACATTCCCCTTTAATAGCCTGGTGGGACCTCCAGTGATGGAGGGGTGGGTTTCTGAGGCCCAGCTTACCCAGACCCCAGCCCACCCACCCCACAGCCCAGAGTGGGGGGGGGCTGGATAGCACCCAGCGGGGGGGGAGGGGCTAGACAAGCCAATTCATTTCCCATCGCTGAGCAGGTCGGGAAAGGCCGCGCCGACCATAATCACATGGTGGTTAAAAAAAAAATAACTAGGGGTAAGTAGCAGGGAGGAGTGGCAAGACCAACGCAGGGATTCCCCCCACTGGCCCCCAAACCCCACCCGTGGCCCCCAATAAATATTTGCAGGGGATGCCCGGGCTGGTGACCCTGGCAGGGGCAGATATGCGCCAACCCTATTTGAGGCAGCGCTCGAAGTAGGTGGACCCGATGTAGCCACCTCTCATGGAGCGCTGCACATTCTGCTCAAACAGCCGCCGGTTGTTCTGCAGGACCTCGGCGGCCTCCTTGTTCAGTGGGTCCTCGGGATTGGGCTCCTGTAGCCAGCATAAATGGGGTCAACTGGCCACATGGGCAAATGGCAAACTTTTCCCATTCCCATCAGTCCCAACTGCCCACTTCTACTCACCAAGAAGAGATACTGCAGGCCATAAATTATGGAGTTTATCGTAAGGACTGGCTTCCAGTCCTCTCTGTGGGTACAGAGCATCCTGGTCAGTCTGGTGAGTAGTGGGCTAGTACTAAACAGACCAGGTTTAGAGTGGAAGAGTATGGATGGGAGGAAGTAGAGGGAGTATATTGAGCAGGGAAGGGCATTAGGAAGAACACCTGGATATGAAGGCACAGAGTAACACAGCCCACATGAGGGAGGGAGGAAGGGAAGGGACAGAGCCTAATGCAGTGTTCAAGGTTTAGAGGGCCTTACAGGCAAAGGATGGGGAGAGCCAGTGACCTCACCGGAGGATGTTGAGGCAAACATTGCCCTCGAGGTCAATGTTGGGATGATAAACCATCGTCTCACACTTCACCTTGGGGGGGTCATGTGGGTAACCCTGGCCCACCTGGCTCCAGGAAAAGAAAAGGGAGGGAGGTAAGGAGGCCTGATAGGGCCTTAGGTGCTGCCTCCACAGTCCACTGAGCCATCTCTGCCCACTTGGGACTCACCTTAAAACTGAACACAAACTTTCCACTCTTATAGAAGCCCTGGGAGGAGAAGAGGGAGAAAAGGGCATCAGGGCCTGATCCCGCTGGGCACAAGGTCTCCCCTCAACCCACTGAGGACATCCCTGGTCTGTTCTTGGGAGTCCTGCTATGTCTGCTTTTACCTCATCAGGACAGATAACCAGCTTGAAGTTGAGGAGGTCGTCTGGGTCAGAGAAGCTGATGTCACACGTCTTGGGCAGGTTCAGCTCGTTTATGTCTATGTGTTTAGAAGAAGAGAAAGGGGCCAGATAGAGAGAAAGGAAAAAAGACAGAGGAAGTGAGAAAAAGGACAAGTTCTGGGCAAGTGTCAGCAGAGCCTTCATGGCTTCCTCTTCCTCTTGGATCTCATGGATTCTGTTCCATATCCCTGAATTCACTCTTCATGCTCACTGCACTACAAGTGGGCTCTTCTGTATAAGTGCCCCCCCATCCATCAGTTATAGCTTACTCTTATCTCCTGAGTGAATCCTAACTCTAAATCCATAGCCCCATTTTTCCTAACCAGCTTTTAAGCGCCCATTCCCATGTCCCATTCCCATGTCCCATCCCCAAAGCTCTGGTCTTCAACAATCCCTGAGAATCTCAAACCTCAGGTTCGCCAATCATGACCTGCACTGTCCAGTATTTACTTGTACCCTAAGGACCCTGGCTCTACATATCCTAAACCATCCCCTTAATCTTCCAGCTCCCACTGACACTCTTCCTGAGTGTCATTCCAACCCTGGTTCCTATCTACTCCCTCACACTTATAACTCCCCGCTCCTTCCCCACTCTAAGACTTCCAGGACAATAGCCTAAATTGTCCCTCACTAGTATTTTCAGTCTCTGCTATTCACTATCCCCAACCTTCCTCTGTCTATTCCCCTAGACCCCAGCAAGTCCCAGGTTCCTGGATCGTATTTTTACCGAACAAATCAATTTCCTTCCCCCACTATCTGTCTTGGCCCCCAGACTTTACCCAGCTCTCTTGCCCGCGCCTCTCACTCAGGCCTGCTGTCAGGTATTAGGGACTCTGAATATGTCATCACACCTCAAACCAACCACCGCATCACCCCACCCCCGTTTCCCGCATCACAACCCTCGGGCCCCTGACCACCGACACCCCCCAGATCCGTAGGCGCCATCCCTGCCTTCGGCCGCAGGCCTTGACCCCAGGCCCCCACTTCTACCCTCCGACCCCTACCCTTCTGGATCCGTAGCTGCGCCGCTGACGCCTTCTTGCTGCTGCCCTTGGTGCCGCCAGCCGACTCCTCCTCCTTCTTCTGCTGTTTCAGCGAGAACAGCTTGATCATCCTGCCGCCGCCGCCGCCGCCGCCGCCGCGGGGCCCGGGACCCCGGCCACCCGGCCCCTCGCCGCCTCTGGTGCCGCCTCCGCTCCTCGGACCCGCAGCCGCGGCCTCCTTCGCTGCCGCCGCCCGCCCGGCCTGCCGCGCCGCTCCGCGCCCACCGCGCGGCCCGCCTCGGCTCCCGTAGTCCGGCCCCGGCCTGCTGCTGCGCCTCGGGCCCGGTCGGCCACGCTCGGGTGGACTCGGCTGTTCTCGGCCCCGCCCGGCCCGCCCCGCCCCCGCGGCGTCAACCCCTAAGCCCGCTCAGGTCTTGAGGGGCTCGGCCGCCGCTGTGGCTGCGGCCTGGGGGCTTACGGTCCCCGCTCACTCGCTCCCTCCGCGAGGGGGCTGCGGTTCCGGGTGGAAGAAGGATTCCGCAGCCACGGTGGCGGCAGCCGGGGCTTCCTCGCGGAGGTCGGCAACGGCCTCGGGCGCCCCGCAGCTTCGGACTTTTCCGCCGCCGACCCGATCCGGCGCTTCCGGTCCGGGCTGCTCTCTGCGCCTGCGCAGCCCCGGCCGCTCCGCGCCGGCCTCTGGGGCTCGGGCTTCTCCGACCTGGTTCGGGCATTTCCGCCCGCGGAGGTGACGGTTCGTTGGCGCCGCGGGCCCTTCCGGGGACGCTCTTCTAGGAAGCCGCGCTTTGGCGGCCATCTTTCAGCGGGGCGGATGTTGGCCGTTTTTCGCCGGCGCACACATCCCGTGTGGGGCGGAAGCACGGCGGGGGACGCGGCGGAGGTGGGTTCGCTCCCCGCGGGGAGCCCGCGGCGGCTCCCGGGTGTGCCGCCTCGAGCTTTGTTAGGGAGTGAAGCCGGAGGGTCATTCGAGCCCGCGAATTTGGAGACCCTGCCCCCGAAACAAGCATAGTTTGTCAGTAGGAAACGTTTTGCACACGGAGGATGTGGCGCTGAGACCCCGGGACCAACCGAGGCGCGCAGCTCGATGCCCGGCAGACCAGCTAGGAAAGCAGCTGACCACCTACATTGTTCTCCTTCAGTCATTGCCCTTTTTTTTTTGGGGGGGGGGGTGTCGGTTGTGGGGCTTGAACTCGGGACCTGAGTGTTGTCCCTGAGCCTCTTTGTACTCATAGCTAGCACTGTACCACTTCACTACAGAGCCACTTCCAGCCTTTTTTTTTTTTTTTTCGAGTTTACTGTCGATAAATCTTACGCTTCAAACTGGGATCCTCATATCTCAGCCTCCTGAGTAACTAGGATTACAGGCATAAGCCACCAGCGGTCACCTTGCAGCTTTTAAATGCAGGAGGAAATGGCTTCTGGGTTGTAAAAGTGTCTTACAAACATCCTCAGGCAGAATCTAGCTTACCAAATGCCAGTTTGTTCATTTTGGTGAATGAGATGGTCTGGCTTCTCTCTTGGAGCTTGGCTCACAGTTGCAGTAACAGCACGGTCCACTTACAAACCTGGCAGCTGAGTCATGTTGGTGGACTCAAGTGTGTTGGATCCCGGGCTTACGACTGCCTTAGTGCTAGGACCCCAGTAGGGAAGGCTGGCCAGTTCTCCAGTGCTTCTCCCACTGGTGGCAAGAAAGCTTAGATTGTTTATGATGGTTGGAGGGGCAGCATGAGGTATAGTTAGGCCCAAAGTGGACAGCTGATTCATAAAGATGGGAGATGGAGTCATAGTCTTGGGAGAATAACTGGGGTAGCATATTTTTCCCAGGCCCTTGGGGAGTAGTCTTACTATCACAAAAGATCCCATGGGTTACTGTCCTGTGACAACAGCTGGATTCCCCATTAAGTTTCTGTTCTGGGGCTCCAGGCCACTTTATGTGGGCATCATTGTGAAAGGCAGGGAACCCACACAATAGGCATATTCACCAAAAGCTCTATGAGAAACAAGGTGCTGCAGGGCCCGGGTGGCTCCACAGGAAACGCACCGGAGCTTCTGGGGAGCAACTAAGTCCCACCTTTTCTGATAGTTTGCCCACTAACTTCCTAACACATAGACAGTCTTGTGAAAATATCTGCTATGGCTTGGTCGCTTCACCTTGACTGATGAGCAGGCTCAGCAGGGTAAATGATCACAGAGAACATTTCCTGAGTCAAGGTGCCCAGGTGCCTTTGCCCTACCTGCAGTTGGGCATTGCCTCTGTGTGTACAGGAGCTGTCCCACTAGAGAGCAGGTGCTGGGCAGCGATGCCTTCTGCCCTGGCCCTGAGAGGCTAGCTGTGTTGCCATCCCCAGAGACCAGGACCGGGTGCTGAGGCGATGCCTTCCATGAGGAGCGCAAACCCTGCACAGTACAGATGAGAGCTCAGCTTGCACCTACATAGTGGTGGGACTAGACATGGGGCTAGCCAGAGGGTGGGTCTGTTGTGAGATGATGCGGAGGCACCAGGAATCAGCTGCTCTGTGTATCCCATGGAGCCACGTAAGCATGGACCGCCTGAATGGAGTCCACGGACTGACTGTGGGGGAGAGTGGAATGTGCCCGGCAAGCAGTAAGCACTGCGGCCCCAGAGGCTGAGGGAGGGGCATCAGCAAAGGGCACTGTGGAGCTTGGGCTACACAAGGAGAAAGCTTGGAGCTT
This sequence comes from Perognathus longimembris pacificus, assembly GCF_023159225.1. NCBI lineage: Eukaryota > Metazoa > Chordata > Mammalia > Rodentia > Heteromyidae > Perognathus > Perognathus longimembris. Next base: position 28,244,803 of record NC_063180.1, read on the forward strand.
ATGTCTGTGGAGGATAGTAGGTGCTACAGTGGGTGACAAAATCCATAAGCCATCATAGAAAAGTCAGATAATTTAGAATGCACCAAAGGAAGTCAGTACTAACCTCTCTAAGATTCCAAAGACAAGTTGAAAAATTCCAGACAAAGCACCCATTAATTCCTGAGTTTCAAGAAAAGGGCTGGGCATATGGCCTAGTGGTAAAGTGCTTGCCTCGCATACATGAAGCCCTGGGTTTGATTCCTCAGAACCACATATATAGAAAAAGCCAAAAGTGGTGCTGTGCCTCAAGTGGTAGAGTGCTAGCCTCCGGTTAAGCCAGGGACAGTGCTCAGGCCCTGAGTTCAGTCCCCAGGACTGGCAAAAATAAATAAATAAATAAATAAATAAATAAAAATAAAATCAAGAAAAGACCAATGACCAATGAAAGATCCGAGGAACATGACAAAAGGATGTGAAAAGGAAAGGCATTTCAGTTAATTAAGCCTCATAAATTATGGTAGGTCTTATAGAGAAAAATGCAATAGGGTTAGTTCATCTATCATTTCCACATTCCCTATGTATATTCTTGTGATGGATATCAGACCCAAGTCCCTCACACATAGTAGCCAAGTACCTCATTACTGAGTCTCATCCTCAGTTAATTTAAACATTTGGAATGCAGTTGTAGTTGTGTGCAGTGCTGGTACACATAATTGGACACCATTGTTGCAAAATTCATTTGAAACAGATGTCTTTCATTGTGAGTAGTTCTAGTTTTAGGTATTTGTCTAGTAGTTGTTTTCTTCCCTGTGCTAAATGACCTATATACAAGATTCTTCAATATTTCAAGCAAGCTAAGAGAACATCAATAGGAACCTGTGTAAATTGTCCACATTGAGCCAGAGTGGGGTTCTATGCTGTTGTCCCAAGAGCTTAGGGTGACCTCTGCTGTTTATGAGGGAAATGGCAGGTGTGTCAGGAAACATGTGGAACAGTGCTGAAATCAGAAATCCAAGAATTTTTTTCCTTAAAAAAATTTTCCTGGGGCTGGGGATATGGCCTAGTGGCAAGAGTGCTTGCTTCGTATACATGAGGCCCTAGGTTCGATTCCCCAGCACCACATATACAGAAAATGGCCAGAAGTGGCGCTGTGGCTCAAGTGGCAGAGTGCTAGCCTTGAGCAAGAAGAAGCCAGGGACAGTGCTCAGGCCCTGAGTCCAAGCCCCAGGACTGGCCAAAAAAAAAAAAAAAAAAATTTCCTCCCAGGGTGCCTGTGACTCAAACCTGTAATCCTAGCTACTCAGGAGGCTGAGAGCTCAGGATTGTGGGTTAAAGTCAACCCAGGCAGGAAAATCTGAGACACTTAGCTCCAATTAACCAAAAGCTGTAGAGTTGTGAATCAAGTGATAGAGGGCTAGCCTACAGCAGAGAAGCTTGGAGGCAGCATTCAGGTCCTGAGTTCAAGTCCCAGGATTGGCACACACAGAGACTGTTATGATTCCTATTGATTACTGAACTGAAATCCTTGTATCTAGGTTTCCTGAGTAGCTAGGATTATAGGCATGAGCCACCAGCAGGGCCTGGGTGATGTCCTTAAGCTTTTTCACTCAAGGCTAGTATCACTTTGAGCCACAGCTCCAGCTTAATTTCTGGTTTTCTGGTGGTTAATTGTAAATGAGCCTTACAGACTTACTTGATTGGTCTAGCTTTGAACCAGGATCCTCAGATCTCAACCTCCAGATTAGCTAGGATTACAGGCACTGGTACTTGGCTTTATTTTTAATCGTTTGAGACAAGGTCTTGCTGTGTAACCCAGGCTGGCCTGAAATTTGCAGTCTTCCACCAACACTCCTAGTTCTGGGTCTACAGATGTGTGCTACTTACCATTCCTGTTATTGTTCTAGCTTTTTGTTGTTGTTGTTGTTGTTGTTGTTGTTGGTCATGGGGCTTGAACTCTGGGCCTGGGCACTGTCCCTTAGCTCTTCAGCTCAAGGTTAGTGTTCTAGCCATTTGAGCCACAGTACAGAAAATGTAGCCCATTCCATTTCATAAGTTACACCTTAACCTAACTTTTTAATATTTTATTATTGGGCTTACTTATTAGCCTTTTTAGGGTTTGCTGAAGATGGCGGGCCACTTCCAGTTTTCTGGTGGTTAATTGGAGATAAGAGTCTCAGGGACTTTTCTGCTCAGGCTGGCTTTGAACCGCAATCCTCAGATCTTAGCCTCATGAGTATCTACAGGTATGAGCCACCGGCACTTGGCTTAGCTTTTTAAAAAATACATTAAGTCCACCAAGATGAGGGAACAAGTAAACAAAGATACAAACCAAAATTCCTCACATTTTCTATTCCAGAAAGATAAATAGATCATAACTCTGTATCAGACTAGAAGGTAAATACTGAGATGCAGAGGTGAAGCCAAAAAGTTGAAAAGAAATCTAACTCCAAAGAAAGTTCTGAAAGTCCAGGAGTTGAAGGCCTTAGGGCCATGCTGGGAACATCATGGTCCATCACCTGGGTATAGCAGGCTGCTTCCCTAGGCTCTGAAAGTACCAAATTTTTAGCCATTATGACACTGCAGTGTCTCACATCTATGATTTTTTTTCTCCCATCCTACCAGAAGGTTGTTAAATGTGAGCGATGGCAGTGAGGAGGCCAGGAGGGCTAAGTACACAGTCAAAATGGGTGCTGAGATGCCATCTTCTTTATCAGCCATCTGCTCACATTCCCTAAGAAGTGGGTCTTTTGGGGGGAAGTAAATCCCTCCTCCACAGTTCTGCCACAGCCAACAAGCCCCTTACCCAGCTGCTTGGAGCTGCAGTTCAAGCGGTAGAGTGACAGCTGTGAGTGAAAACAGTGAGGAACCACCACTACCACTACAAAAAAAGTGACATCAGTGGAAACCTCCATGGAAAAGTCTAGAAGATAGTGATGAAAGTTTTTCTACAGGATAAGAGTAGGAAGACACAGCAGTGAAAAAAGGAATGGAAAGAACCAGGGCATGGTGATGCACACCTTGTAAATCCCAGCCACATGGGAGGTGGACATTGGAGGGCCTCACTGTGAGGCTACTCCCCAACAAAAGCAAGACCCAGTCTGAAAGAACAGAACTAAAGCAACAAGGGCTAGGGATATGGCTCAATTGGTAGGGTGCTTGAGTAGCAAACATGAGGCTCTCTGTTCAAACCCCAGTACCAACTGCCAACACAAAACAAAAGAACCAAAGGCTAGAGTGAAGTAATGGATATCTCAGAAACACAGAACAGAAGAAAGGAGATAAAGGAGGACTTGAATTCAGTTTTCCCCTCCTTTCTGTCCCTCCCTCCCTCCCACCCTCCCTCCCTCCCTCCCTTCCTTCCTTCCTTACTTTTTTCCTCTTCCTTCTTTCCTTGCCATCTTTCTTTCATTTCTTTTCTTGCTAAGTATACAGCTGCCCTGGAATTTCCTGAAAATTCCCATATTGAGATGTGAATTTCACATCAAAAGTGCTTACCAACAGACATAATAGAAAAACATCTAAGACTGACTTATAAAATGATTTCTAGGGGGGAGGGGGGTATGAGGGACAAGGTAACAAACAGTACAAGAAATGTATCCAATGCCTAACGTATGAAACTGTAACCTCTCTGTTCATCAGTTTTATAATAAAAATTAAAAAAAATAATAATGAACTACTCAGAAAAAAAATGATTTATAGGGTAAAAGGTATAACTATACCAGTAGAGTGCTTTATTACCATACAAAGCCCTGGGTTCAATATCTAGTACTTCACAATAAATTTTAAGTAAGCAGGGCTGTGAATATGGCCTGGGGGCAAGAGTGCTGCCTTATTTAATTAAGTAAGCAAATGTTTCCATCAAATTTGAGTAAGACAAATGTGTGTTCCAGTTACATTTCATATTTTAACTTCCATACCAGAATGAATAGGAAGTTTTACCAAATATCAGAGAGAGACACAAAGCTGGAGACACTGTGTGATTGAGAAGACTCTTGGCCTTTCCTTATTGGATACCTGTATTGTGTTAGAGCCCCTTCTGCCCTATGCACTGAGCTGTTTTTCTCACAAGGTCCTCACCTCCCCACTCTTGATACTGAACCAGCAGGATCCACACAAGTGTCAGGAGACCATACAGGATATTTGCAAGAGAGATTTAAGTGTGCAGAATATAGCCTTTGCTCTCAAGAGGTGTTCTGACATTGTGAGAAGTTAAGAGGAGCCAGGAGGTCAGTGATGGGTTTCTTTTGAGGGCAGAACTTTCATAGCATGCTGGGCATGTGTCTTCCAAAATGGGTACCTAGGGCATGCTAGAGTGAAGGCTTCATGGGTAGTTTCAGTACCAGTGTTGATGGGCACAGTGGACCATAAGGAGGGCTTGGCTCCACCGTGCCATTGTGACTCATCTGGGGAGAAGAGGTCCTCCATTTTCTCCTGCCACAGATCCCATGGGAGCTCATGACATGGAGTGTCAGGGTCTTAAGCCCCCCGCGCTCCTTACCTGCGGGAGAGATGGGGAAACATGCCCCGACCGGGTGAGCCAAGAAGAGGAAAGGGTCAACAGACTGCCCGCACCCAGCCCTTCCTCACTGGAGAACAAACAGATGGCCTGGGAGCTAAGGCAGTGCAAAGTCACATTTATTGAGGTTGATCTTGCTCTTAAATAAGGCACAGGAGCCAATCAGGTCAAAGATAGGAAGGGGAAGGGTGTACGTGCACCTATTTAGGGACTGTGAGGGGAGGCCTGAGCTGTCCGTCAAAGGTGGAGGGCCGAGGGACCAGTCCTAAGAAGTGGCCTAATTTTATGTCACAGCCCACAGGACTGCCTCCAGGTTCACCACCAGGTGCCATCTTAGCCACACGTGGTCCCAAGGCTGGGAGGCATGGCCAGCTAGAACCACCTTTCTGGTGAAATAGCCACATGTGACCCCAGGGCTGGGAAACAGGTATGGCCAGCTAGGACCCCCTTTCTGGGTTGTGGCATAATAGCCACGTGGCCCCAGGGCTGGGAAACAGGCGGGGCCAGCTAATTGCCCCTTTCTGATGTAACACGCCCTGGCATGTCCCACATGGAGGGCTCAGGTCCAGTCCTGCTGTGAGGAGAGGTCTGGTCCAGCCCTGTCCCATAGCCCACAGTGCTCACTATACTGGCAGGGCTCAGTGAGGGGTTTGAGTGACACACCAAACGGGCTCCGGGGACAGAGTTGCTTGTATCCTGTGCTGGGCTCACCTGGGCCACTTTAGGTAGGAGGAGGGCTGCAGCCTCTTGGGTAGTAGGAAGCAGCCCAGACTCCAGGAGCTCTATAAGGAAAGAATACCATCAGATAGCCCAAGGGAGGTCCCACCTTGCCGGCCTTCCCAATGGTTTGCCAAATGTCAGATCTAGGCTGGGAAGATCTGGACATGGGCTTGGGGCAGAGTAGATTAGGGCCCACTGTGGGTGGCAGGCTCAGGTACTCCGGCTGGGAGTTAAGTATGAAGGGCAAGTTTCAGCACTATGTGGTCTTCTTAGCAACACCCACTAGTGAATAAGCCTGCTTCCCAGCTACCAGGGGATTACCTTCAGTGGACATCACCGCAAGTTCTACATGGTCCACTCAGGGAAAAGCCCCCTCCATGCTTGTACAGAGCTATGGCAATGTGGTTGTGTTAGCCAGGCTTTCCTCATAAGGGACAGAGAGTGAGGTTGATAGGAATGCTTTCCTCTAACAAGGCCTGGCCCAGTGGAATTCAGACTGGTCAGAGCGAGCTCTTCTGTTCCACCTGGTAAGGCTTTAGGTCTTCACTCTGACTGGCCTCACGTGAATCCTCTGTAACCTTCTGCTATTCATTCATGTGAAGATGGAGACGCAAGTGCCCAAGTTGTGTGTCAGCCCCAGGTTCTGGATTTTGAGGCTTAGTTTGAGCTCCCTGCTGAAAGCTGGAGGGCTCTGTCTTCTCTGATAGATAGGACCTCCCGACCCTCAACCTGGATTGTGACCTGGGGAGATGCCCCCACCAAGTTGAGAGTGATGCTGGGTACAGTCAAGGTTCATGAGCACCCACTCCAGAACGCCAAAGTCTGCCTGGCCAACACCTTCTGACTAGACCCTCTAAAGTCTTCCTTCCCCTAGGCCCCAAGTAGGGAGAAAAAGGCCCACTTGTTGGTGCAGGTCTACTTGTTACCCTTCCTCTCTGCTAGCCTGCGGCCCATGTATCAACACAATTCCAGGTGGTGTAGGGATGAACTTGCAAGAACCCTTCCTGTCCTGAGGAGCCTCACAGAGGATCCCTGTTACAGGTGCTTACCACATTTGCACCATACAGGCAGAAGAAGGTGTTTCTGGCCATGTAAAGCACTTCCCAGGGCAGAAAACAGCTGGATGGTGCTCCAGTCCTGAGATGCATTCAGGTCCATTAACTCGCCCATCTCTGAGGCCAGCTCAGCTCTCTGTGAAGCCTGTCAACCAAGGCAGCAGCCTCTTTAGGGCTGTCTGGATGTTGTCCTTGTATTTGAGCTTGAATCTCAGGGGAGCAGTGCACCCCGGAGCTAAGAGTTACAATCAGGTCCCTGGATGACACATCTGGCTGCAGCCATTGGTGACACAGCCCATGAAGCCAGGCTAGGGCCTCTTAGGGTTCTGTTGCCTCCTCCTAGTGGCAGCACCAGAATTGGAGGTGTGCATCTTCAGAGGGTGGCGCAAAGCAGCAGTCGGAGAAGGATCTACTCCTGCAGGACTTCAGCTGCAACCTCTCAGCCTTGTCCTATGTGCTCTTTTTTGAAAACGCCTTCATTGTGTCGGCCATCCCCATCTGGTTGTACTGGCGAATGTGGCACATGGATAGCATTCAGTCTGCCGTTCTCTATAGCGAAATGACTCTTGTGAGCACCTACCTGATGGCCTTTGCATATAAGAACGTCAAATTTGTTCTCAAGCACAAACTAGCACAGAAGAGGGAAGATGCTGTTTCCAAAGAAGTGACTCGAAAACTTTCCGAAGCTGACAATAGAAAGATGTCTCGAAAGGAGAATGAAAGAATCCTGTGGAAGAAGAATGAGGTTGCTGATTATGAAGCAACCACCTTTTCCATCTTCTACAACAACACCCTGTTCTTGGGCCTGGTCATTGTGGCCTCCTTTTTCATACCGAAGAACTTCAACCCCATGGTGAACTATATCTTGTCCATCAGCACTTCATCAGGACCCATCGTCCTCCCGTCAACTGGCTCCAAGTAGCCTCAGCCACACCCGCCTCACCCCTGTCCGTGGCCTTGGCCCGCCATAGTGGGGGCAGCAGCCAGGGGGCCAGGTAGGAGGTACACAAGATGTCTTTATGGTATGGAGTTGGGAGGTTTAAAAACAAAACAGAATGTAATTGAGTATTTGTTTATTGGCTCTCCTTTGACAGACTGTTGAAATTAAATGAATTGAAAGGGAAACTCAGTGTCAGGACATTTATTAAAGGTAAGAAGTCTCGCAATGTACTATAATCACCAGAAGAGAAAAGAACTTGTTTCCTTGATTTGTCAGAGGTCACGTTAACCTGGACTGAGCTGTTACTATTTGTAATAGCAGCAAGAAGTTAATAACTGGTTCTCTGTGTTCCAAGCACAATATTACAACTTTTTGACCCATAAATATCAGAATGAGTTGTCTTCCCCAGGGAATGAACAGAAGCTTTGTGTTTGTAAATCTTAATTTGTGATTGGTAATAACTCAGACGTAGAAACAGGGCTTCTCTGACTTGTGGACAAATTTCTTTTTGTTTCTTAAAGAAAGGCAGCCTCGTTAGTCACCTAAAAATAGTGCCCAGGCCTCTGAGAGTTGGCCTGTGGGGTTAAAGCACATGCTGTTCAGCTGAATGCTTTATTCCTGGGTGGCCAGGGAGGTCAGCTTGACCCTGCCATGTTGGCTGGATGTGTGAAGTCACTGGGTCATTGTTTCTCGCGATTGGCGTCTTGACATCACTGGCAGAGAGCCTCCTTCCTCAGTCCTTCCTCAGTGCTGACATGAGAAGGTCCAGAAAGTTTTTGTGAACTTGGTTCTGGATTGTGAAGCACTCCCCAAGGAATTTACAGTGGTTGAATTGTGTGTCAGCAGTTGCCTGTTGATAGCCCACAGGTTCCCGTCCACAGGGAACAACAGACAGCGCAGCCAAGGGCAGGCTCATCGCTGGGCTGGGCTTCTTTGCCAGTGTGTGCGGATAACCTGCTTTTGCATGTAATATGCAACATGACTGGGTCAAGTTTGGAAGCTGGTCATCACTTATGATGTAAGTTTCATATTCCTTTTAGCTCCTGCATTCCACTGATTTCCTACAAACAGTACCTTAAAGGCATATATGTCTCTGATCTCTACTTTCCACTTCTAAAGTTAAGGCAAATATTGCAAGTAGCATTAAATATTTGTGATTTGAGGCATTTACCAAGTGTCCAACCTACATCCAAGAATTAGGAAGATGGACGACTCTGTTGGTCTAGTGACCTCCAGTGTCAGAAATTGTAATTACATGCCATCACTGCTTCTAGAGGCAGTGGTACATTATTATTCAGGTGCTGTTGCTAAATAGTGTAGAATGAATAAGACATTCCAAAGAGAGTGACTGCACAGCAGGGTCATGTTTCCCCCCTTTTTCTTGGATGATACTTGGCATCACTTGCTCCCTAGGCAGGCTGTCTGCCACTAAGTTGAGCTGAGCTGGTGGTTTTGGCGACAGGGTCTCATTTCCTGCCCAGCATGTGCCTAGACCATGGTCTGCATTTCTGAGGCTTTCTTTTGCCGGAGTGGCAACAGTGCATTGCTGCATGCATCTTTCCTCCACAGAGAGGGAATACTGTGGCCTTTTCTGCCTGCGATACTTCAAAGTAGCTTGGATTACAGGCATGAGCCACTGGCTTATGGCTATATTCCCTTTCTCCCCCACCCCCTTTTTGTTTTTAACTATTGAGTTTGACTGGTGTCTTTTTTTAAAACTAGAAACACGGACAAATGCTTTTTAAATGGCTGGTGAAAATGGCTACTAGATGGCATTGCTGTATGGGTGGGAATGAACATCACCATTAGGGTGGTACCATAGGTTTAGCCCATTGGGGCATGGAATAAGGTGGCTTTGCCTAAAACTTCACAGATTTCATCTGAGTTAAATCAGAAGTGTTAGTAAGAGTGAAAAACTTGTTTTGTCTTGCTTGTTGCAGATGGCTCTCTTTAAGGTCATGATATTTCCTAACTTCACATATTGCTAAGCAAGTTTCTGTTGTGTCCATTGGGTTCTGCACACACAGCTCAGCAGTTCTCACTAAGGACTGAATGTGGCAGTACCTTGCTCTTAGGTGTAGAGCCTGACCCATCACGAAAATGTGACAGGTACTGTGTAGAATGAGAATTTGGATATGCTTAATCAGACTTTGCTAGAAAAACCCATGGCAAAAGTTTTATTTTCAAGCTACCCACTACCTAACAGCAGTAAGATAAAAGATTCAAAGCAACTTCCCTCCTTCTCACTTGGGACAGGGTGAAGCTGGAGTGGGAATTTTTTGTTTCCCTGTATATTTAATTGGTGTTTGAGTACGGTGTGCCAAGACAGTTTGAAACAAGATTTGCAGTAACTGTAATGTGGAGCTTGGATTTATACTTGGAATTCTTAGGAAGTCTTACTTAACAAGCATGATTAAACTTTGCTTCTTAAAATGTAAAAAAAAATTTTTACCCGTTATGGGATGCACAGTGCTATCTCATTTTACTCTACTGCTAAACCACATTCCCAACCCACACAGACTGTTTTTTCTTGAACAGTTGTGGGGCTTGAACTCTGGGCTTGGGTGCTGTCCCTGACCTCTTCAGCTCAAGGCTAGCACTCTACCACTTGAGCCACAGCACCACTTCTGGTTTTCTGGTGCTTAATTGTAGACTAAGAGTCTTACTGACTTTTCTGCTCAGGCTGGCTTTGAACCAGGATTCTCAGATCCTGAGTAGTTAGGATTACAGGTGTGAGCCACTGGAGCCTGGCTCACACAGATTTTTAATTTGGTCCAAAGTAGGGTATTTTACTGCCTGAACTTGCTGCACCCTGCAACCTTCCAGGTGTCCTTGGTTCCTCTCTGTCCAAGGTTCCCTCTACGGACTGTTCTCTGTCAATCTCATTTTCTTCAGCTTGCTGTGCACTGCCTCCTCCATAGAGTCTCACCAATCTGGAGGAGATCCGCCTGTGTTGTTCTGCCCCAAAATACAAGCATACCCTTGATCCCACACTAGCAACCTATCTGGTCCCATCCACTCGCCAGTATTCTTCCATAAGACCATAGGACCAACATCTGGAGGCTTATTGTCCCAATGCTTTTCAGCTGCAGTCAAGCCTTTAGGAGGAACATTTAAAAAACATGTTGGGCTGGGAATGTGCCTTATGTTAAGAGTGTTTGCCTTGCATGTATGAAGCTCTGGGTTCGATTACTCAGAACCACATACACAGGAAAAGCTAGAAGTGGCATTGTGGTTCAAATGGCAGAGTGCTAGCTTTGAGCAAGAGAAGCTCAGGGACAGTGCCCAGGCCCTGAGTTTAAGCACCAGGTCTACCCCCCCCCCCAAAAAAAAAGTAGAGTATCCAATGAAGTATCACTGAAGATGAAAGGGCAATTTTTTAAAAAAATTGCCAGTCCTGGGCCTTGGACTTGGGGCCTGAGCATTGTCCTTGGCTTCCTTATGCTCAAGGCTAGCACTCTGCCACTTGAGCCACAGTGCCACTTCTGGCCATTTTCTGTATATGTGCTACTGGGGAATTGAACCCAGGGCTTCACGTATGGGAGGCAAGCACTCTTGCCACTAGGCCATATTCCCAGCCACAAAAGGGCAATTCTTATCCTGGTCTCCCCCTTTTATTTTCTCCAATTGTGACTTTCTCATATCATTGGCACATTCAACTATTGCTTGGTCCTGGAGATGATAAGGACTGCCTGTGGTATGGGCAATGCAAAAATTTCTTTTTTTTTGGCCAGTCCTGGGCCTTGGACTCAGGGCCTGAGCACTGTCCCTGGCTTCTTTTTGCTCAAGGCTAGCACTCTGCCACTTGAGCCACAGCGCCACTTCTGGCCATTTTCTGTATATGTGGTGCTGGGGAATCGAACCCAGGGCTTCATGTATATAAGGCAAGCACTCTTGCCACTAGGCCATATCCCCAGCCCCCAGTGCAAAAATTTCTATGAAACAGAGGTTCTGGAAGTCCAGAATGGGCTATGATGTGCTGAATGAAACAAGATGCAGGGTTTTACAAATGGGGTTGGGTAAGGTTAGAGCTTAGGGTTAAGGTTAGATTTTATTTTTTTGCCATTTCCGGTGCTTGAACTCAAGGCCTGAGCACTGTCTCTGGCTTCTTTTTGCTCTAGGCTAGCACTAAACCACTTGAGCCACAGCACCACTTCCAGCTTTTTTCTATATATGTGGTGCTGAGGAATCGAACCCAGGGCTTCATGCATATGCGGCGAGCACTTTACCACTAGGCTATATTCCCAGCCCTTAGGGTTAGATTGTGTTTTGCCAGTCTTGCAGCTTGAACTCAAGGCATGAGTACTGTTCCTGGATTCTTTTTGCTCAGGGCTAGCACTCTACCTCGTGAGCCACAGAGTCACTTCTGGATTTTTCTAGATATGTGGTGCTGAGGAATCAAACCCTGGGCTTCATGTATATGAGAGAAACACTCTACCACTAGGCATTATCCCCAGATCTTCGGTTAGGGTTTTGAATAAACCATTGTTTCTTCTGCTTTTTATGAGTTCTGATTAAGCTCTATTGATGGTAGTCTTTCTGTATATTTTAGCTACCTACACCTAAATGTTTCTTCAAGATTTTGATAATTTAGAGGCAGTAGAAATGTACATTTGAAGTGAATAAGTCTTCTTCACTTTTAAGAAGATGTGGCTATTTCATCCTAATTTTGATATTATTTCACTCTTTATATTGTTGTAATATGCAAAAGTGCGTACAATGCAGTTTTAGAACTTGTGTTTTAATAGCAGTGTTGACTGTTAAAGTTTGGCAGTTGTGGACACTGAACACTAGGGGGAGCCAGTTGTATTCACATTGGGAATGTTCCTGTAATTGCTATGATTTTTTTTTTTTTTCGGTCCTGGGGCTTGAATTCAGGGCCTGGGCTCTGTCCCTGAGCTCTTTTGCTAAAGGCCAGTGCTCTACCACTTTGAGCCAGGGCTCCACCTGTTTTTTTTGACTGGTTAATTGGAGATAAGAGTCTGGAGGCCTTTCCTGCCCAGGGTAGCTTCAAACCAATCCTCAGATCTCAGCCTCCTGAGTAGTTAGGATTACAGGCGTGAGCCACCAGCGTCTGACTTAAGATTTTTTTTTTTTTTTTACAATATTGCATAGAAAATCTCCCAAATAAGAACAGATTTTTTTTAGATTATGTGATTATGTGTGTGTGTGTGTGTTTAGGATATTTTTTCACAGAACAAAAAGTTTATCATCAGAAGTTATATTCATGCAAGTTATAATTTTGAGTGCTTTATACATAAGTAAAATGTATATAAACACGTATTTAAATTTATAACAACTTGTACTAATGAAGCTCTTTTTAATCTATACCTAAGGTAGGTAAATAGGAGAGAAGTTAATAAAAATATGGTGTCCAATTTCTATAGCTGAGCAATATAACTAAATGCAATGCAGTAGAGTATATTATACCCTAAAAAAGTAACAAAACTAAAACAGCACTATAATTAAATAAAAAATGGGCAAATGAGCCATGCACTGGTGGCTCACACCTGTAATCCTAGCTACTTAGGATGCTGAGATTTGAGGATCTTTGTTCCAAGCCAGCCTGGACAGGAAAGTTCATGAAACTCTCATCTCCAATAACCACCCGAAAACTGGAACGGGAGCTGTGGTTCAAAGTGGTAGAGTGCTAGTCTTGAGAAAAAAGAAAAAGAGAAAAGTCAGTGCAAGTGCCCAGGCCCTGAGTTCAAGCCCCATGAATGACCAAAAAAAGAAAGAAAACAAAAAAAAAGAGACAGGAAGATCATGAGAGTCCAGCCTGAGTTACATAGTAATATTCTATCTAAGAAAAACCACACAACCAAAAGTAGAACTATTATATGATTCAGTTTCCCCATTCCTGAGTGTGTATCTATCTATCTATCTCCAGTGGAGTCGAAGTCCTCATACAAAGAGCTGTGTATACACTCTTGTTATTGTGGAATTATTCACAATAGCTAAGACATAGAATCAGCTTTGGTATCTATGTATGGTTGGACACATAAAATGTATATAATACAAGATATTATTCACCCATAAAAAAATAACATTCTCTCTCTCTCTCTCATCAGTCCTGGGGCTTGAACGTAGGGCCTGGGCACTATCCCTGAGCTTTTTTGTTGAAGGCTAGTGCTCTGCCCTTTGAGCCACAGCTCCACTTCTGGCTTTTTCATGGTTAAGTGGAGATAAGAGTCTCACGAATTTTCTTGCCTAGTTGGCTTTGAACCTTGACCCTCAGATCTCAGCCTCCCGAGTAGTTAGGATTACAGGAGTGAGTTACTGGTGCCCAGCATGTTTTTATTTTTATTATTATGTGTTTTATTATTAATTGGGTGCCAAATATAAACCAGTGAGGGGGGGCATCCATGTCCTCAGCCACAGGACCATATTCCCAGCCTGAACTATCTTTGTATGCATATATAATACATAGGGTTTTTTTTTGTCTAAAACCAACGCAATAAACTATTTAGTATACATATATTCTTTATTAAATGTTGAAAAACAGGCTTGTAGTTGGTAAATCTGTTATGCTGTTTTCAAACATATTTTTAGTTACCTACCAGTGGTTGAGTACATAGGTGCTCAAATCTACTTGTGCTTTTACTTCATTTCACCTACTGGACATTCTCTAAAGTCCCTCATCTGTTAACATGAAGAGCATTGACTGTAAGGCATGTTTAGCTAATCTTCCAGCCTTACTAGGCTTGATAAGTGTTTTGAGATCATAATCTATTATAAAGAGCATCTGCTAATATGCAATTTGTGTATGCATTTTACTGTTTTTCTTTTAATCTTGACAGCATTTGTTTGAAGTTTCTAGGGTTTTCATAACAAAATGCCCCATAACAAAAATTAAAAAAAAAATCATTTTCTGGCAGTCCTAGAGGATAGAAGTCCAGAAGAATGCTCAGGATGCAACGATATTGCTTCTGTCTAGCAGATGGCTGCCTCCTTACCTTCTCATGCAGGACCTTCTCTGTGCCGCCTTGTCTGTCCACTTCTGCATATAAGGACACTCATCTGGTTTGATCATCAGGGTGATGGCTTCATTTTGACTTGACTACCTCCTTAAAGGCTCTCCCTACAATCCCAGATGGTGAGGATCAATGAGGGCTTCCACACTGAGACAGTGCAACATTGGATGGAATGCAGCTTCAGATCACCTTGTAGACACATTTCATAAAGAATTAAACCTGTCTGCAAAGGGAGATGCAGTTAAGTCAAACTAAAATAAAGCTTAATTAATTTTTCTTTGATTAAATGTTAAATCAGGTCAAGATGCCTTGCACATATTATGGACACCAGATTTTTTTTTTTTGTCCAGTCTTGGGGCTTGGGACTCAGGACCTGAATATGTCCCTGGTTTCTTCTTCTTATTTTTGTCCTCAAGGGTAATTATCACTCTACCTCTTGAGGTACAGTACCACTTCTGGCTTTTACTGTTTATGTGGATCTCAGGAATTGAACCCAGGCTTCATGCATGCTAAGCAAGCACTCTAACATAAGCCATATTTCCAGCCCTGGAAATAAAAAAAAATTTTTTTTTGGCCAGTCCTGGGCCTTGGACTCAGGGCCTGAGCTCTGTCCCTGGCTTCCTTTTGCTCAAGGCTAGCACTCTGCCACTTGAGCCACAGCGCCACTTCTGGCCGTTTTCTGTATATGTGGTGCTGGAGAATCGAACCCAGGGCTTCATGTATATAAAGCAAGCACTCTTGCCACTGGGCCATATTCCCAGCCCCGAAGCATACAGCTTTTCTGACTCTGGCAGCAAGTACTACCGGAGCTGACAACAGAGGCAGGAACACAAGGGAGCTACTACTATCTGCTATGTGAAAAGAGCAAACAAAGTGAAATCCTCTAACAGTGCCTGGGCACTGTCTCTCTGCTTATGTGCCTAAAGTGAGTACTCTACCACTTTAAGCAATGTTCAGAATATGGCTTTTGGGTGCTTCATTGGAGCTTCAGAGTATCAAGAACACCCTGCCTGGGCTGGCTTTGACGCCCAGCCTTTGGAGTAGTTACAATGACAGACATGAGCCACTGGTGCCTGGATTCAAGCTGGCTGTTCCTGGAGGTCGTTCCAAGTCATGGGCCTTGTAGTTGTGCTGTCAACGAGGCCAGAATGACCCATGAGGGTATTCCATGTCCTGAACTCACTGTGCATCATGCCTTTGCCTAGAAAAGTGATCCTCACCACAGAGGTGACCATCAGGCATGGAGCCATCACCACACCCTGAGCGGGCAGCGCATGTGCAGTTGGCCAAGGTGACTGCTCAGCCACACCCAGGACCCATCAGCCAGAACATTCACTGCCTCATCATGGCCTCAGTGCCTGGTGACTGGGGATGGAAAGGAGCAGGGCATCCTCCTGGTTTCCCTGAGCCTCACCTGTCACTGGCCTGGGGCTAGACATGACAGTGCCTCTGTGGGCCAATGGTGAACAGAGATATGGGAATTGGACATCTCACTCAGGGGAATAAGACCTCTCTTAGGGTGACAATCTCATAGGAAAAGAAAGCATAGGGGGAGAGGAGAAATCCACAGCAGGAAGGGAGCAGAAGGAGTTGAGTATTGGGGAGGAGGCCTGGGTGGCTGGAGACAGGTTGGAGGAGGGTGGACAAGACAGGACTCAGGGCCCAAGGAACAGCCTCTCCCAAGGCGGAATTGACAACCAGCCACACACGGAGTAAGGGCCAGTTCCTGGGATCCCCGATCCCTGCAGGCTCCAGCCAGGCCTCATCCTTCTGGTCTCCAAGAGGAGGTGGCCATGGGCTCCACTGAGACAGAAGCTGGGCAGTGGCAGTGCCCTGTTGAACTGAGCCTCTATTTAGTGTTTTTCTGTCTGGTGGATGGGCCCTGGGGGCTCTTGAACCCTGAGGCCTCCCAAACAGCAGCCCACACTATCTCAGATGAGTCCTTGGCATTAGGGATGGGAGGTGGGACAGACAAGAAGGAGAGAGGAAGAAGAGAGACAGAGCCAACCCAAGTCCCAAGTTCTCTGGCCTGGAACTTGGTGGTCATTCCCCCTGTCCCATTCCTTAGCAGTCAGGTGTGGAGAGCAGACTATGTGGAGGGGAGGGCCCTAGGTGCTTGGGCACCAAGAAGCTTGGGTGAGTGTGTCCTCTAGCTCAGTGGCCAGGCGTAAAGCTGAACCACAGGGCTCAACTCTGGGAGTCGTGGGAGGACAAGGACAGGTCTGTGGCACAAGGGCCTGGTCTCTGAGTCTCAGCCATTCCCATCACGTTCAAGAGTGAATCTAAGACATTAATATTTCTATTACACAGATAATTCTATGGATTGCCAATTTTTGTAGGGCATATGTGAATTAAAAGTACTTTTTTAAGAGTACTTCTTCATAACACATATTTTAGTATATAAAATAGATCCTGTTTTTGGATAAATTTGTATATTCATTATTTGAACACTAGTTGTAAGATCATTTGCAACACTGTAAATATTATAAAAATGAAAGCCCTAGGGCTGGGAATATGGCTTAGTGGTGGAGTGCTTGCCTCGCATTCGTGAAGCCCTGGGTTTGATCCCTCAGTACCACATACATAGAAAACACCAGAAGTGGCGCTGTGGCTCAAGTAGCAGAGTGCTAGCCTTGAGCACAAAGAAGCAGGGACAGTGCTCAGGCCCTGAGGTCAAGCACCAGGACTGGCAAAAAGAAAGGAAAAAAATTAAAGACCTGATATTTTCCTGTTCTTTCCAATAATTCTAATGAATATTCAAGGTACTTTGGCCTTTTAAGAGGCTGAGAGGTATCTCATGGATATAATTGATACTTAGACATTAGCATGTCCTTTCTTTCTTTTTACTTGAAGTACATTTCTTTAAAAGGGCCTGAAACAGGGGCTGGGAATATGGTCTAGTGGTAGTGTGCTCGCCTCCCATACATGAAGCCTTGGCTTTGATTCCTTAGCATGAAGCCTTGGCTTTGATTCCTTAGCACCACAGATACAGAAAAAGCCACAAGTGGTGCTGTGGCTCAAGTGGTAGAGTGCTAGCCTTGTACAAAAAGAAGCCAGGGACAGTGTTCAAGCCCTGAGTTCAAGTCCCTTGAGGGGCAAAGAAAAAAGAAAGAAGAAAAACACAATTAAAAAGAGGGAGATAGAAAGACAGAGAGAGAGAGAGAGAGAGAGAGAGAGAGAGAGAGAGAGAGAGAGAGAGAGAGAATATGAGAAAGAATCAGATGTGTTTTTGTATATATATATATTTTTTGGCCAATTTGGGGGCTTGTGAATTCAGAGCCTGGGCACTGTCCCTGGCTTTTTGCTGAAGGATTACACTCCACCATCTGACCCCTAGCACCACTTGTTTTTTTCTATTTTTGTGCTCTGAGGAATCCAAACCAGGGTTTCATGCATGCATGCTAGGCCAGCACTCTAGTGCTAAGCCACATTCCCAGCCCTTGGAAGGGTGTGGGCCTGTTTCTTTTTTATCCACCTGCTCACAAAAGCCATGTTTAGGAACGGCTGGCCAAACCTCAAAAATTTGCCTGTGACAAGTTCCCTATTTGATAGAAAGACTTCATTCCTCGAATTGACTTTGTGCTCACCTATAACATGGCAGCCATTCTTTCATTTTAGTGGACAAGGAAAAGAATAGCCACACAGTAGAAGGTGCAGGGGAAAAGAACACCAGCAGTCCAAATGTCCTTTAGCAAATGTCCTTTAGCACACAGAGTACACTCAAGTCTCAGTCAAAATAGGATCAAACATCCAAGTGCTATGTTCAAGTTTCCTCACTCATTCTGGTGAGGACAGTCTGGCTGCCCTCTGTCCAGGAAGGGCCTGTCATGACTGCATCCACATCTATCCACATTACCATCATGCTTATCCTTTACTTGAGAAGGCCCAGATGAGGGATTTGAACATGGGACACACCTGCACACTGGAGCCAGCCATACTCAGCAGCTTCCTCTAGGAGAAGTGGGTGGGAACCACACAGCCTGTTCTGTAAAGGTCTAGTTCAACGAGTGAGAACCGTCACCACAGAGAACACTAGGTAGTTTGGGAAGAAGAAAAGGATTTCAGTGTCAATGAAGATGGCCATTCTATAGCCACCTGGAAGCAAAGATTCCCAGCTGGCACTGATGGTTGACCACACTGAGTACACTCAGCTGTCCTTCGGCTGTCTAGTTGCATTTTCCTTTTCCTGGCCCTGGGACTTGAACTCAGGGCCTGGGCACTGTTCCTCTGTTTATGTGCCTAAGGCCAGTGCTCTACCACTACAAGCACTACACAGAATGTGGTTTCTGGGTGGCTCATTGGAGCTCAGAGTGTCAAGAGCACCTTGCCTGGGCTGGCTTTGACATACAGCCTACTGAGTAGTTAAGATGACAGACATCAGCCTCCAGTGTCTGGCTTCAAGCTGTCTATCTCTGGAAGTCCTATCTAGTCACAGGCCTTGTAGTTGTGCTGTCAACAACGAGGCCGGCATGACCCATGAGGGTGTTCCATGTCCTGAACTCACTGTGTGTCGTGCCTTTGCCTTGAAAAGTGATCCTCACCACAGAGGTGACCATCAGGCATGCAGCCATCTCCACGCCCTGAGCGGGCAGCGAATGTGCAGTTGGCCAAGGTGACTGCTCAGCCACACCCAGGACCCATCAGCCAGAACATTCACTGCCTTGTCATGGCCTCAGTGCCTGGTGGACTGGGGATGGAAAGGAGCAGGGCGTCCTCCTGGTTTCCCTGAGCTTCACCTGCCACTGGCCTGGGGCTAGACATGACAGGGCCTCTGTGGGCCACTGGTGAACAGAGATATGGGAACTGGACATCTCACTGACCTAGGGGCAAGGACACACACGCTGCAGCCAGCAGAGAAGGAAGCACCTCAGGCTGGATTCCCAGAGCGTCAGTTTCCTTGGCTAGGTGTGGGCTCCTCTAGGGCCCTGATGGCACATGACCGTTTGTGGTGCTGAGGTAAAGCAGGGAGGACAGGATGTCAACAAGGCTGTAACTGGCAGGTGTCCTGGCCCATGAGTGAATGAAGGAGAGTAGGGATGGTCCCTGGTGTGAAGTGCAGGCCCTTCTGTCTGACTGCAACACGTGTGCTGGAATAGAAGGATGACCTCTAGTCCTAAAGCCATACCAGTCTTGAGTGTCAGTGTGACTACAGGAGGGTTGTGTGTGATGATGTCTACAGACTGTGCAAAGGCAGCTTGACCACATTTGGGTGTTGTTGGTGTGCAAGCTGTCTTCTGACTTCCTGCAGGTGAGAGGCCATCTCCCCACACCAGGTCCTCCCTGTGCATGTGCAAGCAGGAGGCTACCCATCCATTCCCACACTTGAGCTAGGGAGGAGGGGTGTCCCTGTGATCTCTCTTAGGGTCTCTGCCTTAACGGACAAGCAAACATCAGGGAAGGAGAGAAAACCACAGCGGGAAGGGAGCAGAAGGAGTTGTGTGTAGGGAAGGAGGCATGGATGGCTACAGACAGGTTGGAGGTTGGACAAGACAAGACTCAGGGCCTATAAAAGTAAGAAATGAAGGGAAACTTAGCCCTGACCAGTGTACAGTGTACAGTGTACAGTGTGAGAGGGGGGTCCATAGACATGAAAACAGGGGTTTGGGTCTTTACCTCATCTCACATTAGCAAAACAGCAAGCCAAGGATCCTGAACTCAGAGGTGGGCCAGGCAGAAGCCTCTGAGTTGGCTCACAGCCCACAAGCTGCTTATCGTCATGTCAGTAGACTACCTGGGAACGCAAGGCCTTGGTGCATATGCAGCAGGGAACAGGATGGTCTGGGTCTTCTTCCTTGCACTTTGCACTCTCTGAGAAGCCACCCTGCTCAACCAGGGGAAGACAGAGGGTTCAAGTGGCCCCAAAGGAAGTGAGAGCATCTCTATCCAGATGTGCTGCTCGCACCATCCATACCCACACAGAGGGCCCCAGCTGCTGTGACCTCCCTGTGTGCCTTTCTGTAGGTGCCGGGTGGGAACAAGCTCTTCCAGGGGGATCAGGGACCATAGGAGTCACCTACATGGAATCAGGACATAGATGTTCAGAGGCCCAGTGGTTCCGTGGGGTTCAGGGAGGAGGAAGGACTGGCTCTTTGAAGAGGCACCTGGATCTTTAGTAGGAATCTTTTAAGTAAGGACTTCTAAAGGAACAGGTCACCAGCCTTGACTCTGAGCAGCAGTGCTGAGAGCCAGCTTGCCAGGCTCAGCCTCTCAGCCCGGCTCTCAGGCCTTGCTCATGTGGGTCGAGGGGCTGCTGGATGAGGTGGGGTTGCCCATTCCTGTTCTCACACTCACTAGACTCTGGATGCTACACACTCACTCTGACCACACAGGACAGACACAGCACAACACAGCCATCAGGACGGAAGTTCGGGGCTCACTGTACAAGGTTCCCAGATCCCAGGGCACAACCAGCCCATTGCAGAGCGTGGTGAGGGTGGTCAAGCAGGCAATGTCCCTGGGGTCCTTGCCTCCAGGCTCTGTATCCCACTTGCCATTTTTCCAGCCCTTGTGGACCCCTCCCACCCCCAGAGCAGATGTGAAAAGCAAGAGGAAGCTTTGATTTCTGCTCTTAGGCAGGCCTGCGGTGTCCATCTGGATCCTAACTGAACTTTTTAGGAGTATAAATGATAAATGGTCCACTAAGAGATTATTCACAACCAAACACCAAGACACAATCGGCCCACCTCCCGAACGCATCCAGATAGAACACAACAAATACAAGCGATCCTCCAGTGCCTAGCAGGGCCCCTGGTCAGTGGCTAAAACCCTTGGTTGCATGTTAGAGTGGAGGAAGGCCATGCCTGGGGGAAACTTAGGGGGCAAAGGTGCCTGTGGTATGGGGGGGTCCTGTGCTAGGCAAGCTGGGTACGGGAGACCTCACTCACGCGGGTGGCGATGTCGCAGAACGAGTGTGGCACTGCACAGAGGGAGAATCACTCTGCCCACAGCTACTCGGAAAAGGGCGGAAACATGCCAAGGTCAGCAAAGTCCTCGATGTTATAGTTGCCAGTCCCCTGGGTCGGATCTCCGGGCATGGGCAGCATGTCCTGCAGGAGAGAAAAAGGCCACAGGGGTCAGCTTCTTCCCTGTGCTCTGTACATGTCCCAGGAGCCCAGCCTGCCACTCACCCTCGTGGCCACCTCTCTAATGGGCAGCCTAGGAATGCTGCCTGGCTGAGGGTTGCCCTGCAGGGGTCCTCAACGTCTGAGACCCTGAAAACTGTCCTTCTTAAAGAGAGGTCCTGCCGGGAGGTACGCAACGTTGAAAGCTGAGCTGGGGTATAGAGCAGACAAAGCCCCACCGGACACCGGCGAGGGAGGCACATGATCAAAATGCAGGAGACTTGAACCACACAGCAGGCAGGAGGAGCCCCAGGGCCTGTGACCAGTGCGCACCCCAGGCAATTTACAAGTCCTTCCACTGACTGGGTGTCAGATCACCTATCCAGATAGTAGTAGCAGTATTTCAGCTTCTGGTGGTGAATGTCCCATTGTGTGTTTTCTCAAATCCCTAGCTCATGCTATAGTCAATGAGAAAAGAATTCTGTGGACAAATACATTTTTGAAACAAAGCATACCACCTCCTGAAAATCCACAGTCCTCATTGGTATAGTAATTCTGGACTCAGTATTTCTTTTTTTTTTTTTTTTGCCAGTCCTGGGCCTTGGACTCAGGGCCTGAGCACTGTCCCTGGCTTCTTCCCGCTCAAGGCTAGCACTCTCTCACTTGAGCCACAGTGCCACTTCTGGCTGTTTTCTACATATGTGGTGCTTGGGAATTGAATCCAGGGCTTCATGTATACAAGACAAGCACTCTTGCCACTAGGCCACATTCCCAGCCTGGTATAGTAATTCTGATAAGTCTTTGCAGGGAAGAATCTGAGTAGCTTATTTTAACCAGTTTTTCTTAACCTTACTTTACCAAGAATTCTTAACATCATGCTTTGGAAGACTCCTGCTGGGAAATTCTGCTTTACAGTGCTTCTGTGAGGCCTATGACTGCTGAGGCCAAAGGCCTAAAAAAGAAGGAAGGAGAGGCAGCCACTGTTCGGAGGAGACAGGCCTGAGCAGGGGACTTGGGTACATTGAGGAAGAGGCCCTGCGGAACTCTCAGTGACTGATCCCTGGGCTCCAGACCTCAGTCTCTGAAGATGCTATCTGAACTAGTGGGAAGGAAACTGGAAGGAGGGTGGGGTCAGAGTAGCAGGGACCCCGAGAAGGAGGAGTCTCAGCAGTCCCCAGGATGTGGCTCCTGCCCCAGCCTTGCTTTGAAGGGTAGGCAGCGCCCTGGGCCTGATGGCAGAGGCCTGGATTCCTGTTACAGGACCTGATGGGAGAGGCCAGCACTGTGTTGAGGGGGTCGTAGGCTTGAGGCTCCAATTTTCCAATGGAGAGGACTCTAGCTGGAAATGGAGCCAAGGAAACACGGGGGCAGTGCCCTGCTCTGTGAGCAGGGTGTGACCTATCCAATGACCCTTGGCTGGTGGGCTGCGTCCCTGGCCTAGCAAGGGAGGACACAGCCAGGGCCTTCTAGGGAGGGATTTAGGGATGGCCTTACCTGTCCCGGGGCCCTGGTGAGGAGCCAGGGCCAGGAAGCCAGTGACAGTGGAGGTCAAACAAGGTACCTGCAACTCTTGGGAAGTGGGGGTGGACACTGCTTCAGGGAAAGCCCTGCAGGTGTCTGCAGCTTTTCAGCCCCTGCCTCAGGATGCGCTGTGACCTTCAGCTCGGCCAGCCTCCTTTGGGCAGCTCTGGAGTTGGAGTTGGGATGGAGGTTTGCAATGGCAGGTTCTGTTTTTGTGCATCAGCCCGAAGGCTGCAGGTCCTACCCCTCCCAAGTGCACCTGCTTCTCTGGCGGGCAAGATGGGCTTTCTACGACTGAGGGTCCTCTGGTCTGGGCAGGGAACTCTTGCTAGCTACTGAGTCGGCAGTGATAGGCAACGGCGGGGGGGGGGGGGGGAGGGGGGCGGAGGCAGAGAGGAGGCGCCAGTGCCCACAGGAAGGCAAGGCGGTGCTCGCTGGATTTACCTGGAACACTTCAGTCTGACCGGGCTGCTGGTGGGAGTGCTGCTCACCGCTCTGCTGACTGTGGTGCTGGCTTTGCCACTGTGACCAGACTTCCGAGGGCCGCCCCTGGAACTGCCCGCTACTTTGTCCACTTTCAGCTGAAAGATCCGACGTACAGGACACTTCCTTTAAAAAGCCATCCGTGGTTCTGGGAGACCTAAGAACCACTGCAGCTTGGAGGGCCCCATATTCCTGAAAGGCACGTTCGCCCCATCCAGAGCAGGACAAGAGGTCACTGGCCACCTTTGCCCTCGGGGTGGCAGATAACAAAGTGAGCGCGGGTGGCCTGTGCTGCGAGCCTGGGGCTCTCCCTGCGCTCCAGGGGGTCTCAGTGGGACCTGTGGTATTGGCAGTGCTCTAGTGTTGACAAGAGGAGGTGACTCTCCACGGGACCCTGCCCTGCTCTGGGAAAGAGGGTCACCCAGCCCCCCCTGGAAGAAGAGCACCCCAGGCCCCACCCACAGCCTTCACAGTGCGCTAGCCACCGCCTCACACAGGCCGTGGGTGATGAATGCAGGGCGCGGCTGTGACCTTCCTGTCAGGCCAGGATTTCTCAGGGCACGCTGGGAGAGGAAAGGGACATAGACACTGCTCAGGCAGGAAGATGAAGCCTCTGTGGGTAGCAGCTAATTTGTTTACAAATGACAGCTGTTTTGCTTTCAACCACTGTTTACTAAAATACCCAATGGAAAAAGCAAAAGATGAAAAATGAGCACAATTTTTTAAGATTCAAACAAGGAGCATTCTTAAGGGAAAAAATCCTTTAAAGAGGATAATCTTAAGGTACATCAAAGACCTTATGATTTTTTTTTAATGTTTCATGTAATTAACATTGAATACACAACCAGTTCTCAGTCAAACTGGGTGGAGCCCATTTTACCTGAACCTACTCTTTTCAATAGTTGTGCTGATCACAAGCAAACCTCACCTGCCCACACCCTACCTGGGCACCAGGTTAATCTCAGGTGAGGTCCAGGGAGGGAGGGAGAAGACTCAGTCATCTCTCTGCTTGTCTCTTGTCTCTGTCTCACACATCCACATATGCTGCCTGAGATACAAAAGGCTTTAAGAAACTTAGGCTCCATGTAACAACTCCTAGTGATTTTAATACCATGCATAAGGAGAACAATTGGCAGAGTTCTAGAAAATCTAGGCAGGTATAGCTCCTTGCTTCTGCACAAGAGGGACTTGAGTCTAGTGTGCATGAAGGAATCTGCTATAAAGTGTCGTGATGGGAAATGCCTCTTCCTGACTCTCATACCAGGCCCAAGGGGCCCGGGGCTCTCATAGAATCATGTCCAGGCCTGACTTGGAGCTCTAGGATCTGGAAGTGGCTGAGAGAGAGCAGAGGGCAGATCTGGTTCACAACCAGGCCAAATTAAACAAGCAGCAGTGGCAGCGTGACCAGGGGGGGGCATTCCACGTGGGAGGAACCTGTCACATTTCAGAGCCTCAGGAGCTAGGTACAAGAATGTCCACTGTAGCTTTGTGGGAGGGTGGATGGACACTGCTGTCCTTGCTGCAAAGCACAGGCTTTGGGAACAGTCCCCCATAGCAGGCTGATGACTGCACTCAAGCTTATTCTGGGATGCTGCTTCAACAAGGTCTTCTGCTAGGCACTACCCATCAAGATTCATTTCTGCCAGGTGCCAGTGGCTCATGCCTATAATCCTAGTCTGAGATCTGAGGATTGTGGTTCAAAGCCAACCCCGGGCAGGAAAGCCAATTAGACTCTTATCCCCAATTAACCACCAGAAAGTTGGAAGTGGTGCTGTGCCTCAAGTAGTAGAGTGCTAGCCTTGAGCTGAAGAGCGTAGGGACAACACCCAAGCCCAGAGTTCAAGCCCTCTCCACTCCATTGCCATCTAGGTCCTAAAGCCAACCACAGATACACACATTGCCATCTGAATTTTCCCTCATGCACAAGCACTGCACAGTAATCACTCTACCCAAGTCTGAACTGCCAAGAGAAATGCATAGGTATTTGTTTCTTCTTCACCATCTCTCTGAGTCTTTGACACTCCTGACTATTGCTTTTGGAAATGTTTTGTTGATTTACAGGACTGTGTTTGGTCTGGGTTCTACTATCTTTGACACAACTTCTTTATGTACATGTCCAGGTATCTCTGGCTCTTACCTAAGTCTCTCTTAACACATGATGAAAGTGGGGTGTGTGTGTGAGTGTGTGTGTGTGTGTGTGTGTGTGTGTGTGTGTTGCATGCATGCACATGTATACAGTCAGGACTTCCCTTCCATCAACACAGAATGAGCAATGACTTTTGATCCCATGAACTGACTCATTCATTTCCTTGTTTTGTAACTATGTCCTAAGCTCATCCTTTGATGCAGGCTCTATCCTGAAACTGCACAGACACAGGAAACAGCAATGTTTTTGCCTTGACAAGCTTCTAGTTTGGGAAAGGAGCAAGCAGGCAGCGCAGGGGAGAACTGCCACCACAGGGCTAAGCAGAGTTAGGACAAAAACTGTCTTAGTCCTGGCCAGCAGGAAAGGCTTTTGCAAAAGATCCTGCTGAGGTGAGAAGAAATTCCTAGCTGAGCAAGTGGGGGGCTTGGTGGAGGCTGAAATCAAAGATCCATCTGTTCAGAGACATGAGAGAAAAGGCTTGCTTCACCGAGGCTCAGGATGAGGAAGGCCGGTCTCTACATCAGGAGCATGACAGAGAACTACTGAAGGCTTTAAGTAGGGGTGCAGAACACAGATTTAGGAGGGTCGTTCTACCAGTGAGTAGATGGATGACAGAGACCAGCTGAGAAACCAACTCAGCAGCCAAGAAGGAAAGCTGTTAGGAAGAGGTGGTGGGGAAGGTAGTGTCCACATCCATTGACTACTGACTGGCAGTGGAGGCATGCAGCAGTGGACAGGGACAAACCAGAGACAAGGGATGAGGAGGAAAGCCAGTAACATTTGTTGGCTGGTAGCTCACATATGTATTCCTTGCTATTCAAGAGGCTGAGATCCGAGGATCACAGTTCAAAAGCAGCCCAAGCAGGAAAGCCAGTGCAACTTTAATCTCCAATTAACCATTAAAAAGCTAAAAGTGGAGTTGTGGTTCAAGTGGTAGAGAGTTATCCTTGAGCACAATCGCTCAAGGACAGTGCTGGGGCCCTGAGTTCAAGCCCTAGTATAAGGGCTGAATCTTGGTGGCAAGATCTAGGAGAGAGAAAGGCATATATTTCAGATTACTGGAGCATTTTAGATTATCAAAACGTTTTATATAGCTGAAGTTGCATTCTTCCTGGTTCCTCTCTTATTATGCATCCTATTTCTCGCTGGAAGAACCTTTAGACACTTTGGAAGGATGAATTATTTCCATCCTCTCTAAAGCACACCTGGACTGGAGAGAGGCGTGGAGGGAGCATGTCTCTTCCCGGTTCTGGTGGTTGTGTTCCTCCTACAGTCTGCCTCACAGCAGGGCCACATTGCTAATCTCTGCAAACCAGCCCACCCCTGCCTCGCGGCAATGCCACTTGGACCTCATGTTCCCTTTGGGTGGAATTTTCAGCCACCTGGTTGGTGAATTCTGAGACTAGTCATGGTGTGCGTTGTCTCAAGTCAGCTGCAGCCCTGGGCTTCCGGGAAGTGCATCCTGTGGCAGATGTACCTTCTCCGCAGTCTGAACCTCAGACTTAGTGCAAAAGGGTTTTGTCTTCCAAGTTCTTGCTCCGTTCCTGTCTATGTAACCTCAACCCTATAACCCAATAACTTTCATTATTGTTGTGTTCCTTCGGCTCTTCCTTCGCCACCATTGATGCATCATAAAGCCTTTAAGCTTTCCTATTCAAAACAGTGGCCTGGTTTCTGTCTCTTGCCTGGGTCCTGACACATACCTTCCCTACTGAGCTACTGAGGGAAATAAAGGCTTACATCTCTCAGTTCTCACATCAGTGGCTGGTATGGTTTCCTGCTCTGCCTCTAGACACTACATCTCACATGACTAGGTTTTGCTGTGACCTGAGTCAAGATGAAAGTGAAGCGACTACTGGGAACATAAAGATCATAGTTGTACAGCTCAAGGGAGCTCAGTGGGAGGAAATGGAGGACATGCTTTGGATTGATTCTTGAAGCTCCTCTACTAATGAGTACGTGGCTCATTAGTGAGCCACATAATGAGCACCTAGGAGGGCCCTTTTCCCATTCAGCATGAGGACTCAAGTCGACAAAGCCAGCCTGACAAGTTCAGTTGCTGTGGCAGCGTTGTGCAAAGTGACATGTTTTGCTTTCTGGCCCTGGTATCTGCCCCTGGCCAACTAGGGGATGTCCTGCAAGTTTGTATGGCATGGCTCCACACCCTGTCTGCTCCAGCCAGTCCAGTGGAGAGGCCGGGATCACCTCTGCTACCTCCACAAGCTCTGGGATCTGACTGAAGACAACCAGCCAAGGGCTTGTCTTGCAAGGAGCTGTCACACTTCGGAATTGTTTAGCAAATGCTGTGCCCAGGACCTTGGGCTGCTCAGTGCAGCAGCACTGCTTTCCGTAGGGGTGCTGAAGCGGGCCAGGGAGCAGCTGATAATCCCACGTTGTGGGTGTCAGCGGCTGTATGGCATTTTAAAATAAGGCTGATGGATGAACCACACCATGGAAACTTTCAGTTTCACAAATGGAAATTCGGATGTTTGAGTCCCGTTTCATGGCCATCTGAGGACAACATTCTGTATAGAAAGGCCCTGGACCCTCACTGCTGTTGGATGTCTCCCAGGGACAGCCCAGAGGAAGTAGACTAGACTCCTCCTGGGAGAATTCGAATGTGTAACGTGTCTACCACAACCTAGGGAGTGGAAGCGGGGCCCTCAGAGCAGCACCAAGGACTCATGAAATCCACAGAGAGTGAGCAGCTGGCAAGGGCTCCTGAGACCTGTGCAGAACCCTTTATGGCCTGAGGCTTTGAGAGCAAAATGGAGAAAGAAGTTCTTAGGTGAGATAGGGTCCCCTTGTAATAAAAACGTAAGAGAACTCTATAGTGCTAGTGACACAATTGGTTGTCCCTATATTCTCTCATTTTTTCTGAAACAAGACTATGGGGTTTTAAAATGAGGGTTCCTAAAAGCCCCTGCCAAAGGCCATAAGGGGTTGAAATAGCACTCAGGGAACAGAAATACAGTCCTTTTGCCTGGAGGACGACAAAGACAAAGTCTCTAAGCGTCCAGTGTCTTAGGGGCATCGCAGGCCTCCTCCTGCAATACAGAGAGGAGAGGTCCCTTGGAGACTTCCAGACCTGGCCCAGCCACTTTCGGAGCCTGGGGTTCAGCTTCTAAATCAGCTTGTTTTTCTGGCTCTCCCAGGAGTTCTTTCCCTTATTCCCCACCTACCGAACCCTGGAGTCCTGTTGGCAAGGCTGGAGTAAGCACTCCCACTCAGCGAGGAGGTCGCGGGGCTCGACAGAGGGCTGTAGGAAGAGGGGTCTGCTGGGTAAGCATGGCTCGTTCCAATCCCAAAGGGAGACTTCTGTAGACTGGGATGGGATTTGCTACAGGCAGGATAAGCAAAGAGAAGGAAATATCAGTGTCAGACCTCCATACCAACTCCCCAGACAGGCTGTCAACACTTCAGGTTGCCGCTTGTCCAGGCAGGTACAGCAGACAGAAGAAGACTTTGCTGTGGATCGAGGGTGACACTCCCTGCCTCTCCTGGCTGGCTGCACATGCGTTTGGGATCAGCCCAGATATGGGGACCTGGATCTGCAGGGTGGGTGTGGTTGAAGTTATTCCCTACTCCATGGCTATAGAATCCTGGGTCCCCTGGATTGAAGCTATGCAGCCTCAGCATGATGAATACCAAGAGCTTTCTCAGCCAATAGATACTCATCCTCCCAGCAGCTAGGAGGAAGCTGGTATATCACGTGGCTGTGTTTTTACAGGCACTCCTGGTTATCAGAGGTAACAAGGGGGCTCCTTCTTTTGGAGTGGCTAAGGGTCTGATTCCTTTCTGTTTGCTTCCCTGGGGCAAGGCTGCAGGGAGAAAGAGATGCTGAAATCAGAAATAGTGAAAAGGCAGGGTCCCTGTTCTCACAGTGCCTGAATTACGGTGGCTGCTCCTGAGTGACAAGCTGCTGTTAGAGATGTAGGCTCCAGCTGGGAGCACTGACCCATCTTCAGAGCTGGGTGTTCGATCCCCAGGGTGCCCATACCTGTCCTGGGAAGGGTGGACGGCTCCCGGACCATGTCACTTGGCGCTGGTTCAGCTGCCGGGAGATCTGGGATATGTTCTGGACAGTTGAGGAGGACTGAATATCATTCACTCCAGGCACATGAACCACTGAGGAGCTAGAAAAGAAGAAATTGCAGTTGCCCCCAGGGAAACAGCTGGTTTGTGAGTCCCTGCAGCCCAGTAGTCCTGCCACATCCAGGCTCTATCCTCAGCCTCCTTCTCCTGGAGTCTTGCAGCTCTCTCTCCTGTTCAGTCTCTATTGCTCCCTACACATCCATCTCTCTCAAGAGAAGAACTTGTTCTTTGGGAGACATAAGACCTCAGAATAGAAATCAGACTACCCAGGGCCTCTGGGCCACAGATGCATCTTCAGCAGCCTATTCTTAGACAGTCTGTTGGTAGGGCCATCCCCCGGGGCTGCCAACCAACCTGCCTAACTAACCTTGGTCCCTTCCTGCATCTGGAGGCTCTGCTTAGGCTCTGGTCATGGGCTTTAGGAGGCATGGGGCTCTCCTTTCACCACTCTCTCTAGTTTATGCTCCTGTTTCCCCAGAAGAAAGTGGAACCAGGCCTGGCCTCCAGTGATGGCATGGGAGTCTCCTCGGTGATCTCCAGGGTGCCTCAGTGCTAAGCAGCTAAGTACCCTGAAACCTCTTCAGTGGTCTTTAGGCTGAGGCTCCTTTCTTTCTCAAATTTGGCTGTGATCTCTGTGAACCAGGGATGTTTCCTTCTACTTTGTTAGCTTCTCTCAGCTCTACTGTACCTTGGTCTGAGCTAGAGACCAGTGTGTCTCCTCCTCAGCCAGTACCACTACAGAAAAGACCTGCCTTTTTGCTCTGATAACAAGTAAGTGATACCAATCTTCTATGGCACCTCATGGAGGCGCTTGGAGCAATGCCAACACCTCCAGAACACTTTGCTCTGCCCAGGAATGCAGAACAGGAACCTGCGTCCTGCCTACAGTTCCCAGACATGACTGAGATCCACAGTCAGGAACCAGGGCCATGCCCGCAGCTACCAGACAGAACTCTGAGATCAAGGTCTTGAGGCCGGGGGGCAGTAGATCTTCTCACTCCTCCCAGTTCCTGAGGTATACCTGAAGGCCTTGCCTGAGTGCCCGGAGGGGAATGGGCTCCCTTGGGAGTAGATCTGCTGGGTGCCTGCGGCAGAGGCAGAGCTCATCATCTTCTTCTCCGCTAGGAAAAATGGGAGTTGCAAGTGAGTCCCTTGCTTGCAGACATGGGGAAGGCTGTCCAGAATAAGTACAGAGTGGATGTAGCAAGCCAGAGGCGTCTGCCTGCACCTAGGCATCTTATCTCCCAGGACCTCCTATGCATGAAGATGTAACAGGCTGTTGTTTCCCTGGGGCAGCTACAAGCCACTTGGAGTCTGGGCCTTCGAGAGTTGGGGAGATGGGAATACTGAATGAAAATATTTCTTCAGACATCATTCTCTGTGATCATTGCAGCCCTGTGGGCTCTGGGAAGGTCTCAGTACAAGGGCATAGGCACAGAGACCTTCTCCCAGAGGGTAACAAGAAGAGGACCCACTCTGGCACTTAGTCCCTAGGCCCTGGACCTAAGCCCTGTTGTGTATACAAGTGCTACTTTAGGCATGGCTTTGCCCTTCCTCTGTTCCAAAAAAAAGAGGATAATCCCAGTCTTCACAGGTCTCTGGTGGGAACTCAGTGTGCCAAATATGAGCAAAGTGGCTAGGAAGGGACTAACCTTCAAACAGCATCGACATGTCTGCTATCATTGGTACCACTTGAGAAAACGGATGTCTTGCTTTGTCCAAGGTCAAAGGCAATGAAAGCAGGGCCTGTGGTAAGCTGGAACCCCAGCCCAGTGCTCTTGACCAACCCAGAGGCCCACATCCTCGGATAGGCATCGAATTGCAGCTTGGACTGGCTGACTAGGCTCAGACCTGGCTGCTGTGTGTACAAAAAGATGGGACCTAATTTAAGTTAAAAATGATTACGTGCATGTGGTAGGATGGTGGATTACTATATTCTTTCTTATTTCATATGGCTATTTCCAAACAATAGTTCTTTGTTTCAGATTAACTTGTATGGGGCTGGGGATATGGCCTAGTGGCAAGAGCACTTGCCTCATATACATGAGGCCCTGGGTTCAATTCCCCCCACCACATATATAGAAAAAGGCCAGAAGTGGCGCTGTGGCTCAAGTGGCAGAGTGCTAGCCTTGAGCAAAAAGAAGCCAGGGGGCTGGGGAGATAGCCTAGTGGCAAGAGTGCCTGCCTCGGATACATGAGGCCCTAGGTTCGATTCCCCAGCACCACATATACAGAAAAACGGCCAGAAGCGGCGCTGTGGCTCAAGTGGCGGAGTGCTAGCCTTGAGCGGGAAGAAGCCAGGGAAAGTGCTCAGGCCCTGAGTCCAAGCCCCAGGACTGGCCAAAAACAAACAAACAAACAAAAAAAACTTGTAGTCATTTTTTTCTTTTAAAATTAATGTACACTAAAAAAGGGGGTTCACTGTGATATTTCCATACATGTATATAATAGTCCTTGATCAAATTCACCCTAAATTAATTATTCTTACTTTGCCTCTATTTTTAAAACAAATTTTCATTCTTCTATGCTCAACCTTGTGCATGAAGTACCTTGATCATGTTATCCTTCTTTTTACCTCTCCCTTGACTTTACCCCTCCTATGAGTTCACACTCCCAAACAGTCCCTGCTTTACACTCAGGCCAGTCTGTTTTTAATGTCTAGAATCTGCATATGGGAGAGAATACGCAAATTTTTTTCTCCTGTAATTTGGCTTATTTCATTTAACATGATTTCCGGTTCCATCCATATTCTTACAAATGGAACAATAGTCTGTTATATATAACATACCATAGGTAATATATAATATATAAATTATATATATATATCCATTCATCAGTTGATGGGTCCCTAGGTTGATCCATAGTTTGGCTATTATGAACAGTGAGACAACAAATACGAGTATGAAGGCATCTCTACTATTTGCTGGCTTATGTTCCTTCAGATCTATGCCTAGGTGTAGTAGAACAGGATCATATAGGAATTCTATTTCTATTTCTTCTTCTTTTTTTTTTTTTTTGCCAGTCCTGGGCCTTGGACTCAGGGCCTGAGCACCTTCCCTGGCTTCTTCCCGCTCAAGGCTAGCACTCTGCCACCTGAGCCACAGCGCCCCTTCTGGCCATTTTCCATATATGTGGTGCTGGGGAATCGAACCGAGAGCTTCATGTGTAGGAGGCAAGCACTCTTGCCACTAGGCCATATTCCCAGCCAGGAATTCTATTTCTTGAAGTTCTTGAGACACCTTCATACCGATTTCCATAGTGGCTATACTAATTTACATGCCCACAAACAATAGAATACCTTCCACACCCTGCCAAACCCCATGCACCTTGCCAGTAGTTTTTGTTTGTTTGTTTGCTAGTCCTAGGCTTGAACTCAAAGCCTGGGTGCTGTTCCTGAGCCTCTTTGTCCTCAAGGCTACTGCTCTACCACTGGAGCCACAGCACTACTTCCAGCTATTTCTTAGTGGTTTATTGAAGGTAAGAGTCTCATGAACTTTTCTACTTGGGCTGGCTTCGAACCACAAACCTCAGATCTCAGCCTCCTGAGTAGCTAGGATTACAGGCGTGAGCCACTAGTGCCTGGCTCCAATAGTTGTTCTTTATTTATTTGATGACAGTCATTCTGTTTGGGGTATAAATAGGAGCTAACATGGAATCTCAATGCCATTTTGATTTACACTTCCTTTATGGCTAAGATTGTTAAGCATTTCTTCATGTATTTACTGGCTACCTGTAGTTAAGAACCATCTGATCAATTAATTGGCCTAGCTATTGATTGTATGATTTGTTTTAAGTTACAATATATTACAGAAGCGTGTCTTTGTCAATAAAACTAAACTGCACAATGGATTAAGAGAGTTCATTTATCTTAGCCCCTTAAATTTTAGAAATGAGATTCAGTGCTCCATTCTGACCCCCCTTTAAAAAAATACATTATTGTTATGGCAGTCTTGTTGATTGAACTCTGGGCCTCATACTTGCCAGGCAGGCATTCTACCACTTGAGCCATACCTCCAGCCCTTATTAACGCTGGTTATTTTCAAGGCAGGGTTTCACAACCTGAGCTGTAATCTTATGATCCTCCTACATGTGATTCCTTACATCACCTGGGATGACAGGGTGTGCCAATGCACTGTCCAGACATGGAAGTCTCATGAATTTTTAGGCCTAGGCTGACCTTGAACCTTGATTCTCCAATCTCTGCTTCCCAAGTAGCTAGGACTATAGGCATAAGCCACTGGGCCTGCTCTGCAGTTACTCAAAACTCATCTTTCCAGCTTCTCTCATTAAAAGTGGTTGTCTCTGTATGCCCAGCAAGCAACTGTAAACCTTCTTATCTTACAACCACTGCCATCTAGAAACTTACATGCACTGATGCCTGCAACCATTTCAGCAAACCGAGGGTCTCTTTCCTGGGAGAAGATTGTATCTGCCTTTTCCACAGATTTCCCAGCCTCATGAACACCAGCAAGTAGATTAGGGACAGGGACCTATGGGTGTATTAAAACACAGCAGAAACCCACTTGTGAGGCACAATATCATCCGGCACAGAGCTCCTTTGGCAGAGCTCCTCCAGTTGGAGTCAGGGTAGTACAGGGGTTGGAGGTCGTTCCAAACAGGGAAGAACTTCCCAGAAATTCACCTGGGATAAGTCGTATGATGACAACCCATCTCACTGGTGCACTTCCAGTTCCGCCTGCTGTTGCTGAAGCTGCCTATGCAACAAAAGAGAAAAGAATAAGCTAAAGTCAGAACTCTTCCCTGTTCCCCAAAGTCACAGTGGGCAATGATTTCATTTCATGAAGGATAAAAGGTATCATGCCACCCAAAAAAAAGATTTTTGTTGATTATTTTGTTTTTGTTTTTGTTTTTTGCCATCCTGGGGCTTGAACTCAGAGCCTGGGCTCTATCCCTGAGCTTCTTTTGCTCAAGGCTAGCACTCTGCCACCTGAGCCACAGTGCCACTTCTAGCTTTTTCTGCTGAAGAATCGAATGCAGGGCTTCATGCATGCTATGCATGCACTCTACCACTAAGCCACATTCCTAGCCCTAAAAAAAATGTATTTTAAAAACAAAACTCAAGGGGGCTGGGAATATGGCCTCGTGGCAAGAATGCTTGCCTCGTATACATGAAGCCCTGGGTTCGATTTCCTAGCACCACATATATAGAAAACGGCCAGAAGTGGCGCTGTGGCTCAAGTGGCAGAGTGCTAGCCTTGAGCAAAAAGAAGCCAGGGACAGTGCTCAGGCCCTGAGTCCAAGGCCCAGAACTGGCCAAAAAAAAACAAAACAAAACTCAAAAAGGCAGTTGGGTTTAATGTGGAACGTACAGTTGGATTCAGTTAATTCATACCTACAACTGGCAGGAGTTTGCATCATCTACTACAACCGCAGACAAGAATTGCATGGTGATTACTTTGCCCACATAGTAAGGTTAAGAAGTTGAGGTTAGGGCTGGGGATATGGCCTAGAGGCAAGAGTGCTTGCCTCGTGTACATGAGGCCCTAGGTTCGATTCCCCAGCACCACATATACAGAAAATGGCCAGAAGTGGCGCTGTGGCTCAAGTGGCAGAGTGCTAGCCTTGAGCAAGAAGAAGCCAGGGACAGTGCTCAGGCCCTGAGTCCAAGCCCCAGGCCCGGCCAAAAAAAACAGAAAAAAAAAAAAAAAAAAAAAGAAGTTGAGGTTAAAGAAGTTAGGTGGTTGTCAAGACCAGTTGGCTGACAAGCAGTTCTGGCAGAGCCAGGATCAGATTGGCCATTCCCACTTGAAGGTGCCAGGGTGTTTCACTTGGGAGAAATAAGACTTCACAGAGGAAACTGATGTCTGAAGTCTTAAAATGTGCAAATCAGGTTGCTTTGAAGGGAGATCGGGTCCTACAATGCAGACCCTTCAAATGGAGAAGCATAGAAGGGACCTCATCAATTCTAAACACACCAGGTGAATCCAGGTGGGGGGAACTTGAGGTGGAGGATCTGGTGAGCACTCAGTGTAGAACTCCACCCAGGGAAGACATCTATGCAGGGAACCATACGGACTCAAGTGAAATCACACAGCGCATGGAGACTCAGCCATGATTCAGAACACCTGAGATGCCTGCCTTCACGGAGCTGAAGAGAAGACAGATTTCAACAGACAAGCAACTCCAGGTGCTGATCCTGAGGCACACAAGGAAAGTGAGGCTCTGCCTGAGCACATGATTGCCCCTACTCTGGTGTGAAAGCCCAGGATAAAGGAAAGAACAGAGCTAGAAGCTTATGATTCCCTACCTGGAGTCTAAACATATGCTGGTGGCACCATCAAACAAGGGGATTGAAAACGAT
Source organism: Perognathus longimembris pacificus (assembly GCF_023159225.1). Taxonomy (NCBI): domain Eukaryota; kingdom Metazoa; phylum Chordata; class Mammalia; order Rodentia; family Heteromyidae; genus Perognathus; species Perognathus longimembris. Next base: position 28,280,615 of record NC_063180.1, read on the forward strand.
TTTCATAACAAATTGATGAGCTGGGAGCTGGGGGCTCATGCCTGTAATCCTAGCTACGCAGAAGGCTGAGATCTGAGCATCTCAGTTTGGAGCCAGCCGGGGCAGGAAAGTCTGTGACACTCTTATCTCTAATTAATTTCCCCTAACCACTGGAAGTAGAGCTGTATAGCTCAGTGATAAAGAGTACCAGCCTTGCACAAAAAAGCTCAGGGACAGCACCTGGGTCTGCAGCTCAACTCCCAGGACTGGTACAAAAAACAAATTGATACTTCAACAACAACAACAACCAAAACATTAAAAAGAAAGCATATAATCAAGAGAAAAAAAGCTATCACTCTGCAATAGCTCTCTATCACTTTTTTTTTTTTGGCCAGTCCTGGGCTTGGACTCAGGGCCTGAGCACTGTCCCTGGCTTCTTTTTGCTCAAGGCTAGCACTCTGCCACTTGAGCCACAGCGCCACTTCTGGCCGTTTTCTGTATATGTGGTGCTGGGGAATTGAACCCAGGGCCTCATGTATACAAGGCAAGCACTCTTGCCACTAGGCCATATCCCCAGCCCATCTCTATCACTTCTTGATCCTAATTTATTGCTTTATTTTTTTGCTTATATCTCGGGCATGGCATCTTATTTCATGTGCAGAGCTTCTATATCTCTGTAATATTCTAACAGATAAAGCAACTGAGGCTCTAAGAGTTTAAATGAGTTACCAGGCTGACACAGCTAGCCATGGCACATGAGGCACTGAGTTCCAATCCCTTCTGTCTGTAGACCTTGTACCTTCCCTTCTGTTCTTAGAGAACCTCAGATGTCCTGAGCGTTGTTCCTCAGCATCTCTCACTTCACTGCTTTGGGCTCAGCCAGGCAGCATCTTGAGATATACCACAGTGGGAAAAGAAGCTGCTCCTTCTATTTTTTCCCCCTTTTGTAGGACTGGAGCACTGAACTCACTCTTTTAGCAGGAGGACATGGGCTCTCTTGTACCCACCCACCCGCCCCTTTCTCAGAGAATTTTCCCAGGAACTAACCACCACCATTCCTTCCTGGGCTAGCAGAGCCCAGACCAAGTCCAGAACTTAAGAGAGTAGACAGGACCACTGTGTGGGACCATGCCCTGAGATGAGTGGGGCACAGGCTATCCCTTTCCCTTGTCTAGCACACCTTGGTGCTTCAGGGAGGAAATGTGCATGCTTCTCATTTGCATGGCTACATCATGGCCTTGGCATTAGGCTGGGAGGCCCCTTCCATGTCTGCTTCTCTCTGGGCTTCTAGACTAGGTACAGCTTCTTATGGGAAATAGAAATTAAGGTCTTAGGTATGGATGACCAATCCCCAGCACCTCAACCATACTTCTCTGGGTCTGGAGGTAGGCATCTCTCTCCCACAGCCTTTGGGTTTCCAATTCTGTAGCTGAGTGCATGTGGATGAAATGCTGACCCCAGGCTTCCCCATCCTGAGAAGAGATTTTCACACATTTCCTGTAACTAGCAGAAAAATAAACCCTGATATGCATGCACATTCCAGAGAGAGAAAGAGCTGACGACAGCCATGGTCCCACCGCAGCAGAGTGCTGTGCTCCATTAGTGGGGGATGATGGTTTCTGAATAGAAACCAGTGCATCCGGCTCAGCTTCCTGCCGGTGAGATACAGAGTGCTAAGCACACGCTGTCAGTCACCCCTGATGCTCCCTGGATAAAGGTTTTTACTCATTCTGAGTAACAAAAGCCATTAGGGGGCATTCAGAAGCAGTTATAGTTGTACCCCAGGGAGTAACCTGGATCTGGTCAGCAGAGACATCTGGGGCTCAGAAAGCCTTGCTGACCAGAGAGCAGATAGTAACACCACTGCAGGCTGAGCTATATCTGCCTATTGTGAAGGACTCTGGGTGACTTCATTCAGTTGAGATGTCTGGGACTGATTTGATCAAGGGCAGGCATGGCATGGTCCTGGGGCTGTTTCAGAGAAAATGCTCCTGGGGCCTTTTGGCCGGTTCAACGGGGGCCTGATGAAAGATAGGGGAACTACTTAAGAGCCTGTATGATAGCAAGGCCTCCATTAGGGCATGATGGAGGAGGCAGATGAGGGATGTCACAAGGAGGTGGTACTGGCAGCTCTGGCTCTGTACCAGGTTATCTTTCTGTGTGGTGATCGAAGTGGTGCTGACCATTCTGATTTTATGCCAGGTTATCTTTTTGTGCAGGTGAAGGAGAGGCTGGAACGACTCCCAAGTGTAGGGCTTGTGACTCAGTGGTCTCTCAGCCCCTTACTGATTCTCATCTGTAATACCCTCATAACTCCAGTTTTCAGAAAACGAAAATCACAGCAGGGACTGGTTTTACCAGGAAGACATGTCACTTTGCCTCCAGGCCCCATTTCAGGGCTGTCTCTGGTGTTGCTTCCCTAAGTAGTGGAACATGGTTTTTCCTCTAAGCTCTGCCAGGACCTGGAAAGCAATTCTACCTTCTTTGCACCCAACCTTTTCAGTCTGCCTTCTGCCTACTACTAACAGATTACCAAGAAATTATTAATAAGAACAGGTAATGACTGAACAGTTTGAAAAGACTCAAATGTGACTTAGGGCATCGTTGAGCGTTAAGAAAACACATACATGCTGGGTGTTAGTGGCTCATGCCTGTAATCTTGGATACTCAGAAGGCTGAGCTCCGAGAACTGAAAGATCTGAGGTTGAAAGCCAGCCCAGGGGCTGGGATGTAGCTCAGTAGCAACGCACTTGCCTAGCAAGTGCAACATTCTGGGTTCAATCCCCAGTACCAAAAAAGAAAAGACAAAAAAAAAATACAGTTAAAAAAAAAGAAGAAGAAGGGACTGGGGATATGGCTTGCCTCCTATACATGAAGCCCTGGGTTCAATTCTCCAGCACCACATATACAGAAAATGGCCAGAAGTGGCACTGTGGCTCAAGTGGCAGAGTGCTAGCCTTGAGCAAAAAACAGAAGCCAGGGTCAGTGCTCAGGCCCTGAATTCAAGGCCCAGGACGGGCAAAAAAAAAAAAAAGAGGAAGAAAGAAAGAGAGAAAGAAAGAAAGAAAGCCAGCCCAGCCCAAGCAGAAAAGTCTGTGAGATTCCTATCTCGAATTAACCTGCAAAAAGCTGCAAGAGGAGGTGAGTGAAAACACACAAAACCCTGAGATGAAGCACAAAAGAAAGCACAAGAGAAAGAAAGAAAGAAAAAAGATAGACGTTCCAGCACATTAGGCACTTGTCCTATGAGAACCTGAGACCACTTTGGAACAATGCCATCACAAGAACAAGGATTTTGGTTCCAGCAGATGCAAGGGCATGACGGTGGATCACGCCCCTAAAGAGATGTGGAATATGAAGAAAGCACAGGGGCCAGGCTGTGCAAACATAAAGTCTCAAAGCAACTGACATGCTGAACCAGCCCCTAGTAGCCAGAGTGGCACTCTGTACTTTGGGCTCTTACAACTCTGAAGGGAAATAAGGAGAAACAGAGAGTAGCACTTCTCCCCATGGGGAACTCCATCTCCTCATGCTCCTTAGTCCTATAGGGATATTCGGCCGCAGATGGGGCCTGGGAGGGCCACCAAACAAAACCCACAGCTTTGGATATAGCAAGGATACAAAATTGCCAGTGGAAGGAGTGGCCAGCAGAGGGCTGGGCCACCAGAAACAAGGACTATTAGAGGGCAAGGCCCATGGAGGGTATGGTCAGAGGAGGGCGGGGCCATCAGATGGAGGAGCTAGCAGAGGGCAGGGCCAGCAGAAGGAGGAGCCAGCAGAGGGCAGGGCCAGAGGAGGGCGGGGCAGCAGAGGGAGGGGCCGGCAGAGGGAACAGGCTGCACATACTTGACATTGGTGTTGGTGCAGACGATGTACTCAATCTCGTCGGAATAAGGGTTCTGGAAGGTGAAGCTGCTGGTGCGGATCAACATCCACTGCCGGTATTGGTGCGGAACTGGTACATGACCAACAGCACTCAGCTTCACCACCTGGGAAAACATTTGGAAGTCGGGGTGGGAAGGAGGTGAGGATGGTGTCTGCCTGGAGGGAGAGGAGGCCCAGGACAGGCAGTGTGGCTGTGAAGGCCAGCAGGATGCTGCCGCCAAAGATTGTAAGAGGGGAGCCAGGGAACGAGCCTAACAGTGGGGGCAGTGCCTCCTTTTTCCTCCCCTTTGAGATCGGGCATGCATTTGAGGCATCCTGCACAGAAAACACTGTTCAAAAAAGCAGATTCGCCTCCCAGATCATCCGTATCATCATCACCACCACCACCACCACCACCACCACCACCACCACCACCACCACCACCACCACCACCACTACCACCACCACCACCGCCGCAGTCACATGGAAGATATGTGAGCCAAAAGGAGAGGGGTGGGAACAGAGCTTGCACTAAGTTTTCCTCGGCTCAGCTCTTCCGTTTGACTTCTCAGTAAACTGATCCAGAGGGGGAATTGAAAAAACACACGTTTCCTGGACTCGGGTCTGGCATACGGTCACTGCAACAAATTCAACTTCCTCACAACTCACTCATGTTCCAAGGTCTCTCATCCAGGCAACTAAATGCCTTTGCTCCACTCCAGGGTCAAGAGCTGACTCTTACTGGACACAGCCCTCTCCATGCTTTGGTAAGAACAAGCCACTTCCTTTTTTTTTTTTTTTGGCCAGTCCTGGGCCTTGGACTCAGGGCCTGAGCACTGGCCCTGGCTTCCTTTTGCTCAAGGCTAGCACTCTGCCACTTGAGCCACAGCGCCACTTCTAGCTGTTTTCTGTATATGTGGTGCTGGGGAATCGAACCCAAGGCCTCATGTATACGAGGCAAGCTCTCTTGCCACTAGGCCATATCCCCAGCCCCCAAGCCAATTCCTTTTTATCAACACTGGTCCCCCACCTTTCCTGCTGGTGGCCAGAGCCCACGAAACACGATCTCCTCTGGCCATGGCCAGGCTTGCTCCACAATGTCCCTGAGGCTGCATGGCTGCTGCCAGCTGGAACCAGGCTGGGACCTTGCTCTTGGGCATCCCTACCTGGGCTTCTCTCTGACCAGAGAAATGAGGCCCCTGCTCACAGAGCAAGAGTTGCTGACTGGCCACCAAGTGGGATCAGGTTCCTTCTTTTTATTTTCTAAACCAACTAGGTCCTGACAGCACTGACTGTTTATAGTCTCACATGCTGCTGGATGAAGGGGCATGTGGCAGTGTTGCCTATAATGTGCTGCTTGATGTGGTGGTGGTGGTGTTACCAGGGATCCTAGACCCTCCAGTCCTCACCCTGTTACCACCTTGCTGTGTGATCTAGGGAGGCAATCAGGTCTCTCTAGCCATGCACACACATGCCTGGCACAGCTACGTATGAGCCACAATCAGTCAGTACCTGCTGGAAGCTCTCACGCAGATGACTCTGATCTTCAGGATGGCAGAATTCCAAAATGTCCTTTCCTAGAAGGTCCTAAATAAAAAAGAGAGGTGTCAATAATCCCATTTTTTTATCTATTCACAAAAGGATAAAGATGTTCATTTATGTGTCCATCTTAAATTTGTCCCACCACAAGTATTGGGTTTGGGTAGCTTTTTTTTTGGTGTGCACCAGAATTGCGGTTTGAACTCAGAGCTTAGGCACTGTCCCTGAACTTTTGTGCTCAAGACTAGTGCTCTACCATTTGAGCCACATCTGGCTTCTTGATGGTTAATTGGAGATAAGTCTCATAGACTTTCTGGCCTCGGGCTGGCTTTGAACAACAATTCTCAGATCTCAACCTCAGTAGCTAAGATTACAGGTGTGAGCCACCAGCAACTCGGTTCCCACACAGATTTTTAATAGAGCAATGACTACCAGTTTTCCCTGGGAGCCACCACAGAGCTGGCTTCTTCTACTCATGCTCCATAACAATGACTAATTTTGCTAAGGCACTAGGATCAGCGGTTTCAGAATGCAATTTTATTTCTGTTTGCCTTGGAGAGGCAAACTGCCATCAATATATTTTAATAAACATCAAAAGAAAGCACAAGCATATTATGTGGATAGATGTGTGGCCTATGAAAACTTAAATTGCTTAAATGTGGAAACTAGCTGTCTTATAGCTGAGGAAATGAGGTTATCATAAAATAACCATGGTATTCAAAATCTTTTTGCTATCTACCTACACTAATCTAAGGCTTTATTCATCCTTAACCCAAAAACAGAAGTGTTTCATGATGAGACAGAGAATAACAGAAATGGTGAAAGGGCAGCTTCAAATGTGTTAAAGTCTTGGACAGCAAGGGAAGGCTAACTGTTCCCTGGAGCCCGCAGGAACACACGCTGTTCCAGTGTGAACTGACTCCACAGCAAAGGGAAGTCCAGTGAGCATGTGCAGAGCACGTGCAGACACTCACGGGAGAGTCTGGCTGGTAACATACCGCCAACACTCTCCTAGATGTCTCAGGATGTGCATGACAAGAAATGCAGGTTGAAGGGCTCTCATATTCTGGGTTTGGTCTGTTTCTAGTGTGAAGCACATATGTAGGACTGGGGTATAGCTCAGTGGTAGAACATATACCTAGTGGGTGTGAGGTTCTAAGCCCGAACCCCAGCACAGTAAAAAAATAAATAAATAAAATGAAAATATACATGTAATTAAAACATTCACATCCGTATTCCTCAAAGTTTGTTCCTCAGAATACAGGTCTTTTTCTTTTTCTTTTCTTCAAAGAGCTTTTAAAAACTTTTCTTTTTTTCAAAAAGCTTTCTGTTTTTTAACTGCCTCCAAATTTAGGTCTCTACAGACCTAAAGTATAACAAACAGCTGTACGTTCTTCATGTAGAATGAAGAATTGTCGGCATTTGTCACTCTGGCATTTTATTGTTCTCCGTGCACGTAGACATACATGCACACACAGTGTGTGTTTTTTTCCCTTGCATGTAAGCATATAAGCTCACGTGTCCACATATGTATGGGCTTCTTGCTGAGCCTCTGGCAGTTAGTTGCAGAGATCATAGCACTTCTCAAAATATTTTAACATGTATCTCACAAAAACGATGTGGTCTAGGGCTGCAAATGTGGCTTAGTGGTAGAGTGCTTGCCTAGCATGCATGAAGCCTCAGGTTCAATTCCTCAGCATCACATAAGCAGAAAAAGCTAGAAGTGGTGCTGTGGTTCAAGTGGTAGAGTGCTAGCTTGGAGCACACAGAAGCTTAGGGACAGTGTTCAGGCCCTGAGTTCAAGCCCCAGGACTAGCAAAAAAAAAAAAAATGATGCAGTCTAACAAAATTGCAATGTACAATACTAAACCTAAGAAAACCAATACTTGCTTGATAAAGTCACCCAATATTCTGTACATGTTGACATTAAACTTGCCTCCCAAGGGCCCTCCCTAGCTAGTTGTCTTCAGGCCTGGCACAGGGCTCAGCTCTCCTGTTACATTTAGTTGTTTCAGTTCTTTGATGCTAACTACTCTTGCCTTTTCCTGTTTCTCAAGCCACCAATTTGCTAAAAAGAATCTGCAGCAAAGACCTGAAAAGGTGCCTCAATAAAGAGGATTAAGCAAAAATCAAACGGACATCTTAACAAGGTTCTGCAGACTCCAAGATGGATTGATCTGAACTGAGGTGTGTGGAAAAAAAAATCAGCTAGAGAGCCAGAATGGTTAGAAAAAAGAGATGACAAGTTAATCTGCAGTAGCGCAGATGTTTACTGTGAGCTTTCTTGCTTTGCAAAGGTGTCACCCTATCCAAAGCACAATGGATCTTTATGGTGTTTATGGTGTTTCTTCACAATGTCACAGTGCCATATCTCAAATGAGATAAATACATGGTAAGAAAAGTTACGTCTCTAGTCAACTGCCATAAGCTTGAAATTACCTACTGACCTGGGGTTGGTAGCCAATCACGCTAATGCATCTTGGGTCCACAAACGTGATGATCCCGTCAAGAGTTATGCCGGGACAAGAACTCTGTGGGCACCGACACCCCATTCATATCCATACACAGTGGAGAGCTGGTCACCTGGAACAGGGGAGGCCACAGCTGAGACCTTAATGGCAGAGACGGAGAAGGAGGGAGGCCAGAGACAGAGAGTGGGAATAAGGCATGTGGCTTGAACTTCTGGGCCACTGGCACAGAGAGTGTTCAGCCAGCTTTCAAGTGTTCCGGAAGCTCCTGTGGATGCCCTTGCCTGCCACGGTGGGCCACTGAAAAATTTACTGTCTGCCTAATGGGAATAATGGAACCTATCACGTCCTAGAGTGGTTGGGAGGTTAAAAGAGATGCTGCATGTTAAACCTTAAAACATTTTATACCCTCCCCTTCTCTTGCCTCGCCTTTCACAAAAGACAGCAAAGGAACTTACGTAACTGGTTAAAATATTTGGAAAGTATAGGTTTCCAGGCAAAATTTACCCATTGTTTTTCCTTTTTGTTGTCATCTTTAAGTAGTTGTACAAAGGAATTGCCACTTAACAAAGCAGTTTACAGATAAAATGTATCTGGATCAATGTCACCCTTTCAACACACTCACCCATCCCTCTCCTTATTCTTATTAATTTTGTAGGATATACATAAGATTCTTGACTGCATTCTCTCCCTCTTCTCCTTTTCATTCATCTGCCCCTTTCCCCTTCACGCTACCCCACCACTTTTGCGTACCTGTTCCACGGTCCAAATATTCTTATTTTTACCCATCAGTGAGGAGTACCTAGGACCTGTCTCACATGAATGGAATTGCTTGTTTATTTGTCTGAACAAAATGGTCAAGCTTGGGAAGGCAGGGGATGGAAGACTAGTGCCCTCTGAACTGTTCGTTATATTCCTCTCATCAGTCTGGGGAAGGGTCCCATGGAAAACACTGAATGATTCTACTGACTGCATGAGTCAGATATTGAATGTACTGGGTTTCCACAGGACACAAGAGGCCTACTCCCTACTCTGGAGAACCTTGTAAGGAATGAGCAAGCACTCAGTCAACTACAGTAAACAGGTAGTGGGAGCCCCCCCTCCCCAAAGTGGGAATTTAGTGCAAACAGGTAGTGGGAGGCCCCCCCCCCAAAGTGGGAACTTAGTGCTAGCAGAGCATGGGGGAGGGGTCGATGGTGTTTGTTAAAAACATCAGGAGTTATTTTTGTTGAGTCTTGAAGGATGAGCAGATAAAAGTACACAGGAGGAAAAGGAAGTTTTAAAGAAGGACAAATAAATGACAGGAGAACCAACATTCTGTGGATACCCACGGGGGGTGGGGGGGGGGGGGGGGGGAGTGTGGGTTAAGCCACAAGGACTAGGAAGTGGTGAGAAAGGAAGATAAGATTGAACAATGAACCTGGTCTTTATCCCACAATTCCTGGGGAATCACCGAGAGTGATTAAGCAGGGATGTGTGATGTAGACAAACTAGACTGCAGAAACCAGCCTGAGATGAGTGATGGACTAATAAAAAAATATCAACACAGCAAGACCTCCACTGCTAACAGCTCATCATTTGGCCACATCCTATCTCAGAGTGACACACAAATTCCAGTGAATATTGAGTCCACAGGCATCAAATCCACAGTCCTTGCCCTTGGCCATAAGAAGGCCTCATTTGAGATGGAAGAACCCCGAAGGGTTTCCTTACCTGCCTTGTCCCACATCAGCATCTTCATCAGGGATGGTCATTCCTACAATGAGATATGCCAGCATTGTCAGCTTGCCCAAAGCAAGGGGAAAGGAAGGGTAAGTGCTCATGATTTCAGTTTGTGCAACCCAAAATCCAGATTCACTGCTGCTGTTCTGATCAGGGAAGCTAGCCAATAACCTTCACAGCCCCTCTCCCACTTCCTGTTCTTCTTGTCAAATAGTATTCCCCACAGGATTGGGGCAGCGACAGTATGTAACTAAAACCAAACAATTACCCAACATATAAAGGTCAAAAATTGACCTCTCAGGGGAATACAATAGCTCAAAAGCTAGGTATGTACGTTCATATAAGACTACTGTTGACATATGGTCTAATATCGACATTACACTTAAAGCCCTAGGCAAACTTCCTTGGGTGTGGCCACGTGGCTACTGTATATGTTCTTGATACATTGTATATTGTATATATGTCTACCGGACCTAGAGAAGAGATAGAAAAACAGGACGTAAGATACCACAAGAAATGTACACACTGCCCTACTATGTAACTGTACCATTTTTGCACTACACCTTGTCAAAAAATTTGTGTTCTATTAATAAACAAATAAATTTAATACAAAAAAAACAAAGAAAACTGAAAACATCTTAGCTTGGTTTAAAAAGGAGGAAAACCAAGATAGCAACAGAGGACAAAAAGAAAATAATGTCTAGCAAAAACTACCCCAAAATAACCCAAAACAAACCAACAAACATGGCGGACAATATTTGATGTAGTTCCAGAAGAACATGGTCCCCTGAAATGGGAACCCGGGGGCAAGAGGATGCTTTGGTCGCTGTTCCACTGACAATGTGTTCTCTTCACCATCTGTGTTCACCCTCACGATCACAGCAGCTGTGTACAAAGGAAAAAAAAACAAAAACACTGCACCACATTACAGGGACCCAGGCAGTACACCAGAGCCTGTCCCTGAAGAAACTAGCACCATAAGCTCTGTCAAGCAAGTCTTTCTGCTCCTGGAAGGTTTTGTAGTCCATTTGGAATACAAAATGGCTTCCTTAGCCTAGGTAACTTATAAACAGCAGAATTTACTGTTCACAGTTCCAGAGGCTGGAGAACCAAAGATCGAGACACTGACAGATTTGGTGTTGACATAGTATGCAGTATCTTCGAAGTACTTTCGAGAAATAGTTCTCACTATTTTCTTTTATTATGAAAGTCTAGAAAGGCACTAAAATTGTATTTTAGGATGCCACCCCTTGAGTGATCGTGATTGGCTGAGGGTTGGTCATTTGCTACAAGCTGGGCCAATTGTAGAACCTTCCTAGTGATCAGTGCCAAGACTAGGCACAATCCAAGTAGGCCAATCAGAGTCTTCCATAGGCAAAATGTGAACGTTGGCCACCTTTTTCCTCTTTCAATTCAAGAATCTGAACTTGGTGGTTTGAGCAACAGCCATTGGCTTCATGGAGAACTGGGTCTAAAGGAATGAAAGTAAGTCCCAAAGAGTAGTGACTAGACCATAAAACAGTAGAAGAGAACACAAAACAGTGGAAGAACACCTCCCTGCCATTGCTGACAATAATGAACATACTTTGCGAAGATGAAATCACGTAATCAAAGGAAAACTTCGCATTCCTCAGAATGGCCTGTAGGAACTTCATATGACTTGTATTTCTAGATATATGAATGTTAGTAAGCTGTATTTTAGGAACAAAAATGCACAAAGTGAGCATTACTATCTAGTGACATCCATCCATGACACTCAGAGAAAGAGGATGGGCCACATGGGGACTGAGGGGCCCCGCTATCAGGAGAGTGCCAGTCCATATGAGACACACACTGGAAAGAAGGAATTATGGAAACCACAGTGTTTGCTGAGCAGCGCTATATTCCTGGACAAGACTGGTGGAACTGTGGTCAGACAGGAACATGTTTATAGGGCAAGCACGCTGTAAACCTTGCTTTTTGACCAAGGAAGCTAGTGCTAGGTTTAAGTTAGGAGTCCGGTCTGTGGCCATGGAACAAGAAAAGAAAGAAGTTGGTTGAATGGGGCTGATTTAAACCGGCAAAGGGGGTTGATTATTAGAATTAATGCCTGCTCCCCTTTCCCTACCATCTAGAAAAAGTGCTACTGAGGCACTAACTAGGCAAGTGCGCAAGCAGTGAGGCAATGCATGATAGGAGGGCAGCCATTGTGTTCAGAGAGCACCAGAGATGGTGTCTCATGAGTGATGAGAAGTCCCAAGACAGGCACATCGGGGGTGATTGGACATTATAACCAAGGGACAGAGAGCCCCAGTACTGGGCATTAAGCCAGGCCACCTCTACCACCTCAGCCAACTGGGCGACTTCAGCACCAAGCAAAGCCCCAGAACTCGCTCCTGCATTCTTATTCCAAAGCCTCCTCCTATAGTATAACATCATCACTTCAGTCTCGTCATGACCAGCATATCTTCTGCTATTTAATCTGTAGACAAAAGTACAAATTCTTCATCCTGTTTAGAATATGCTGGAGCATGATTTAAAGAAACACATTCTTCCTCAGAAATGCCAGAAATGCAAGGCTAAGCGTTTTGATATTAAGGGTGAGTGTTCCTCTGGGCTATAAATGAGCTGGCTGATGCTCAGCAGGAGGCCAGGCTGACAGGGAGTTCAGGAAGGCAAATTTAAGTCATCCCTCCTTTCCTTTGCAATTTGGTAATACAATTATTTAAAAACAAACAAAACTACTAGAAAAGTCTGTACCTATAGAGAACAGTGGCATTGGAAGAGACCTTAGCTGAATGGCAGAAACACTGAAGGTTTTCTGAAAATCCAGTGTACACGGAAGGGACAGAAGCAAGTCATTCTCCGCATTCACGGGATCCACATCTGCACCTTCATGGACCTGTAAAAATGCATCTGGACTTGTAAAAATGCATCTGTGATACACATGGGCAGCCTTTCCTCTTGTCACTATTTCCTAAATACAATTTAACAATCATGACACGGTGTAACCATCAGCATTCTACCACGATAACAAATACCTGAAAAATCTATTTATTTTGGCTAATAGTTTTGAATATTCCAGCCCATGATCAGTGTGCTTCATTGCTTTGGGGCTATGGCAATACAGTACATCATGACAAGAGGAGGAAGGAAATCTACTCAACTCATGGACAGGAAGTAAAGCGAACAAGAGTAGGGGGACTGGGATTCCACAGTCCTCTCCAAGAGCATGCTTCTAATACTCTGAAGACTTTCCTCTCCTTTCCTCTGTGTGTGTGTGTGTGTGTGTGTGTGTGTGTATGTGTGTGTGTCCCCTGTATATACGTGTGTCCTTTCTTTGTGTGTGTACGTATGCATGACTGAACTTAGGAACTTGGTGCTCCACCACACTTTAGCCACTTATACAGACCTTGCTCTCACGGTTTGTTTTTCAGATGGAGCTAACTTTGCCTGAAGTGTCCTTGAAACAAGACCCCTATTCCCTATGATCATGGTCACCAAACCTGTCTGAGCTCTACAACACCATCCTAGCAATCAGCCTGTAACACAGTCTCCCTAGAGGAATACTTAAGATAGATTCACACTACAGCACATAGCACTTACACTGTATTAGGTAATGCAAGTATCTCAGAGGTGACTTAAAATATATGGGAAGGGCTGGGAATATGGTCTAGGGATAAAGTGCTTGCCTCATATACATGAAGCCCTGGGTTCGATTCCTCAACACCACATACATAGAAAAAAGCCGGAAGTGGCACTGTGGCTCAATAGGGAGAGTGCTAGCCTTGAGCAAAAAGAAACCAGGGACAGTGCTCAGGCCCTGAGTCCAAGCCCCAAGACTAGCAACAAAAACAAAACAAATTAAAAAAATATGGGAGGATGGTGTAGGTTGTATGCAAACAGGACACCATTTTAGATAAGGCCCGGGCACTCTCAAGCTGCTAGACTTTATCCCCTTTAGATGCTCAAGGACTGGGCTGCCTGGGAAGGATATACAACAGTTCCCTAACAAAAGTCTCCAGATAAACAAACTGGAGACAGAATGAAGAAGCACAGGAGCAATAAAGAAGAGGACCTGAGCCAAGGGAGGCCAGGGTCCACATCACAGCATCTTAGAGTAGTCAACCAAGAGTAGAGAGAAGCAAAGGCTGCTGTGAGCAGCATTCCTGTGAGAGGTGGGGAAACTCCTGCCATCTGCAGGCAACCAGAAGCACTGCACACAGCCACCCCACAGTCTGGGGACACTTGGACCTGGACCCCAAAGCATTCTGTTTCAAAGAAATGCACACGACTGCAAGCATCTCAATTTTGGGAAGCACTAGAAATCTAGGATGAATAAGTGAAGGAGAGATCCAGTATACTAAAAGAAAGGAAGCTGTCTGAAAGATTAGAATGAATACCATCCCACTCTACAGATTACAAGAAAGAAGACAATAGGATGAAATACAAAATTATCTTATCAACATATGAGACCTTTCATAAATAAAAATTTTAAAAAGACATTGATCACCTCATGATCTCAGGGCTGTATGTCCAAAGTGATGTAATAAATAGTAATAGTCCTGAAAACTCAGTCAATGAATTAGTGGTTTGAGAAATTCTCCTACAGGGGTTGGGGATATGGCCTAGTGGCTAGAGCACTTGCCTTGTATACATGAAGCCCTGGATTCGATTCCCCAGCACCACATATACAGAAAACAGCCAGAAGGGGCGCTGTGGCTCAGGTGGCAGAGTGCTAGCCTTGAGTTGGAAGAGGCCAGGGACAGTGCTCAGGCCCAGGAGAGGCAAGAAAAAAAAAAAAAAAAAAAGAAGAAATTCTCCTAGAAATCACAAGAGAAGAAAAAGAAAAAGGAGGTAATAAGCATGATGTGCCACAGGCTAAGACTGTACAGAAGAGTAGGGAAGCAGCTCAGGAACTGAGAACTAAGCTGACAGAGGAGGGAGGCATGCCAGAAGAAAGTCTGCTTCTATTAGAGTTAGAGTAGCAGATCCACCCTCTCTTTTGAAGCCATCAACCTGTCATAGTAACTTCTAATACGTGTCACCAGGATGGTGACCAGAACGGCAGGAATCCCTGACAGTAGAAAAGAACAAAAGTAGAGGACTATCATTACGTACATTGGTAAGGACAAGGCTGTAGTTATAGAGGATAAATAGAAGAGCTTAGGGTCCAGAAATACATCAACACACACACACACACACACACACACACACACACACACACACACACAGATACACAAAGGCATGGAGTGGAGAAAAGAGTGACTTCAATAACTGTGCTAGAATAACTGATAGCATTCCAAAGTCAAAACACTTTAAAAGCCTGCTGTGAATATTAAATGAGAAATATTTGTGAAGTCACTTCACATAGTATATGAATATTAGTTCCCCCTTCTTCTTAGATTCCAAAACCACATTTCCTTTCCAGCACCTAGACAGGTCTTAATATACTAAAAAATGACACTAACATCCTTTCAGGGACTGTTTTTCACACCGTGAGTAATTCTAAGTGCAAAATGGGCCTCTGCTGGAAGTGTCGCTGGTTGGCTTGTGTCCCTCATCATGCCCACAGTAGCCGTCTCCTCTCCAGACTCATTCATTCCATCTTGCCACAGGGTTATTCTATGGCTGAGAATCATCTTGATGCCAACAATTGCTAATCCTTATTCGTTTATATCCTTCTGCTCTTAGCTGAAGAAGCTTTGCTTCAGAGAGCTCTTTCCCTACTCTACTCCACCACCTCTAACATGGGAATTACGATCTTCTGTTCCTGTTTCAACCTCAGGCTCTTCTCTGAGAACACACTCTTTTATTCTGTATGCATCACATGGCTACTTGTTTCTCCATGTTTCACAGACACACTGGAAGCAATATTACAGATGGTGACCATGTCTGTTTTGTCCACTTCTGCAGTCTTCATTTCTCATACGCTGACATAACTTGAGTTGGGAAAATGAGTCAGACAGGTGTCATTGTAAGAGGTTTCTTCCCTGACATCCATAAACTCCACACTTGAATCCACAGCACAAAGAATTGACCATATTGAATCCACATGAGCAACTTACCTGAAAAGCTTTTCAATTTATATATCAGAGAAGTTGGTAATTACTACAACTCCCTATTGACTTTATTAGAGAAATCATAATCTTTGCATAGTTAGCTTATAATTATTTTATTTATCAAATGAAGTCGGTATTTAATTTAGGAAAGTACAAACCCTATAGTCTTTAAAAAACAAACACACATACACAACTACTGGGATCTATAGTACAGGACTGACCTCCACCCTATTGCCTCAGGTGCACACACACCAGGCAAAACCTCAGGCAAGTGTGAACCTGCTTTGTTATGTGGGCAGGGCAATTCACCTAGGCCCAACAGAAGAAAAGCCCAAAACTTCTCAGATCTAACAGGCTTTTTCATTAACCTCTGCCTGCATGCTCAGACCCCATACAAGCATGGTCCCAAATTCACCCCCTCGCACAACCTCCAAGCCCACGGGAAGGTCCGTGCCCCTCACTGTTCCTCAATAAACATTCCTCCCCTGTTGAGGATTGAGTCCGGCCAATTCCTTTTCCATTTTCCTAACCTATACTCCCACAAGAAATGTGTTACACTACTCATAGACAGTATAGAGAACTCTAACAAGAGGTTGGCCAGACATGGATTCAAAATCACTAACCACCTTTCCTTAGCCTGGTCTACACATACCCTTAAGTCACCAACTCAGAGGTTCACTTTTAAATAGTTCAAAAAGAATCTTGTGATACAATTTCAAGGTATTCCGGCTTAAAAACAATTAAATTCAGGAATGGGGGCAGACAATTGGAGAAATGAAGGGTGGGTGAATGCAGTCATAATATACAAGTTGTAAGGTCCTCTCCCTGAGGGCTACACGCACCTGATTGTCTCCACCCTTTACCTAGACAACCCCCTTACCTGGAGGCGATTGCCTCCCCCTTCCCTGGGGTCACATCCTGGCCACACCTCCCCATCCCTGCCCTACATTGGAATCTTCACATTCCCTACAGGCCTCTGTGCTGGGGCCTTCCTCCATATTGGCTGTGTCCATCTTGGCTGTGTCCTTGTTGGCATAGGTCCAAGCTAGAGCTTGCTAAAATGACTCTTTGCTTTTGCATCGGAATCAGCTTCTCGGTGGTCATTGGGGAGGGGGGGGGTCTCGAATTTTGGGCATTATATAAATACCTGTGCTTGTCATGAAAGAAAAGAGAGGAAACTGCACAACTGAAGGAGGCACCACAACTTAATGTGTCTTATAACCCTCAATTAAATTCAGGCCCAGGAAAATAACCTTTTTGTTTGGGAAACAATCATTCTATATTTTCCTTACTTTACCTGTGTTCTACTGTAGAAAATAGTCAGTTTTTGTCCATTTTCTGGGTAAGACACGTGACCCTGAGTGAAAAGTTGCTTGCAAAGTGACAGATTACTGACTGATGTGACTAGAGTGAAGTCCCTGCACTTCCCAACTTCCCTAAATAAATGTAGTAGGCAAATACTACACTGGAAGGGGGTGAGGGGGTATGTGTCTGTGTATGTTTGAGAATCAATGGGGGAAAAGTGGACCAGAATAAAATGAGTATGTGCCAGAAAGCACATACAAAGTCTTTCCACCAGGGGTGAACACAGGAGTGGGGGTGGAGACAGAACCACCTTCTAAAATTCAATCTCAGAAGGTGCATATACCAACCTAATGTAAGCTAGATGACGTTAAAGAGTGTACAATCCATGAGTGAATCCTCAGATTAATGAGGAAAGGAGGGAGGAAGTGGGCAGGGAATACATTGCTCCTGGCATCTTCTTGAGGAGTGCCTGCCAAGAGACAATTCTTGCAAGATGGTCATCAAAGAGTCATAAAAGTCTTGTTTCTGCTGTGCTGCTTGTCTCTAGTCTGCTCATTTTTTGTCTGGGTGAATACTCCTCTCAATACTAAAATAAGTCCTTCTAAAATGTTCACCTTGTGAGACTCTCCTTTTTGTGAGATACCATGAAACGCTTTTCCTGAGTGGGTCTCAGTAATTCTGCATGGGAACTGTGAAGCTGAGGCTATCCTCCCCCATCAGTTCCTGAGTGACAGTATCTTGTGTGGGTGACTACTTAATAAATGGCTGACTCTATAACCACCCAATAAAGCTCTGTGAAAGAAAAAACCACGCCTGGGTTTGCACACCACTGTGAGCACACAGTTGGCATTCAATTAATATTTGTTTAATTAGGTGGCTAGGCAATTAAAATAATGTCTGGCCTAGGCCAATGAATGGTGAGTGGTACCATTTGCTGCCACAGGGGATCTAGGGGGAGGCACACAGGAAGGAGATGCAAGCTTTACAGAAGCAGGAGTTCCCCACAAACCCAGCAGGCACCAGGGACACAGGTCTGCCTTTTGTGATGCTGATCAGGAAAAGGCACACACCTCAACCCATTCCCTCAGCACTCTTTCTTTGGCCACAGGAAAGAAGTGGAGTTCACAAACCCTTCTGCTTACTAACAATGGCTGGTCTTTTGAATAAATTTGCAGAGCCCCCTCCTAAAGATTCACTATCCACAGATCCAAGCCACTTTCCAAACCATGTATCTGTCCAAACCCCAGCACTAAGCTTGAAAACTTTTATGCAGGCAAACAGAGGCTGTGCTCAAGGAGGTTGGCTGAGCTGAATTCAAAGACATTTTTTTTTTTGGTGTGATTAAAAAAAATGATTAAAAAAAAAAAAAGACCACAGTTGTGATCCTTGATCACATTCATTCATTTTAGTCCTTGGGGAACTTGGAATCCATCAAGCACGTAAGATAATAGCAACCAATTTCCACACTACACCTCATTTCAAACTGCTGATATTATAGAAACACCACCTGCCCTAAAAATAATAAGAAAACATTCTTGAAATTATTTCACGCTTACATTCCATTGTTAAGTATCGAACTATCTCAAAAGCACCATCTGAGTCTGGATATGCCCTACAGACCTGGAATGCCAGCCCTCGGGAGGCTGAAGCAGGAAGAGCCATAGTTTAAAGCCAACCTGGGTACATAGCAAGGCAGCAAGGCCGGTCTTTAACAACAAAGCCTGGTGTTGTTTAAAGCTTTGATGTTTTATTATGGACCACACACTGTCATAGACTCCATGGCAGAACTGGTTGCTTGGTGTCTTTTGCAGTTATCACTGCCCAGAGTACTGTGAAACGCTTTGTCCCCATAAATCAGAGTTCATCAACCTCAGCTCTAGTGGCATGTGATTCCACCAGAGGGGCATCATATACATCATAAAAATATCATGTCCTGCCCATGTACGGAGCAACATTGGCCTCTGTCCACCCAAGCCTGGAGTACATCCATCTCCTGGAGCTGTCACAACCAAGAATTTCCCAGGAAGGTCTACCCCAGAGGGCTCCACGAAGATGCCTCCCCTGCTCCGGTCTAAAGTCTCCACAGTACCTGTTACCTAGGTAACTGGCATAATTAGAGGAGCCACCTCCTCTCACTTGGCCACCTCTGCCCTAGATAAGGCATGTTGAGGGGTGGGGGGGCACTGCCTATACAGGAGAACTGCAGAACTGCATGTACCTTTCCTGACCTCCCTTCTGTCATTGAACAAGTCCACTGACTTCTTAAGTGCTGTTGGCTTCAACTCAGGCAAACTGTAAGGCTTATTAAAGTAGATAGCTGATGAGCAAGAACACCATGCCATATTCAAGCAGAAGAGAGAACTTTATTTTGCCAAGCTTCTGGCCTCAGGACAAGCTAGAGGAGAAGCTTGTAGCCTAGCCAGATAAGGGAGAGCCACCCAGGGGCCATGCCTTATCTAGGACTGGGGAGCGGACAGGAAAGGTGTGGCCAGCCAATGTGACCTCAGAGCCTGCAACCCTCCCACGGTCCAATAGGAGGCCTGACCCAGGGGTGGTCCAAGATGTGACCTCAGAGAAGGGGGAGGTGACTGCCTCCAGGTATGCCAGTTACCAAGATAATGCTGGGGGATCTGCGTGGAGCCATCTCCGGGGGTGGACCTTACACCAACTTCGGTGCTTCTCTCCACCCGGGATGTGTTCCCCTGATTGCTTCCAGGCCTCTCTGCTTCTCAGTCTCTCCTTCTATCACCTAAGCCTTGAGAGAGCAGTTCCTAGACCTACCTGCTGATACCCCGTACTGTCCTAGAGCTGTACAAAGACATTAGGGACTGTCAAATCAGAAAAATAAATAAATAAAAACAAAGTATCATCCTCCATTATTAGGACTTCTTGAATCTGGAAACAGATTAAGACATGACCTGTCTAATGGCAAAAAATGCAGCAGGAAAAGCAAGAAATCACCTGGCCATAAGCTCTCCAATCCCTGCAGACTAATTTGTCAGGTGCTTTGGTTGGAAGCATGCAGTCAGTCAAAGGAGAAAGATGAAAGTGTGACAATAGACAATGACTGATGCTAAATCATGAACATACCCTGCTTGACCACTTAACATCTTGCCTTTCCCCATTGCCTCCAGCCACTCAGTCCTCAAGACAGAAGCTCAGACACTCACTCAGAGCCTATGGCTTAAATGTCACCTCTCTCAGAAACATTTTACCATAAGGTCAGAATGACTCTACAACATTTTACCATAAGGTCAGAATGACTCTACAACATATTACCATAAGGGCAGTATGACTCTACCTAAGGAAGATATGCCCTGCTCAACTTCAAAGGACAACAGGGCCCCCTTCAAATGAGGACAGTACCTCTATAACATGGTGTCACTGACACACTGACACACACACACAATGCATCTACTTCTCTCATGGGCACCTTACTGTATCTTGCTGTTCCAGAGCCTCCCTCCAATCTGTTGCCCATACTAGCCACAGGAAGGATCACAAGGTGCATAACTGACCATGCTTTTCCCTTGCTCTGTTCTTAAATGGCTTTTCACTGCCTTTAGCAATAAATTGGAACTCCTAAACCATGCTTTCTTACTTTGCTCACATCATCTAGCCACACTGTCCTTTCTGATGGTTCTAATTTGCCTACCTCTGCCCATCTGCAGGCCTTTGCAGGATCTCCTCCCTGTACTTACAATGTTCTTCCTTACATTTCTCTTCATTCCTGAGAGTTTAACTTAAATATCAACTCCTTGCAGAGGCCTTTGCTGACTTCAAATGGCCTTTACCAAATCCTAATGTAAACTAGGACATTTGGTTATTCAATCCTAGGAATCATTTCTTCACAGCTTTGACATTATTTATAACATGGTTCCATTGTGACTATTTAACACTGATAACAGTGGCTGTACCAATTTTTCTATCATCACAACCCCAGAAACGATATCAGTATCCAGCACATGGCTGTTGCTCAGTAAATATTGGTCAAAAAATAGCAGCTATAATCACCATAACTTAGAAACAACCAGTGTGCCCTTTGGTAGATACACCTAATAATATTTTTGTTGTTGTTTTTTGCCAGTCTCATGGCTTGAACCCGGGGTCTGGGTGCTGTCCCTGAGCCTCTTCGCGCTTAAGGAAAGTGCTCTACTGTAAGGGATGGCTATACCTTTAAGACCTGGGATTGCTTGGCTGCTAGTCACCCCCACCTCTTTCAGGGTCCAAAACCTGAAGAGGCAGCCAAACCAGCCCTGCCTCTCCTCTGAGAGCACATGTCTCCTAATGGCACTGGAGACCCTTGGAGACCTGGTCCTTGGGGGACTGTAGTCTCCGCCTCTGTGGGAAGCTCCTGAAGCTGACTCTGAGGTGTCCATGCATACCCGGCCTCCATGGCGAGTATGGGGAGGGAGGGCATTCTCGGGGACACACCAGGTCTGGAGCTTATCCGTGGCCCTAGCTCCTGCATTACTTCCTACTGGCCAGAGGTTATGTATGAGAGTGAAAGGGGACCACACGGAGGGGGCAAATAGGCCCAGGATCTCTACGGAAGGAGGTATAGAGCTAGCCAGGCACTCTACCACTTAAACCACAACGCCACTTATGGGGTTTTCTGAGTGTTTTGTTGGAGACAAGTGAGCATCTCATGGCCTTTCCTGCCCAGGATGGCATCTTCAAACCACAATCCTCAGAACTCAGCCTCCTGAGTAGCTAAAATTACAGGTGTGAGCCACTGGCACAAGTTAATGGTAAAAATTTGTTAAGCATGAAAAAGAGTGAACAATAAGTTCATTAAAAAGAGAAAACTTACATGCAGATTATTAAGAGAAAAAAGAAAAGCTAAAATGATGACATGCTATAAAGTTCTGTATTTGTCCCTTTTTTGTTGTTACATAATATCTGAAACTGGGATGCTTGTGTTATTCCCATGTCACGAGGAAACCACCAAGAAGACCACTGAAAACCAAACGTTCCGAAATGCAAAAGCAAGGCTTCATTCAGGAGAGCAGCAACTCGGGCCTCGTCCTACCCACCGACATAGCGGAAGTTAGGAGGAAGGCCACGAGCAGAGTTTTACATGGGTATTTAAAGGAAAAAATCACAAAGTTACATAAACCAGGTGCAGTCAGGATTAGGGTGTGAGGACAAATCTGATTGACTCGGGGCTAGGGGTTCTCTAAAAATTGGTCTGACGACATTCCAGGGTGGTCAAAGTATCTGGAACATTCCCAAACTGGTTGGGCCATCCTGGAAATGGGTTTTTATAGCCAGTTGGTTTCGGTAAATGGGCTTTTATGGCCGGTTGGTTTATTCTTAGCTTAACACAAACAAGATGGAGTTGTCCTAGTCTTTCACTTGTTTCAAAAAGAAATTTAATTAGCTAATGGTTCAGGAGGTTTTAAGAGTGTGCTTGCTGCCATGTGCTTGGTTGTAGAGAATGGCTCATGGTTAAATACATCACAGTGATGGGAGCACACAGAATGGGCAAGAAAGAGCTAACACATGAAACAGGAAGAAAGAATTCTCTAGTCTATAGTCATCCCTGGACAAACAGAACAGAGGAAATCTACCAATACCATAGTACTGGAGATAGACCCTTGTAAGTACTAGAAATGACCCCGGAAGTCAGGAAGTATTTTCAACCAGAGGAGGTACAGAAGCAAGACCCATGGGAACACTTGGCAATCAATCTCTTCTTCCTCTAGGGACTTCTACCATGAGTAGCTGGTACAAATCTAATCTAAATCCAACACCAGAGAACTAGATGGAGCAGTGTAGGGAGTTTTGAAACCTGGCTCACACCAACTGAGCAACATGAGGATGTGAAGACCCATCTTCAACTCTATCACCAAACTCTCTGAGTACCACCATTGTATTGCAGAGTAGTGTCCCCCCAAATGAATGTGTTGGTTGATGTGCAGTGATCAGCTAGGGAAAACAACAAATGGGTGGTTGGGAAGCAGCCTTTGTACCTGAGCTCAAAGTAGTAGCAGAAATAAGTCCTGGGTCCTCTCAGTTCAGTTAGCTATGTTTACTAAGCTCTTATTCTGTGCAAAGCAACAAACCATCTAGAGAGGGGGTGGGAGTAAGAGGATGAGGAAGAATTTAGAGAAATGTCATGTGATTTCTGCTGATGAGAGTGAGTGGCTAGCTCAGGAGTCAAGCTTTCCTTTGTTGTACATTACTCATGAAATATGAAATCTACTTCTTTGGAGATGTTCCTTAAGACTAAATCCTAAGCTGGACACTCACGTGTGGCCAGAACAACACAACACACCCCTAAGCATCCTGCTACCACAGGAACCAGTTTAAAAAAAAAATAATGAAGATGGCTAAGAGAAAAGGTGATCACCTCAAAGGATTTTCAGCTGATAAACACTCACCCTGCCAAGATCTCCAGTATGTCAAGCTGAACAGGTACTGACTGGGAGAATGAGGGCTTGGATGACCAAGTCCTCTGAAACATCAAGTCCCCAAGACCAGACACTGATGTGCTCAGCACCCCCAGCTGCTCCATCTTCATTCCATGCAGCACGGGGCCAACTGGATGGACAGAACAGTTTGCAACAGTGATGTAAGAGTACACAAATCATGCCATCACTTCAATTGTATTCCTCTTTCCAGTGTAAGCCTATATTGCACCAAAATATCTTCATTAACCTTGTCTTTCCAACTTTCACTACATTCAAATCTATCAATTTTCTGTTAATTTCTAAAAAGGCAAACAGGTTGAAGTCGCTTAACCACCCAACTGACAACCAACTGTTTCTGTTAATGGACCTCCTTCCTTGTCCACACCATAGGCACCTGCCTCTTTGTCTCCTTGGCCTCTTCCTTTGTCCTTATATCACATCTAACCAGTGCCAAATCTGGACTCCACATAGCCAACGGTGCTTTCCTTGTCTTGTGTTCAAGCCACCCTTGTTAAACCTGACCTCAGTATCACCTGTCTCATTTTAAACCTTGCCTTAACACCTCTACTTTTACTACCTTTTGTCTAACTTATTTGAGAATGGCTGACAAGTTATTCCCTTAGAAAGAAAGTGACAGTGGAACTTCTCTGCTCTTCATCATTGTAGTCTCTCTCTTAATGCAAGGAGACAAAGTCCATCATACCTGCGCTTAGAGGTCCTAAAGCCTGGCCACGTCCATAAACCTGGATGTGAAATCTCTGTAACATCCCAGTGGTGCACTGACCCCCTTGGTGACCTCCCGACTGATACTGGGAAGCAAGCCCTCATGACTTGCACCTGCAAAGGTCCTCAGCCTTCCAGTCCTGTAAGGACTGCAAATCACACACGCTTTCCCTGACTAGTGCAGAAGGACAGGATGCCCGAAGTTTTCTCTGCCAGACATTGTGATTTCTCACTCAACACTGTCTCCCAAGGCACAGTACCTCCTTCTCGTGTAACTTTCCTGAGTGCTGAGCTCCGTCCCTGACTTAGCAGCCTGTCATGCCCACAGCACTACAGGCACAACACCCAAAACTCTCCAGCAGTGCTCGCGCCACATGGAAGTTTCACAACTAAAATGGGGTTTCCTTTGCTATCATTCCAAAAGAAGTTAATTATTCCTACTAGACGATGGCTGAGCAGATGTTTAAGGCTGCTCGGCGAGGCTGACAGGTGCGCAGCACCGGCGCTTGGACAGGACCGGGCCGCACCGTTGGTTACATTAAGTTTGTCCAGCCCGGGAAGAATTTGGACACACGGTGGCCAGTTGTAAAGATCGAGAAGGAGGAACCCCGGGAGCTCCATCCTGTTGCCTCTCGGCGCCAAACTTTTCCCTCCATCATCTACACTCACTCTGGCCACGACCCCGCGCTTTTCCGGGGACGCGGGGATCGGACGGGGAAGCGCGGGGCAAAGGCGACTGTCGGAATTGCTGCAGGGGCTCCGGGCGGGCCCTGCGGTTCCCCGCGCCTGCAACCCCGGGCTCTGCCGCCCGCCCGCCCGCGGTACCCGGCCCGAGCCGGCAGGAACCGGGCCGGCGTCGGCCGAGACGGGGTGGAGACGCGGGCTGCGGCGTCCACGGACAGCCGGCGCCGCTCAGCCCCGGGCGCCCAGCGCGCGCAGTGAGCGCTGCGCTCGGACCTGCGCCGCCGGCTCCAGGCCGGGCCTGGCCCGCAGCCGCTACTCACCCGGAGGATTAACGGCCGCCGGGGTTGCCATCTTGCTGCGGAGGCCCGGCGCCCCGGGAGCGAGGGCGGCGCGGGGCGTCGGGGAGACCGGCGGAGACCCAGCGCCGCGTCCGCGCACACAGAGGAGGGCGCTAGCGGGCGGCTTCCCCGCGGTCCTCGCCGCAGCCGGCCGCGGCTTCGCGCTCTCCGCCGCTCCCCGGCCCCGGCCTCGGCTTCCTTCCCGCGCGCAGCATTTGTCGCGTGGGGGAGGCGCCGGGCTGCGGCTCCGGGGTCTTAGCAGCACCGCGAGACTTGGCGCTGCGGGCGGCGGGACCCTCCCCGCACCCCGCTCCGACTGGGAGTCCACGACCCGCTGGAAGGCCCCAGACGGGACGGGGCGGGGCCGGCAGGGGCTCCCGGCGGGTGGGCGGGGAAGCTCGCGGGCGGCCGCCCCCCGGAGCCCGCGCAGGTGCTCTGGCCGCCGGGGCCGGGGACCTCGGACACGCCCCTTTCCGCGCCGGGAGCGCCGCCTCACACCCAGGTCCCCGGGGGACACGCCGTGAAGGGGTGCGGTCACCTGTGCGGGGGGTGGGGTACCGGCGGAGCGGGCGGCGGAGAACCCCGCTCAGATCCAGCGCCAGGCCGGCACTCGGGACGGCGGGAGGACCAAAGCGCCCCAGTGCTGCCCGCTTAGCACCCGGCGACCGCGCCGCCGCCGGGCTCCCAGGCCAAAGACCTGGCCGCCCCGCCCGCGGGCACACCCAGCTCCCCGGGGCACTCCCGCGTCCGAGCCGGGGACACGGAGCGGCCAGGCTAGGGGAGAGGCGGCGAGCTTTCCTGCTTGCCAGGGCCAATGTCCTGTAGGCCCCCCGAGGTCATGGAGGGAAGAGCCTTGTGTGCACGGCCAATCTGAGGATTTGGAAGTGTGTTTAGCTGCGTATCTTTGTGAAGCTAGGGTGCTGAGGACTTGGAAGCATTTCTTTTCCCTTCCACCACCCACCAGAATCCCTGTGAGAGATCAAGGCTTCGAGGAAGCTGACCCCACCAGAGGTGCTCTGTGAGATTGGGCAAGGTGGCTCCTCAACGTGGACGTTTTTGCAAAAATATCACACTGTCTTAAGTCTTTCCACAGAATAAAGTGGGGAAGGATAGGAGTGTGTGTTTGTGTGTGTGTGTGAAGAAATAGTCTTTGTCAAAAGTACTGTCATCCTATAATAATTGTCACTATTAATGTCACAGCTTACCACGTCATAGACATTGAGTATGTGGCTCTGTGCTGAGCCTGAAGCTAGGAGGTGGGCTTACAGTGAAAAGAAAGCCCCTATGAACCCTGATCTCACGAAGCAGCACATGTTTGGAGGCTGAGACTGACTCTGAAATGGTGTCTCCAGCCGGTGGTCACTGCTTAACAAAGGGATCTAGGAGACCAACATTGTTCAAAAGTGAAAACTCGACTTTGGATACATGAATGAGGTGTGGAAGTGTAGGAAGGGAAGATACTGCAAGGAAAAAATAAAGCATTGTGCATCCAGATAGGCTAGGCTCAGATGGAGACAAGGAGATATCAACTGACTGACATATCAGGTGGGGCCCAAACTCTTAACCCATAACAAAGTACATGGTCCATGCTTTCTGCAGTATCAAGCCAAAATGAGAGCTCAGTCTCTCTCCTAAATATTTGCAAGGGCAACATGCTCAAAGTGCCCACTTGTACTTAGTGCAACTCGATTGAAGGTTTCTTGAGGAAAGTGCAAGGGACTGTCACTGGATGCAGGGTGAGGGTTTGTAAACTTTCCCTCTGAAAGTGGTCTTGTGCTAATTATGAGAGTTGGTAGACTGTGATCAGTTAACAGGCTTAGGAATTTCACTCAACCTCTAAACAACCTAGAACTCTTAAATGCCAAAGGAAGCTGTTAATTTTCAAGGTGAGACCTAGCACAGTGTGAGTGCAAAGCCCCTAGAAATGACCCAGGGTTGGTGCTCTATTATGTTTTTGAAACAGTCTCCCTATGTAGCCTAGGCTGCCCTTGAATCTTTGATCCACATTGCCTCTGCCTCTCAAGTGCTGAGATTATAGGCTTGTGGTACCACACGTGGTATGACACCCTTAATCCTCTAAGCTAATGGTCTAATATAACTATTGCTGTTATTGTGCAGAACTGTTAAGTCATGAAAAGACAAGAGAAAAAATAAATGCATATTACTAATATTTTAAAAGTTAATCTAAAAAAATCTACCCACTGTGTGGTCCCCCAAATAGGCATTTTTAAAAAGGCAAAGTTATGGGGGTGGGGATATAGCCTAGTGGCAAGAGTGCCTGCCTCGGATACACAAGGACCTAGGTTCAATTCCCCAGCACCACATATACAGAAAACGGCCAGAAGCGGCGCTGTGGCTCAAGTGGCGGAGTGCTAGCCTTGAGCGGGAAGAAGCTAGGGACAGTGCTCAGGCCCTGAGTCCAAGGCCCAGGACTGGCCAAAAAAAAAAAAAAAAAAAAAAAAAAGGCAAAGCTATGGAGAGAGTAAAATGATCAGATATGGTCAAGAAAATGTGGGGACCCAGTGAGGAATAAGTTGAGAACAGATGATTTTAGGATAGTGAAAATATTCTGTCTGGCATATAATGATAGATCAGTGTCATACAGTTGAACAACCTATCAAATGGACAAGAGTGGACTCTAATGTAAACTGTGGTCTCAGCATGATGATGTATCAATGTTGGGTCATCAGATGTACTCAGCGTATGTTTCTGATGTAGTTGGTACTGGGAGAAGCTGTCCAGGGATGTATGAAAGCTCTCTGTACTTCTCACTCAGCTATCCTCTGAACCTAAAATTGCCCTAAAACTAAGATCCATATTTTTTTTAAGTAGAGACAGTCCCTATTTGAGAAAGGACTACAAAGGCAAAGAGTCATGGCAGTTAATGCAAGTGTAATCCTTGATTGTGCCCTTAACCAGAATCCTTTATTCTCTTTTCAAATAAAACTCATTTATGAGATAATTGGAAACAAATGAATATGTTTGTAGTTAGGTCATTATACCAATGACAATGTCTTGACTTAATCATAATGTGGTTACTATATAAGATGGAACTCTGACGTGTTTAGCAGAAGAGTATAGTGCCTTCAATTATTCTGAATCAGAAAAAAATGCAGTGCAGATACATACAGAGAGGAGAGATAAGAAAATGCAACAAAATGTTAATATTTGGAGTTGAAGGAATTGTTATTTCTACTATTTTTATGACTCTATTATAAGATTAAAAATGTTTCAACTGTTTAAAATACAAAAATTTGAAAAAACCATTCCAAAAAATAATTTAAAAACCCACTGATTTCCCACCTCCCCCACCTTGTTAAAACTTAGTAATATTCATTTAATTTTCTTACATGTCTTTTAATGACAATAGTTTTCCGTTGCTTCCAGCTTTGAGCAGTTATGAATAAAACTGCTATAAACATTTGTGTGTAGTTTTTGTGCAGAGGAGATCTCACACTCCTTTGGACCAGTGCCATATTGAGCATCATATGCTAGAGATATGTTTAGTTTGTTCCAAGCTGCCCAGCTGCCTTACAAGGGGCCACACTGCTTCTCATACTACTTCGGTTCTCAGAACCAATCAGTGTAGAACACCTGGTTTCTCCATATCACTCTGCATTTTCTTTAGCATTTTAGATTTTGGGCATTCTAAGAGTTGTACAGTAGTGACTTGTTTCTGAATTTGACAATATAAAAGGCCCAGCCCATTGGATCGTCTCTCTTGGCCTACAGCCACACTGGCTGTGACCATGGTTTTGCCACTAGGAGGTAGTATGTCAAACTCATTACTGGTGTCAATGATCATCTTTAACTGTGACTACTTGAAGACACTTCTTACAACAATCTAGAAGTAAAGTGCTATTACAGTATTCTATGGCTTTTTGGTTGTGAAGCTTGGAGTCGGGAGTAGGTTTAGAGTCATTCATATCACATTGGCAGAATTGTTATCTTCTTTGCATGCATAACTGAGACAAAAAGTGTTTTGATAATCTTTCTAGTAAGATCAGGAAAGTTTAGCATGAAGACCTGCAGGACTGCAAGACATTCTTGTGAGAAATGCCACATCAAGCTGGGTGCTGATGGATCATGCCTATAATCCTAGCTACTTAGGAGGCTGAGATGTGAGGATCACGGTTCAAAGCCAGCCTAGGCAACAAAGTCTATGACACTCTCATCTCCAGTTAACTACCAGAAAACCAGAAGTGGAACTGTGGCTCAAGTGGTAGAGCTTTGAGCTGAATTGCTCAGGGGCAGTGCCCAAGGCCCAAAGTTCAAGCTCCAAGACATATATATATATATATATATATATATATACATATACATATATATAGACATATATTATATACATATATATTATATTTTGTTTCTATGTCTGTCTTCTTGTGGATTGTGGATTGAACGTAGGGCCTAGGGCAAGCTAAGCAAGCATGGTACCACTGAGATATTTCTGTAGGCCAGTCTTCCATACCTGATCGTCTAGAGGCTATGGTCACAAATTCTGAGTTTAAAAAGGATTCTAAGCAACTGTGAATGCAATCAAGTTTTAGAAAAGAAGTAACTAACCTATACATTGGAATGAAGATGATAATAATCTACACGTAAGTAAATCTAAAAGAGCTCTCCCAATAATATGAATTTAAATGTTAAGTATTAAAGAAGTATCTTGTGAGAGTTAATTTGCAAATCAAACTGTTGACTGTCTTTTTAGAAATATGTATTATCTCAGACAAGGTCTGGGCCTCAGGCCTTTTTCCAGAGACTCAAAATGGAAATAATAATAATAATAAAAGTCAACATACAAAAGAAATGTCTGTATACATTAATCAAGAAAACAAATAAACAATATGTATGTGTAAGCTCAAGGTAGACTGGTAAATTACATAAGCAAGATATTCTCTGTGTTTCCCCCCTGCCATATTGCCCAAATTGTTATACAAATTCAATGCATTCCTATCAAAATCCCAGCTACATGGGGCTGGGGATATAGCCTAGTAGTAAGAGTGCTTGCCTCGTATACATGAGGCCCTCGGTTCAATTCCCCAGCACCACATATACAGAAAATGGCCAGAAGGGGCACTGTGGCTCAAGTGGCAGAGTGCTAGCCTTGAGCAAAAAGAAGCCAGGGACAGTGCTCAGGTCCTGAGTCCAAGCCCCAGGACTGGCCAAAAAAAAAAAAAAAAAAAAATCCCAGCTACATTCTTCACTGAAATAGAGAAAGCAATCCATAAATCCATATGGAACAGCAAAAGACCTAGAATAGCCAAAGCAATTCAAGGCAAAAAAAAGCAATGCAGGAGGTATCACAATACCAGACTTCAAGCTCTACTATAGAGCCATCATAACAAAAACAGCCTGGTATTGGTATAAAAACAGACCTGAAGACCAATGGATTAGAAGTGAAGATCCAGAAATAAAACCACACTCTTACAGTCTGCTGATATTCCACAAAGGAGCTAAAGACCTACAATGGAATAAACAGAGCTTCTTCAACTACTGGTGCTGGGCAGCCATATGCAGAAAACTCAAGGTGGATCCTAGCCTATCACCATGCACCAAGATCAACTCAAAATGGATCAAGGACCTCAACATCAGACCTGAATCCTTGAAACTACTGAAGGACAGAGTAGGAAAGACGCTAGAACTTATAAGCACAGGAAGGAACTTCCTGAATAGAGTCCCAGGGGCACAACAGTTAGGGGAGAGACTCAACAAATGGATTACTGCAAAATAAAAAGGTTCTGCACAGCTAAGGACATAACCACCAAAATAGAAAGACAGCCAACCATATGGGAAAGGATCTTTACCAGCACAGCAACAGACAAAGGCCTAATATCTGTCATCTACAGAGAACTCAAAAAACTAAGCCCCTCCAAGCCCAGTAAACCAATTAGGAAATGGGCAAAGGGGCTAAAGAGAGACTTCACAAGAGAAGAGATAAAAATGGCAAAGAAACATATGAGGAAATGTTCAACATCCCTGGCAGTAAAGGAAATGCAAATAAAAACAACCCTGAGATACCACCTGACTCTAGTTAGAATGGCCTATACTCTGAACTCAGGCAACAACAAATGCTGGAGGGGGTGCGGGGAAAGAGGAACCCTTCTCCATTGTTGGTGGGAGTGCAAATTAGTACAACCACTTTGGAGAACAGTATGCAGGTTTTTCAAAAAGCTCAACATAGACCTACTCTATGACCCAGCCATACCACTCCTAGGCATCTATCCTGAACAACAGGTCCCAAGATATCAAAAAGACATCTGCACTTCCATGTTTATCGCTGCACAACTCACAATAGCCAAAATATGGAAACAATCCAGATGCCCCTCCACAGATGAATGGATCCAAAAAATATGGTACCTATACACAATGGAATATTACATAGCGATCAGAAATGATGAAATATTGGTATTCGCAGGGAAATGGTCAGAACTTGAACAAATAATGTTGAGCGAGACAACAAAGGGGCATGATCTCCTTGATAGATGACTGTTAAGGTGGGGGAAGGGTGAGATAGTAGAGACCAGGTCTGTGAAACCAAAAACTTCTTGTCAAATGGTATTTCCCACAGGTGTAGGTCAGCGACCCTACACTATGTATCCAAAACCAACAACTACTCAAAATATAAAGGTCAAAAATAGACCTCTCAGTGGATCACATAGCTCAAAAGCTATGTATGTACAATCATATAAGACTATTGTTGATATATTGTCTACTGTCAATATTACATTTAAAGCCCTAGGCGAATTTTCTTTGGCGTAGGCCACGTGGCTACTGTATATGTTCTTGGTACACTGTGTATTATATATATATATATATATTATATATATATATGTCTACCTGACCTAGGGAAGGGAAAGTAAAACAGGGTGTAAGATATCACAAGAAATGTACACACTGCCCTACTTTGTAACTGTACCCCTGTGCACAACACCTTGTCAAAAATTTTTGCTAAATTAATGAAGTATAAAAAAAGGCATGGTGCCTTGAAATTCATAGGGATGACTATGATCTATATCAGCACTTCAGGAAGGGAATGGAAGAGAATGACAAATTTTCACTAAAGCACTGTCAGCATATGTATTACGGGATAGATTCTACTACATATTTTTAAATTATAAATACAATAAGCTTTTGCTTTCTAAAACCAAAGTAAAGATGTTTAACTTAAATTTCCTATGGTAATTTTTCATATAGTAGATATATTTGAATATCTACTATACTTACAGAGTACATAAACACTACCAGGGAACAATAAAGAATGACATATTCAGTAGCAGGTCAGGAAATCATTGTTCATGTTAACAGTTTAATGCTATAATTTTGAAGACAGAAAGCTTTTCAATACCAAAAAAAGATTATCAGGCTTTATGTTACAAACTCAGATCTTTTAGGAATTCTCTGTGTACCTGTTGTCCTTATGACCAAAGTTATACAAGTATCCAAAGGTAAAGCTATGTTACCGGTGGGGAATAAAGAACAAGAGCAGTTATAACCTTGTAACTGAAGACATCCCTGGATATACCATACCTTAAAGGTAATGCAATCCAGATTCTTGACATCTTCATAACCTGTTGGCACTCTGATGCCACAGGTCGATTCTCTGAGGAACTCTCATGCGTACAAATGTCTTTCTGACTAAGATGCTTTCTATTTACATTTTTCTTCTTTGAAAAATAAAGTTCATACACTTGACGGTCTCACTTCTGTAGTCCAAGCATTCGGGATAGATGCACTAACAGCAGGCATTATGAAACCAGCGGTACTTGGATGCTCCCATGGACTCACAGGATATTTTACACTGAGGTATGGACATGCGGTCATCAAACTAGACCACGGTAAACGGGTGCTCTTTGTCACCGGGATAAGGGGCCTTGAACATTATTTTTTGGAACAGACACATTTGGGTGATGAGGCTGGTTCACAGTTTCTAAAATAGAAACCAGGTTCTCATGTTCTGAAAGTTCTTCTGCACTAGGGAAGGAAACAATGTTCCAATTCAACTGGGTGTGTCCATCTGTGAGAGCCCAGAAGAGAGAGGGGATAGGCTCATACAGTTCTTCTACTGTGCTCTTGAAGTGGGAGGAGTGTCACTTTACTTCTGAGGATGACACATACCAACACAACCCCAGCACTTGTCCCAAAGTGCCCCAAGACACAGCGTACACTCTTTAGAGCAGGAACAATTTCCTTGTCCAGGCCCGCCCTGGCATAGCTCCTGAATGAGACATTTGCTCACATCACTAGCACAGAGTGCTTTGTAACAGCTCTGTGATACAGGGAACCACATCAGATATGTCAGCAGGGCTAGAGGAAGCCCAACACACTGTGACTCCATGACTCTTCCAAGAAGCTGATCCTATTTCCCTCCAGGAAGTGCTTCAGTGACCTTCCTGCAAAGAGTTGCCTCCTGCCGGCCCCACAGGGGGCGATGCAGAGTTGGGGTTTTGCTTTTGTTTCTTTTGTGGTTTTTTTTTCTTTTTTGGTTTTTGGGGTTTTTTTTGTGTTTTTTTGTGGTTTTTGTTTTTTTTTTTTTTGTTTTTGTGTTTTTTGTTTTTGTAACATTCTAATAGGCAAGGCTGCCATACTTCACTTAAAATAGGATTGTGGATGAAGGATTGAGAGGGTTTCAGAATTGGAGGTGAATGTAGGGGGGGTGTGGCCTGGGCCACTGTAGGTTTGTGGTGATTAGCCCTGGTTCAGCCAGACCAAGATGATAGTACAGGTTTTGGCCCTTTCTCTACGTGGGAGGCAGATGGAAGCGCACTCTATGCTCCTTCTTTGTCCTCTGGGGAAAGGTCTTTTGGATTGGCTGGGAGCCGCCACTGCAAGGGAAGGCAGTGTTGTGGGAATGGTGGCACTAGAGAGGTTCTTGGAGTGCAAGCCCCAAGCACAGTCCAAGCTCCCACTCCCCAGTACCCTGCTAGCACGCGGCTCCAGTCCAGTCTCTTGGCAATCACTGCTTTCCTTAATCTGACCCCTTCTCAGGGATGGATCCCAGAGACTTTGTAGGGGAAGAAAGTGAGGCCCAGAGAGCTGAACCTCTAAGCCCAGCAACAGGGCTGCTGTTAGCTGGGCGAACTCAGCCCCAGGCTTTGGGGCCAGAGGGTTGCCCAGCCCCCCCCCCATCTACCCTGGTCCCTGACTGCCAGGGCCCATCCACTTACTTCTTCCCAGACTTGTCAACACTTGAGTGCTTCTTGCTTGGACAGCCAGTCGGCCTGCAGGGCTCCAGGGCACAGGACAGCTCATAGCTAAGACAAATGAGCCGGTGAGGAGACCAAGTGCTGTGTACAGCTCCCTGCCAGAATTGGCCTGGGCTTGGAGCTTGGTGGCCCACCTGCCATTAGGCCCTCCAGAGTGTCAGTCCCATCCCCCTCACCCAGGTAACACAACTCTGTCCCTCTGGACTCTGTCCTAGGCACGGCCCCTCTCCGTGCCTCAGAGAGTGGCAACCTACCTGGCATCCTTGCTGAGCCGCTCCAGGCCCCTGAACCACTCAGTAAAATGGTGGTCGACTTGAATATTATAAAAGCGACAACTGTGTTGCAGCTCTTTCATCTGCTCGAGGATCTCGTTTTCCTGGCCATGGACAGCACAAGGGCAGTGACAGGGCTGGACTGGCCAGGGCTGGGCTAGGCTGTCTTGGGAGGGACCCAGTTTTTCTGACTGCTCTGGAAACCCAACTTCCACTGAGCCTCCAAAGGCTGCTGGGGACCTCACAGCCATGTCCTCACACTCCATCCTGCCAGCGGGGAATCTCCTGGGTGCCACCTCACAACCCACCCTCCCTGGGGTAGGACTTCTCTATCCTGCCATTGTCTGAAGGAAGAAAGAGCAGAGGGGCAGGCCTGACTCCACCACCCTGCTGGCCCCCACCAGCCCTGTTCTCTCTGGGCAGATACCTTGATCACCTTGATCAATTTCTTCACTTTCCTTCTCGCCACCTACAAGGCAGAGGGCATTGCAGTTAGAATGGGGCCCTTCTGCACTTAGGGCCTCTGAGCAGGGCCTCCTCTAGCCACGGGATCCCATGTGCATGCACAGAAAGAGGACCAACTCACAGAGGGCAGGGCTGGGGACCCAGCATGCAGTCAGGTGCAGACAGTGTGAGGACTGACCCTTCTGAGCTAGGAGGAACATTGTGGCTTCAGGGGAAAAGGCCTGGCTTGGGCCACAGGTTGTTTGTCTTAGGAAATCTGCTTCCAGGTGGGGCCCCAGATCCTCCCTTATGGGACTTGAAGTCCCAGCTGGGCTCTGTGTCCACAGCACAGGGGTCAGGCGGCTGTGGGCGGCACCTGCTCCCAGAGGCATTGCACTCAGCTCAGTGGATGGCCTTGAGGCCACCAGCAGTGCCAGAGCTCAGGACGCCAGCTCCAAGCGGCCAGCTAGGTCCTGGCTACTCACATCCTTGATGTTCTCGTAGTCCACCTGAATCAGGATAAAGTCTTTCAGAATGATTCTCAGATAGGGAATGATGCCGTTGCTCATCGCCTGTAGGATTGGCAGAGTGATGGTCAGCGCCCAGGGCCCACCCCTCCCCAATCCCAGCAGACTTCTCAGACAGCCTGCATCTGCACAGGGCCTCCCACAGCACAGGGTCCTGGAGAACCTGTGAGCCCTCTGTCCACAGCCCCTCCCTGCTGCTTGCAACTCCAAACAGTACAGGTCCAGCTCTAGGCTGTTTTGGGCAGAGCCCAAAGGGTAGTAGCCCACCTTTGCCAACCAGCCTCCCTCTAAACTCTGCCAAGCCCTGGCTTTGCTGGCTCTGCTTCCTCCTTCCCATCTGACAGCTCACTGATCAGGGCTCCAATCTCCCACAGTGTGATCCTCCCTTCTGCTTGCCGCCCTCGGGCGTGAGCTCCAAGGCTAACAGAGCTAGTTAAGGCTAGCATTTTCTCAGTGAGGCATCCTGGCCGAGGTCTCAGTCACTCACCATCTTTTGAGACTCCCTCGAACATCGTTTGAGCAGCTTCTTCTTGGCAGCCAACATGAAGGCCTCCTGCCAGGATCAAGCATGTTGTGAGTGAGGGCTCTGTCTTGTGCACCCTCCTAGTGCCAGTGTGTTACTCGTGCTATGCATTTGGCTGCTGTGCAGGGCCAAACCTTTAATGGCCAAGCTGACCAATTCTAGCTCAGGCTTGGCCCCAGCATTCAATGCTGGGCATCTCTCCTGGACACCGGGCCTCCTCTACTTGCTTCCTCAACTGCACAGTGCGCCTCCTGGCACTGAAGACTAGACAGGGTCCTCTGCTGCCAGCCTCCAATGGGTGCTGACCTGCCTGGCATGGGGGGGTCAGTGCCTCCTCAGAACTCTACAGGGTTCACTGCTTTCTCCTTTGGGGGGCAGCACACAAGCCAACCTGGGTGGTTAGCCTTGGGAGCTGTGTAGCCCTTCCTATTTTCCAGTAGAAAACTGAAGGATACAGAAGGCTGTTGGGCTGTCCTGTGGCCTCAAGGCCTGTAGGGAAGGGGTCCATGAGCTTCTGAGTAGAGTCCACTCAGCTAGCATTTCTCTGTGGGTCAGGGTCCTCCCAGGAGGTGGGCACAAAGGGAGAATGCCATGGTGTTCCAGAATCCTTCCTGACCCCAAGGTCCTGGCTCTCCTCGGCTGAGTAGGATGGGGTTCCTGAATCCTGCAATATCTTCCCCTGGCTCCACAGCCCAGGCCCATGTGCTATGGCAAGAAGCTCTCTCTACCTGTGTGCAGCTGGGACAGGAGCATCCCGGGGCCTACTTGTGCACCTGAGCATGTCCAGCATGGGAGGAGATGTGCCTTCTGCTGCTCTTGAATGGGAAGAGCTCCGGAAAGTCAGGAAAGAAGGACCAGGACTTGGTTCCTTTCTCACCTTTATCTTTGGGGGCTTGTTTTCCTAATGTGTTTTCATTGCCACTGTGAGACTTCAGGGTCTGGGTGTTCTTTGAAGGTTGAAGCTCCTAGTGGCTGGGCTACCACCTGAGCCACAGCTCCATTTCCCGTTTTGGGGGGGTCACCTTCCAGTTTTCCTTGCCACGCTAGCTTGGAACAGCAATCCTCCCATATCCTCTTGTCAGAGTTGGAGTTAGGTTGAGAGGCAAGAGTTAGCAGTGCTTGGCCAGCCCTGTTTGTCAAGGCCTTGGGCTGTGCACAGCCTCTGCTGTGGGCTGGGAATTTCTCAGCTGGGATCTGAGCATGAGCAGCATCAGCTCTGTGGATACATTGAGAGCCCCACAGCGCCTCTGCTGGCACAAGGCTGCTCTGGGTGTTTGCACTCCAACCGAGGGGTCCCTTATGCATTTGACCAAGAGGCACCCCTGAAATGCCCCTAGCAGAGCAGGCCTCTTCTGAACAATGTGTCAAAACAATAAGGGGCAGGAGTCATTGGAGGCATCCTGCATGCAAGCCAGCCTAATATGGGGAAAGGCAGCCATGTTTCTGGGGCCTATAGCACATGCGGCAACATGTGGGTGGGTAGAAGCAGTCCCCAGTCCAGGAGATTCTCTGCTTCCCTGGACCACCGTGTGTTACCCTTCTATCTCCCAACCAGAAAGGCCTCCTAGGACTCCAGGGCTCTTGACCTGCATGAGTGCCTATCAGTCATCTCCTCCCTTGCCTTTCCCCCCAAGAGAAGCGCAATCATGTGGCCACACCCCTTCAGCATGAGTGCCCTCTCCACCTCTGCCCTCTGCCTTCCCCTCCTCATAGCATACCTTCAGTAGCAGCTCTCTACTCTTAAAGTAGTTGTTTTCAGGAGAGGTGATCTCGGCCAGCTTTTGGAATGTGAGCAAGTCCTTCCTGCAGGAGGGACAGAGTGAAGGTGACAGTTGGGAAGGTGTGGGAGGGGGGAGTTGGACTCCATTTTGTATGGGCAGCAGGAATCCCACAGGGCAGCACAAGAGTGTCCAAAACCTTTTCCTGAGTGCCCGGACCCGTGTGCCATGAGCAGTTTCTTGTTCCTGGCAGAAAGCTGTGCTATCCCACTTCCACTAGTCAGTGCTGCTTTCATTTCAACAAGACACAGATGTGTGGCCGCCACAGAAAACCTGATAACCATGTGTCTGTGTGTCACTGGATTTACACGAGTCTGTGTGTGTGTGTGTGTGTGTGTGTGCCTGTATTCAGTGGCCGAGCCTGCCAAGGACTGCCTAAGCTGTGCCAAGGCAGCAAGTGTGCCATTCACATTTCATGGCCTGGACTTTGGGACCCCAGCTCAGGGAAGTTGCTCTCTACCATGCTTACCCTCAGGGCATTTCCTGGTTGAATAGCAACCTACCTGGAGACCAGTTGCCACGACCTGTGCAGACGCCAGATGGCTCTGCTCTGCAAGGCAGACATGATGGCGTGCAGTGAGGAGAAGTTCCTCAGGACATAGCAACCCTGGGGAGGAAGATTGTGTGAGCTTTCCCTGGCACTGCCGCCACCGCTTACCCTGGACAAGAGAGGGATGCTTGGAGTGGCAGGGCTTGGAGGGAGCTAGGGCCACCCAGGCAGCTTTTGGGGTCCCACAGTACAGGCTGAGGAGCAGGACAGGGGGAAGAGCCAGCCAGGGGTGACCTGGGACTGGCTGGCTCTGCCAAGCATGGGCCTAGCAAGGTGGGACTGTGCTCCACACAGCACCTGAGCACAATTCCAAGAAGCATAGGAAAGAGAGATGGGAAAGGACAGCGAGAGGCCAGAGGCCACACAGTCCATCCCCTACCTCAGCCACCTGGATCCAAAATTCCAGCAGACCGGCCCTGACTGAGGCGCTCATGCTGAGGTCCCCAAGACAGAGGGTTGTAACCAAGGACACGACGTTGTTAAAGTGTATCAAGATGGCCCGGATGCTGGGGGCCAGGTGCGGCTTGCCCGTGTTGTACCTTCGAGACCAGTTGTAGAGCAGGCACTGGATGGGCTCCGCCTTCTCAAAAAGCTCCTGTAGAGGAAGGCCAGGGTCACCAGGCTCTGTCACACAGCACAGTGCCCAGGCCAAGGCCTGGGATCCCTGTCCCCATACATACACACACACACACACACACACACACACACACACACACACATACACGGCTATGGAACACAGAGGAGGAAGGAGGACACTCCAGCCTCTGGGAGTCTCTGGATCTGCTGTGCTCAACTCCCAGCACACCAAGCCCCACAGGGACTCCAAGGGAACTAAGGTGGGAAGGAGAGAGTTGTTTTTGCCCAAGTGCGCTTAGTCCTCCCAAATGCCTTCCTGTCCCCAGCAAAAACTTCTTTCACCCAAGCCTGGCCAGCACATGTCTGTGTCCAGGAACACTGGCATAGGTCCTACCAAAGAACTAGCACCCTTTCCTGTCCCTGGCCTTGGCTCCCATCAGGTCCATATCAGGTGCCTGCCGAGGGAGTAAGGAGACCCCCAGCTCCTGGTACTTTAGGCTGAGCTCTATCCTGTCTGCCTGTCTTTCTATTCCACCAGTTGATTCCACACATTTCCTGGCAGGGGAGCAGGGCTCACCTCTTTAGGGATTGCACTTAAACAAATGGTCCTAGACAGACAGGTGCCAGGTGTGCTGGGGCTGGGGCAAGAATCCTTGGACTCCAGGGAAAGGAAGCTCAGGCCTGGGCAGCAGAGGGCACAGGAAACCCAACCCCCCACATGAAGCTCTGCCCAGCCACTCACCACATCCATCCTGGTGAGCTGCTCTGACATCAGGTGGGGAACTGTAATCAGGGCAGGAGGCACCTCCTGGCCGCGCCCAGTCTCTCTGCCCACCACAGGACGATGGCAAGATTCTTGGGCAGGAACTGCTGCCCAATCCAGATCCGAATGGCCAGAAGCGGAGGGAGCCTGCTCCTTCACCATGGCCAGGCAGTTATGGGACTCCTGCTGAGGTCTCCAGGCAGCTGTACTGTCCTGAGCCAGCACTGGAGCACAGGCATCGCCTGCTGCTGTTGAAAGCAGGCCCAACACCGGAGTCGAGCTTCTCAGGCATTCCCTCTCATCCCCGGAGGCTGCTGTGTCCTCACGCCTGAGATCTGAAACCATGGTGGAATCTGGCCCCATCCGAACACTCCATGATGGTGTGTGGGAAATTGGGGCTCCTACGAGGAGGAGCACAACATATAGTGCTGCTCCAACACACAATGCCAGAACTGGTGTTTGCACCAGAGACACCATCGCAGCCAGGGGCAGAGACACGTCCAGCTCTGCACTGGGGGCTGCGTCTCTGACACTGAATCCTGGAGCTGAGCTAGATCGTGGCTTCGGGGCAGGCCTGGAGGCTGGAGCTCCATCTACACTGTTCACCTGAGCCACGGTGGCCGATGGCTCCAAGTCTGCATGACATGCTATACCTCTGACCACAGCAAGAACCATGGCCGGTACTCCAACCAGAAAGAGCACCACAGCTGGTGCTCCAAGAAGGTAGAACAACAGACCTAAGGTGAGAAGCACCTCCAGTTCTGCACTGGAGACTGGTTCTTTGAGATTGAGACGAGGAGACAAGGGAAAACTGGGCTCCTTGTCAGTGCTACTTTCCATAGCTCCCTGAGCACTGTGCACCAGAGCCAAGCTGGTAGGTGACTCTGATTTGGCACAAGAATTGAGTGCTCTGAAAGCATGGAGTAGCAGCATGAGTACTCCCACAGCTGAGAGCACCTGATCGGGTCCTCTGGAGAGAAGCAGCACCAGGGCCAGGATCAGGAACACTGGCAGCTCAGCACTAAAGGCCGGCTGGCTGCAAGGGAGCATGCGAGCCCAGCTGGCACACGGCTCCCTGTTGGCAGCACTCCATGCTGGAGCTCCATCAGCACCGGGGCCCCGAGCCATGGGGGAAGCTGGCTCCGATGGGACACAAGAGCCTACAGCTCTCATGGCACAGAGCAGCAGAGTTAGTACTACTAATCCAGAGAGTAGCCCAACTGTAGCTCCCAGGACAAAGAACAACAGAGAGAAGGACAGAAGCAGCTCCAACTCAGGACTGAAGGTTGAAGAACTATCGCCTCGAAGGGGAGCCAAGGTGGATGCTGGCTCTGTCTCAGCGATGGCCTCTGCTGCAGGCTGGGCCCCAAGCACAGGCGACAAGCTGGAGCAGGGCTGCATCTCCCCAGCGCCCACTGTTGCTTCTCCTACACTCAACCCAGGAGCCCCGGAGCAGGAGGGCTCCAGCTCAGCACTGGCCGCCGCTGGTCCCTGGCCACTAAGCTCCGAAGCCCAAGTGGGGGATGATGACGTTTCCCCGCGGGCTGCTCCTGCCCCTTCAGGCCGTGGCAGCAGAGCCGGCGTGGCCCGTGGCTCTTCATCCACACACGCTTTTTGGGCTCCCAGAGGCCTGCAAGCCGGATTCAAGGCTGAAGGGGCCTCCGTTTGGGCAGCAGTTGGTGCTCCACCCAGTGTGCTGGGGGCCACCTTTAGACATGGAGCGCAATCCAGCTGGGGAGTCGGGGTCACAGCCACCAGTGGGGCTGCTGCCGGAGCTGCAGGAGGACACAAGACCATCTCCACGACTGCTTTGTGGCCCAGTCTTTGAGGAGTCCCACAATACCCTGCTCCCTAGGTTGCCCTGAACCATCCACCCTGCCCAACCCCCGGCTCTGACGCACGCTCCGCACCCATGGCCTTGCCTTGGATGGATTCCTGGATCCCCAACTGCGCCAGGAGATGGGAGACACCGTGCTCCAGCTCGGAGCCACACATATGGAGCCGCAGGTGAACCAAGAGGCTCTGGAGGCACGGATGCTGGGCAGCTTCTAAGAAATCTTGGGGGCGATGGTCCAGCCAGGTGTTTATGAGGCCCGAGATGGCACTGGAGGCACATGGGTGGCAAGGAGAGACTCAAGAAAGGCCAGCACCTCCCGTGGTCTTCTTTATCCCCAGAAGTTGTTCAAATTCCTGGCAGAGACCAGTATTTGCCAACACGAGCACCTTTGAGCTGTGCCACCAGTGCCAAGCCATCCCAGGCCAGGCCTGCAGACAAGCTGCAAGGAGCGCTGCAAGACCCATAGCTGGGAACAGCTCTGTCCTCTTCTGCAAGTTGCACCACCTTCTTGCTCTCTCCCCTGGGCCTCTACACGCTAGACTCCAAGAAGTCTTGCTGTCTTGCCTGGCACGCACAGGGTTCTCGCACACCTCCTTGGAAACTCCTCTGCCTCCTTCCCCAGCAATCCACATTGGCTGTCTACACACTCCACACCTTCTACTTGCTGATGTGCCTCAGGGTGGCGCTGAGCTGTCATCCAGACTCCAAACAGCGTGTCCAGGGACTTGTCCAAGGACATATGTCCCTTGACCTAAGCTGGACCTTAAGGAGCGCTGGGCAAGCCTGGATGACATGGGCTGTGCTGAGGATGGATTCTCACAGGGCTCTGTGCTGAGCCTCAGACTCCACTGGTATTCTATACTAGTACCCAGCTCCTAGAGTCTTCCTCCTCCCACAGATGGAGCCCGCAACCCAAGTCTCTGGTGACAAGTACAAGAGTAGAGGGCTCCTCGGTTAGCCAAGCCTCACCCTGCAAAACACACACACACACACACACACACACACACACACACACACACTTGTCAGCACTGTGGAGGCATGGGCCTTCCCTGGCAATCAAATTCCACTCACTAGCAGAGCTGGTCCCGAGGAATGACCTCCTGGCTGCAGTGGGGAAGGGCAGCCGGCTGTCCTGAGGAGCCCATGGGGGCATCAAAAGTCCTGAACCTGTGGAGGAATTTAAGCATCACTGGCCAGCCCAGGACAGCTGGCACATCCTGCTCTTTTCCCATCTCTTAGCTCATTGCCTGCATCACGGCCCTACTATTCGAGCTACTTGCTATCTCTGCCCTGCATGAGGACAAGCAGCTCCTGCCCTGATCAACTGACGAGTCCAGGTGTCTTGCCTCTGTCCTAGACCTGCCTGCTCTGTCTACATCTGGGTTGACACCCTTCACCCAGCAAGCATCGCTTTCCTTCTTGCTAATGAGAGACACTGCTTGGAGGGAGGCCTCAAACAAACAGAGTCAAAGGGAAGAGCCCACAGTCCCACAAGGGACAATGGAAGCTGCCAGCCAGGCCTGGCCTCTCCAAGGACTTCCCTGCTCGATTCCCCAGGAAAAGACAACTGCCAGAGAGTGAGTTTCTAGGCACACTCATTCCCAAGGCTCCCATTGCAGCTGAGGAACCCCATCCCATTCCAGTTGGCACTCACCTTTGGAAAAGTAGATCCAGGACCTCCTGGGTGTCCTGAAACATCCTGTAGGTGTCTAAGAAATTGTAGATAAAGATGGAGTCCTGGATCAACTGGGCAAGCACCAAGCGCTCTACATGCTCCTCCGGTGTGCCTGCCTTGAAGAACTCGGACCCGCAGGCCACCTCCATGCCTGGGGCCAAGCCATCTTCATTCTAGAGGACGACCATGGAGGGACAGGTCAAGTGTGACCAGAAGACGCATCACCACTCACTTGACTCAGGTACCTGAAGAGAAAAGACCCCACACAAAAGAAACACACACACACACACACACACACACACACACACACACGGCAGGAGAGCCTATTAAGGAGCCTGATGAGTCTGCCCAACAGTTTCCGGCCCTTCACTGCCCCATGTCACCTGTGTTGTTCTCCGGAACAATCTCTGGAAGCGACGGCAGAGGCCAGGGCGCAGCCAGCATGGACAGACGCGCGCCAAGCAGCCTCTCCTCCTTTCATTCAGGCCTGAGCCTCGACGAATTTGCCAACAACAACCAAACATTTTGCGATAGTCACTATCCATACAAGTGCACGGTCTGTGGCTTGTATGGACTGTGGCTGCCCGGAAGCACCAAGGCTCTAGATTCTCTGAGCCATTGTGAGGTCATCGCTCCACAGCTCATCAGTTGAGCCTTTCTGACCTCACCTCTGCAGAGTGCCCTCCCTGTTCATGCCTTGGATGGGTCTAGCCCAGACCCCCACTGGTCAGGATGACCCCACCTGCAGCTCAGTGTCCCAACCTAGCCCGTGGCAGTGGTGTCCACCTTCAGGGAGATCGATCCTTGTGGTGTCCTCAACACACTGTCTCTCCCCACCCAGATGGGAAACTACACGTGACATTGTATTTCTCAGAGGCTCCAAGGCCACTCGGCCCTGATCCCTAGGGATCCCATTCCAGCTACTTCTTGCCAGAACATCAGATGTTGGGGCTCCTAAGTCCCCATCTCACCAAGAACAGAAAATGGCCCACGTCACTCAGGCTCTCCCTAGGCAGGGAACAATTTCATGGTGAGCCAGCACACAAAACTAAATGCGTGGTGCTGGGAAGATGGCCTAGTGGTAAAGTGTTTGCCCCATATACATGAAGCCCTGGTTTCGATTCCTCAGCACCACATATATAGAAAAAAGCCAAAAGTGCACTGTGGCTCAAGAGGTTGAGTGCTAGCCTTGAGCAAAATGAAGCCAGGGACAGTGCTCAGGCCCTGAGTTCAAGCGCCACGACTGGCAACAAAAACAAAACATAAAAAAGCTGCTTTCACATGAATGGCTTAAAAGAAAATAAGTTTGCTGATCTAACAATTATGTTTAAAAAAACAGAACAACTAAAGGCGTTGGCTGGGAATATAGCCTAGTGGCAAGAGTGCTTGCCTCGTATACATGAATCCCTGGGTTTGATTTCTCAGCACCACATATATAGAAAAGGCGAGAAGTAGCGGGTGGATCAAGTGGCAGAGTGCTAACCTTGAGCACAAAGAAGCTCGGGGACTGCTCAGGCCTGAGTTCAAGCCCCAGGACTAGCAAAAAAACCTAAATGCAACTTGAGCAAGCCCTAGGCTTCTGCTGTGCCATCTAGAAAATGCTGCTTGAAATTCTTTGTAGGCATTCTTGGGATCCTAGGCAGATGGGAATGGCTGAGACTCAGAGA
Source organism: Perognathus longimembris pacificus (assembly GCF_023159225.1). Lineage (NCBI taxonomy): Eukaryota > Metazoa > Chordata > Mammalia > Rodentia > Heteromyidae > Perognathus > Perognathus longimembris. The sequence goes on from NC_063180.1 coordinate 28,325,509, forward strand.
CCAGGCCCTTGTGCCACAGACCTGCCCGTTTCCTTCCAGGACTCCCAGAATTGAGCCCTGTGGCTCGGCTCTGCATGTGGCCACTGAGCTAGAGGACACACTCACAGGAGCTTCTTGGTGCCCAAGCCCCTAGGGCCCTCCCCTCCACATAGTCTGCTCTCCACACCTGACTGCTAAGGAATGGGACAGGGGGAATGACGGCCAAGTTCCAGGCCAGAGAACTTGGGACTTGGGGTGGCTCTGTCTCTCTTCTTCCTCTCTCCTTCCTATCTGTCCCACCTCCCTTCCCTGATGCCAAGGACTCATCTGAGATAGTGTGGGCTGCTGTTTTGGAGGCCTCAGGGTTCAAGAGCCCCCAGGGCCCATCCACCAGACAGAAAAACAACACAAAATGGAGGCTCAGTTCAACAGGGCACTGCCACTGCCCACCTTCTGCCTCAGTGGAGCCCATAGCCACCTCCTCTTGGAGACCAGAAGGACGAGGCCTGGCTGGAGCCTGCAGGGTCAGGGATCCCAGGCCTTACTCCGTGTGTGGCTGGTTGTCAATGCCGCTTTGGGAGAGGCTGTTCCTTGGGCCCTGAGTCCTGTCTTGTCCACCCTCCTCCAACCTGTCTCCAGCCATCCAGGGCTCCTCCCCGATACTCAACTCCTTCTGCTCCCTTCCTGCTGTGGATTTCTCTTCTTCCCCTATGCTTTCTTTTCCTATGAGCTTGCCACCCTAAGAGAGGTCTTATTCCCTGAGTGAGATGTCCAATTCCCATATCTCTGTTCACCAGTGGCCCACAGAGGCACTGTCATGTCTAGCCCCAGGCCAGTGGCAGGTGAGGCTCAGGGAAACCAGGAGGATGCCCTGCTCCACCCCCAGTCCACCCCAGTCCACCCCAGTCCATCCCCAGTCCACCAGGCACTGAGGCCATGACAAGGCAGTGAATGTTCTGGCTGATGGGTGTGGCTGAGCCAACTTCACATGTACTGCCCTCTCAGGGCGTGGAGATGGCTCCATGCCTGATGGTCACCTCTGTGGTGAGGATCACTTTTCTAGGCAAAGGCATGATGCCCAGTGTGTTCAGGACATGGAACACCCTCATGGGTCATTCTGGCCTCGTTGTTGACAGCACAACTACAAGGCCCATGACTTGGAACGACCTCCAGGAACAGGCAGCTTGAAGCCAGGCACCGGTGGCTCATGTCTGTCACTGTAGCTACTCCAAAGGCTGGGCGTCAAAGCCAGCCCAGGCAGGGTGTTCTTGACACTCTGAAGCTCCAATGAAGCACCCAAAAGCCATATTCTGAACATCGCTTAAAGTGGTAGAGTACTCGCTTTAGGCACATAAGCAGAGAGACAGTGCCCAGGCACTGTTAGAGGAATTTCACTTTGTTTGCTCTTTTCACATAGCAGATAGTAGTAGCTCCCTTGTGTTCCCGCCTCTGTTGTCAGCTCCGGTAGTACTTGCCGCCAGAGTCAGAAAAGCTGTATGCTTCACAACAGTCACAGAATTACGGTTTCCTACAACCTCATAAAATTGATGTCCAGGGCTGGAAATATGGCTTAGGTGTAGAGTGCTTGCCTAGCATGCATGAAGCCCTGGGTTTGATTCCTCAGAACCACATAAACAGTAAAAGCCAGAAGTGGCGCTGTACCTCAAGAGGTAGAGTGCTAACTAACCTTGAGGACAAAAATAAGAAGAAGAAGCAAGGGACACAGCTCAGGTCTTGAGTCCCAAGCCCCAAGACAGGTCAAAAAAAAAAAGTTGATGTCCATAATATGTGCAAGGCAGCATGACCTGATTTAACATTTAATCAAAGAAAAATTAATTAACCTTTATTTTAGTTCTACCTAACTGCATCTCCCATTGCAGACAGGTTTAATTCTTTATGAAATGTGTCTACAAGGTGGTCTGAAGCTGAATTCCATCCAATGTTGCACTGTCTCCCCTCCAGTGTGGAAGCCCTCATTGATCCTCACCATCTGGGATTGTAGGGAGAGCCTTTAAGGAGGTAGTCAAGTCAAAATGAAGCCATCACCCTGATGATCAAACCAGATGAGTGTCCTTATATGCAGAAGTGGACAGACAAGGAGGCACAGAGAAGGTCCTGCATGAGAAGGTAAGGAGGCAGCCATCTGCTAGACAGAAGCAATATCGTTGCATCCTGAGCATTCTTCTGGACTTCTATCCTCTAGGATTGCCAGAAAATAATTTTTTTTAATTTTTGTTATGAAAACCCTAGAAAATTCAAACAAATGCTATCAAGATTAAAAGAAAAACAGTAAAGCTAGGAACATGGCCTAGTGGTAGAGTGCTTGCCTGGCATACCTGAAGCCCTGGGTTCGATTCCTTAGCACCACATATATAGAAAAGGTCAGACGTGGCGCTGTGGCTGAAGTGGTAGACTTCTACCCTTGAGCAAAAAGAAGCTAGAGACAGTACTCAGGCCCTGAGTTCAAGCTTCAGGAATTGCCAAAAGAAAAGAAAAGAAAAGAAAAACAGTAAAATGCCTACACAAATTGCAAATTAGCAGATGCTCTTTATAATAGATTATGATCTCAAAACAAATATCAAGCCTAGTAAGGCTGGTAGATTAGCTAAACATGCCGTACAGTCAATGCTCTTCATGTTAACAGATGAGGGACTTTAGAGAATGTCCAGTAGGTGAAATGAAGTAAAAGCACAAGTGGATTTGAGCACCTATGTACTCAACCACGTGTAGGTAACTAAAAATATGTTTGAAAACAGCATAACAGATTTACCGACTACAAGCCTGTTTTTCAACATTTAATAAAGAATATATGTATACTAAATAGTTCACTCCATTGGTTTTAAACACAAAAAACTATGTATTACATACGCATACAAAGATAGTTCAGGCTGGGAATATGGTCCTGTGGCTGAGGACATGGATGCCCCCCCTCACTGGTTTATATTTGGCACCCAATTAATAATAAAACACATAATAATAAAAAGAAACCAGTAACTCACTCCTGTAATCCTAGCTACTCGTGAGGCTGAGATCTGAGGGTCGAGGTTCAAAGCCACACTAGGCAAGAAAGTTCGTGAGACTCTTTTCTCCACTTAACCATGAAAAAGCCACAAGTGGAGCTGTGGCTCAAAGGGCAGAGCACTAGCTTTCAACAAAAACGCTCAGGGACAGTGCCCAGGCCCTACGTTCAAGCCCCAGGACTGAAGACAGAGAGAGGGAGAGAGAGAGAGAGAGAGAGAGAGAGAGAGAGAGAGAGAGACAGAGAGAGAATGTTATTTCCTTTGTGGGTGAATAATATCTTGTATTATATACAGGTAATGTGTCCAAACTTACATAGATGGATACCAAAGCTGATTCTATATCTTAGCTATTGTGAATAATTCCACAATAACAAGAGTGTATGCACAGCTCTTTGTACGACGACTTCGTCTCCACTGGATATATATATATATATATATATATATATATATACACACATATATATACATATATATATGTACACATTCAGGAATGAGGAACCTGAATCATATAACAGTTCTACATTTGGTTGTGTGGTTTTTCTTAGATATGTAACACAGGCTGGACTCTCATGATCTTCCTGTCTCTTTTTTTTTGTTTTCTTTTTTTTTGGTCATTCATGGGGCTTGAACTCAGGGCCTGGGTACTTTCACTGAGTTTTTTCTTTTTATTTTTTCTCAAGACTAGCACTCTACTACTTTGAACCACAGCTCCCGTTCCAGTTTTCAGGTGGTTATTGGAGATGAGAGTCTCATGGACTTTCCTGCCCAGGCTGGCTTGGAACAAAGATCCTCAAATCTCAGCATCCTAAGTGCTAGGATTACAGGTGTGAGCCACCAGTGCACGGCTCATTTGCCTAGTTTTTACTTAATTAGTTTGCTATTTTTGTTTTGTTTCTTTTTGAGGGTATAATATACTCTACTGCATTGCATTTACTTATATTGCTCAGCTACAGAAATTGGACACCATATTTTTATTAACTTTATAATTCTCTCCTATTTACCTACTTAGGCATAGATTAAAAAGAGCTTCATTGGGGCTAGGGATATAGCCTAGTGGCAAGAGTGCCTGCCTCGGATACACGAGGCCCTAGGTTCGATTCCCCAGCACCACATATACGGAAAACGGCCAGAAGCGGCGCTGTGGCTCAAGTGGCGGAGTGCTATCCTTGAGCGGGAAGAAGCCAGGGACGGTGCTCAGGCCCTGAGTCCAAGGCCCAGGACTGGCCAAAAAAAAAAAAAAAAAAAGAGCTTCATTAGTACAAGTTGTTATCAATTTAAATACAGGTTATATACATTTTACTTAGGTATAACGCACTCAAAATTATAACTTGGACGAATATAACTTCTGATGACAAACTTTTTTTCTGTGAAAAAAATCCTAAACACACACACATAATCTAAAAACAAAAAAAAAATCTGTTCTTATTTGGGAGATTTTCTATGCAAAATTGTAAAAAAAAAAAAAAAAAGTCTTAAGTCAGACGCTGGTGGCTCACGCCTGTAATCCTAACTACTCAGAAGGCTGAGACTGAGGATTGCTTTGAAGCTATCCAGGGCAGGAAAGGCCTCCAGACTCTTATCTCCAATTAACCAGTCCAAAAAAACCCGGAGGTGGAGCCCTGGCTCAAAGTGGTGGAGCACTGGCCTTGAGCAAAAGAGCTCAGGGACAGAGGCCAGGCCCTGAATTCAAGCCCCAGGACAGAAAAAAAAAAAAAAAAATCATAGCAATTACAGGAACATTCCCAATGTGAATACAACTGGCTCCCCCTAGTGTTCAGTGTCCACAACTGCCAAACTTTAACACTCAAAATTGCTATTAAAACACAGGTTCTAAAACTGCATTTGTTTATTACTACAGTGTAAAGAATGAAATAATATCAAAATTAGTATGAAATAGCCGCATCTACTTAAATGTGAAAAAGACTTATTCACTTCAAATATGCATTTCTACTGCCTCTAAATTATCAAACTCTCGAAGAAACATGTAGGTGTAGGTAGCTAAAATATACAGAAAGACTACCATCAATAGAGCTTAATCAGAAATCATAAAAAGCAGAAAAAATGGTTTATTCAAAACCCTAACCGCAGAGCTAAGGATAATGCCTGGTGGTAGAGTGTTTCTCTCATATACATGAAGCCCGGGGTTTGATTCCTCAGCACCATACATCTAGAAAAATCCAGAAGTGACTCTGTGGCTCAAGAGGTACAGTGCTAGCCCTGAACAAAAAGAATCCAAGAACAGCACTCAGGCCTTGAGTTCAAGCCGCAAGACTGGCAAAACAAAATCTAACTCTAGGGGCTGGGCATATGGCCTAGTGGTAAAGTGCTCGCCGTGTATACTTGAAGCCCTGGGTGCGATTCATCAAGCACCACATATATAGAAAAAAGCTGGAAGTGGTGCTGTGGCTCAAGTGGTTTAGTGCTAGCCTAGAGCAAAAAGAAGCCAGGGACAGTGCTTGCTCAGGCCTTGAGTTCAAGCACCGGAAATGGCAAAAAAATGAAATCTAACCTTAACCCTAAGCTCTAACCTTACCCAACCCCATTCGTAAAACCCTGCACCTTGTTTCATTCAGCACATCATAGCCTATTCTGGACTTCCAGAGCCTCTGTTTCATAGAAATTAAGAGGTAGGTGCCCCAATTAGCAGGTTATCAATTCTAGTAAGTTAAAAACAGCTCAACAAAATTACTCCATTTTTTCATCAAGATGCCGCCTCTCTATGTAAACAGTTTGGGATCCTCAAGAACAAGAACAGCCTAATAGAGTTTAAAAATTGCCCTCCATACATTGTTAGTCCCCAAAAAGGTGTCAATCCCCCTGAGGGCTCAGACTTAATACAAATGGATGTAACTCACTTCCTTTGCTTTGGAAAACAAAAATGGAACATGTTAACATAGATACTTGTTCAGTTTTCATCTTTGCCTTGTAATGCCCAAGTTGAGAGAAACCCACCAAGAAGACCACCGAGATGGATTCACCAACGAATTCTATAAAACCTTTAGTGAGAAGCTAATACCAATACTCCTCAAACTCTTCCGCGAAATAGAAACAGAGGGAAAAATCCCAAACTCATTCTATGAAGCTAATATTATACTCATTCCCAAACCAGGCAGAGACCCAACAAAAAAAGAAAAGTACAGACCAATATCACTAATGAACACAGACACAAAGCTCCTCAATAAAATATTAGCTAACAGAATCCAGAAACTGATCAAGAAAATTATATATCATGACCAAGTAGGCTTCATCCCACAGTCACAAGGATGGTTCAACATCCGTAAATCAATCAATGTAATTCACCACATAAACAGAACTAAAATCAAGAATCACTTTGTTATTTCAGTCGATGCCCAAAAAGCCTTTGACAAAATACAACATCCATACTTATTAAAAGCTCTAGAGAGAACAGGAATAGATGGAACATTCCTCAAAACAATAAAAGCCATATACAACAGACCAACTGCTAACATCGTATTAAATGGAGAGAAACTTAAATCATTCCCCCTAAACTCAGGAACAAGACAAGGATGCCCACTCTCCCCCCTCCTTTTCAACATAGTGCTGGAATCCCTAGCCATAGTAATAAGGCAGGAGGAGGACATCAAAGGGATCCGCATCAGCAAGGAAGAAATCAAGCTATCCCTATTTGCAGATGACATGATCTTATATCTGAAGGACCCAAAAAACTCAGTCCCCAAACTCCTACACCTAATAAACCATTTTGGTAAAAGTAGCAGGCTACAAAATCAATCCACAAAAGTCAGCAGCTTTTCTGTACACCAGCAATGTACAAGCAGAAAAGGAAATTATGGAAACAATTCCATTTACAGTAGCCAAAAAAAGAATAAAGTACCTAAGGATCAACCTAACCAAGGACGTGATGGACCTATTTAATGAGAACTATAAAAATCTAATAAGGGAAATCAAAGAAGACACAAGGAGATGGAAAGACCTGCCATGCTCATGGGTAGGCAGAATCAATATAGTGAAAATGGCCATATTGCCTAAATTGTTATACAAATTCAATGCAATCCCTATCAAAACCCCAGTTACATTCTTCAGTGAAATAGAGAAAGCAATCCATAAATTCATATGGAACAGCAAAAGACTTAGAATAGCCAAAGCAATTCTAGGCAAAAAAAGCAGCGCAGGAGGTATCACAATACCAGACTTCAAGCTCTACTATAGAACCATCAACAAAAACAGCCTGGTATTGGTATAAAAACAGACCGGAAGACCAATGGATTAGAATTGAAGATCCAGAAATAAAACCGCACTCTTACAGTCAGCTGATATTCGACAAAGGAGCTAAAGAGATACAATGGAATAAACAGAGCCCCTTCAACTACTGGTGCTGGGAGAACTGGGCAGCCATATGCAGAAAACTCAAGGTGGATCCTAGCCTATCACTATGCACCAAGATCAACTCAAAATGGATCAAGGACCTCAACATCAGACCTGAATCCTTGAAACTCCTGAAGGACAGAGTAGGAAAGATGCTAGAACTTATAAGCACAGGAAGGAACTTCCTGAATACAGTCCCAGGGGCACAACAAATAGGGGAGAGACTTGATAAATGGGACTACTACAAAATAAAAAGTTTCTGCACAGCTAAGGACATAGCCACCAAAATAGAAAGACAGCCAACCATATGGGAAAGGATCTTTACCAGCACAGCAAAAGACAAAGGCCTAATATCTGTCATCTACAGAGAACTCAAAAAAACTAAGCCCCTCCAAGCCCAGTAAACCAATTAGGAAATGGGCAAAGGAGCTAAAGAGAGACTTCACAAGAGAAGAGATAAAAATTGCAAAGAAGCATATGAGGTAATGTTCAACATCCCTGTTAGTAAAGGAAAGGCAAATAAAAACAACCCTGAGATACCACATCACTCCAATTAGAATGGCCTATACTCTGAACTCAGGCAACAACAAATGCTGGAGGGAGTGCGGGGAAAGAGGAACCCTTCTCCATTGTTGGTGGGAGTGCAAATTAGTACAACCACTTTGGAGAACAGTATGCAGGTTTCTCAAAAAGCTCAACATAGACCTACCCTATGACCCAGCCATACCACTCCTAGGCATCTATCCTGAACAGCACGTCCCAAGATATCAAAAAGACATTTGTACTTCCATGTTTATCGCTGCACAATTCACAATAGCCAAAATATGGAAACAACCCAGATGCCCCTCCATAGATGAATGGATCCAAAAAATATGGTACCTATACACAATGGAATACTACATAGCGATTAGGAATGATGAAATATTGTTATTTGCATGGAAATGGTCAGAACTTGAACAAATATGTTGAGCGAGACAAGCCTAGAACACAGAAAACAAAGGGGCATGATCTCCCTGATATATGACTGTTAAGAAGGGGTGACGGAAAGACAGTAGAGACCGGGTCTGTGAAACCAAAAACTGATTGTCAAATGGTATTTCCCACAGGACTGGGTCAGCGACCCAACATTATGTAACTAAAACCAAACAACTACTCAACATATAAAGGTCAAAAATCGAACTCTCAGTGGAATACAATAGCTCAAAAGCTATGTATGTACGTTTATAGAAGACTACTGTCAACATATTGTCTAATATCGACATTACATTTAAAGCCCTAGGCTAATTTTCTTGGGCATAGGCCACGTGGCTACTGTCTATGTTCTTGGTACATTGTGTATTGTATATATGTCTACCTGACCCAGGGAAGGGAAAGAAAAACAGGGTGTAAGATATCACAAGAAATGTACACACTGCCCTACTATGTAACTGCACCCTTTTTGCACAACACCTTGTCAAAAAATTTGTGTTTAATTAATAAATAAATTACAAAAATAAAAAGAAGACCACCGAGAGCCAGACGTTCCGAAATGCAAAAGCAAGGCTTTATTCAGGCAAGCTGCAACTCGGGCCTCATCCTGCCGAGATAGGGAGGAAACTCTGGGCTGGATTTTTACAGGGCTTATAAAGGCAAAAAGTACGAAATTTACAGCAACCAGGTGTTTGGGCAGAATTAGGGTAAGGACCAAAGGCTGACTGGCTCAAGGCTAGGGGCATTCTAGGACAGTCAAAGGTTATCAAGGGAGTTTCCAGGCTGTCTGGGTTTTTACAAGCTGTCCTGCCAAATGGGGTGATTGACAGTCTTTTCCAAGGCCAGGCACAGCACAGAGTGGAGCCTGACTTTAAGATAGCTTTGTTCTAGGAATCTACAAGCGAGGTGGGGAGTCTGACTTTAGGGTTGTTAAGGAATTTGCAGCTCAACAGCTTTAGCACAAACAAGCCAGTTCCTGGGTTTTATGCATGTTGAGGGTCATTTATATTTTAATGTAAACAACAAACTGACTAACACCTCAAAACAGAGTCACTTTAATTTAACCCTTTAGCCTCTCCCCAGGGGAGAGGCTTTCAATCATGTTATTTCTCATCTTTTGGCTGCTTTGACTGTAATGGGCCTCCCCTATCATACAAAAACCGGTAACAGATCTGTTGATACTGCCACAAAGTTTGCTGGTTTTTGCTCTACTTTTTGCATTGCCCACACCACAGGCAGTCCTTATCATCTCCAGGACCAAGCAACAGTTGAATGTGCCAATGGTATGAGAAAGTCACAATTGGAGAAAATAAAAGGGGGAGACAGGATAAGAATTGCCCTTTCGGGGCTGGGGATATGGCCTAGTGGCAAGAGAGCTTGCCTCGTATACATGAGGCCCTGGGTTCGATTCCCCAGCACCACATATACAGAAAACGGCCAGAAGTGGCGCTGTGACTCAAGTGGCAGAGTGCTAGCCTTGAGCAAAAAGAAGCCAGGGACAGTGCTCAGGCCCTGAGTCCAAGGCCCAGGACTGGCCAAAAAAAAAAAAAGAATTGCCCTTTCGTGGCTGGGAATATGTCCTAGTGGCAAGAGTGCTTGCCTCCCATACTTGAAGACCTGGGTTCAATTCCCCAGTAGCACATATACAGAAAATGGCCAGAAGTGGCACTGTGGCTCAAGTGGCAGAGTGCTAGCCTTGAGCATAAGGAAGCCAAGGACAGTGCTCAGGCCCCAAGTCCAAGGCCCAGGACTGGCAATTAAAAAAAAAAAAATTGTCCTTTCATCTTCAGTGGTACTTCATTGGGCACTCTACTTTTTTTTTTAAGGGGGGGGGCAGTCCTGGTGCTTGAACTCAGGACGTGGGCACTGTCCCTGAAATTCTCTTGCTCAAAGCTAGCCATTTGAACCACAGTGCCACTTCTAGCTTTTCCTGTGTATGTGGTAATAAGGAATTGAACCCAGGGCTCCATGCATGCAAGGCAAACACTCTAACATAAGCCAGGTTCCCAGGCTATCAACAGGCAACGGCTGACACAATTCAACCACTGTAAATTCCTTGGGGAGTGATTCACAATCCACAACCAAGACATCTTGTGTGCCTCCTACCTGGCCCCCTGGCTGCTGCCCCCACCACGGCCGGCCATGGCCACGGGCAGGGGTGAGGTGGGCGCGGCTGAGGCTACTTGGAGCCAGTTGACAGGAGGGGCGATGAGTCCTGATGAAGCGCTGATGGACAAGATATAGTTCACCATGGGGTTGAAGTTCTTCAGTATGAAAAAGGAGAACACGATGACCAGGCCCAGGAACAAGGTGTTGTTGTAGAAGATGGAAAAGGTGGTTGCTTCATAATCAGCAATCTCATTTTTCTTCCACAGGATTCTTTCATCCTTCTCCTTTGAGACATCTTTCTATTGTCAGCTTTGGAAAGTTTTCAATTCACTTCTTCGGAAATAGCATCTTCCCTCTTCTGTGCTACTTTGTGCTTGAGAACAAATTTGACGTTCTTGTATGCAAAGGCCATCAGGTAGGTGCTCACAAGAGTCATTACGCTATAGAGAACGGCAGACTGAATGCTATCCACGTGCCACATTCCATCTTGGCCTGCCCGCAGATCAGGCAGCCAAGGAAGAGAGTGGAAAGGGAACACAGATAAGGGCATAAAAGCTTGGCGTCTCCGCACAAGGGGAGGTATAAATTTAGCCCAGCATGCTAGGAAGGTTCTGCCCTCCTGGCTCCTCTTCTCACAATGTCAGGACACCTCTTGAGAGCAAAGCCTATGTTTTGCACACTTAAATCCCTCTTGCAAACATCCTGCATGGCCTCCTGACACTTGAGTGGATCTTGGGGGGGGGGGGGCAGACCCTGAGCACGGCTGACCCACCGGAGCCGCGGGCCTCAGGACTTCCCTGTCTCCAGACAGCTGTCCTCAAGGGCATCCCTAGCCGCTGCTGAAATGTCCCAGGTGTGCAGGAGCTTCTGGAGCCATCTGGGCCTTCCCGGGCTCCTGAGGCCCCACACGCACAAAATACTCCACATATACACAAACAGATGATGCTCTGAGCACGTGACCTCGCAAAACCAGTACTCTGCACATGCACAAACAGGCGGGTGCTCTGAGCATGTGATAGCCCATTAGGTTCATTTAGTCCAATCCTTCTTTCAGCCTGGGCTGAAATGGCCACCATAGTACCAAGCGGGTGAGGGAGCATGGGACCAGGATCTGGGTCCGGTGCAATGACACCTGCACGCTAATCTGCCAGACACGAACAAGCACAGATTATATGAGCACCAGAGCTCAAATCCAAGGCAACTGTGGCTAGCAGAGGGCAGGAACCGAGGGTGGTGCCAGCAAGGCCTAGTGGAAAGTGGCATGCTTGGGTGTCGAGATGCCATTACGTATCTTTAGACACCCCGGCTTTTCTAAAGAAAAACAGGGGTGTACAAGCTGCTGAAGCCCACAGCTGAAGGTGTACAGGTGCTGAGCATTGTCCACGTTGAAGAAGGACAGCTTCAGGTTCTCGTAGTCTAACAGGATGCCGATGTGCTTCGGTGGGACTGTTATTCTTATGTCTGGTGTTTCCCTGTTGTGTAGAAATTCGTATTTGTGCCTGAAAATTAAGTGTTGATACAACAAAGCTTCAGAAATTCTAGTAGTGAGCTATTCAGAGTATTTCTTGCCAACTCCACTCATGTCTGTGAGTTTTGCTATGTTAACTGACTATCAAGTTAGCTTGTCATTTTCAAAACCCTCTTTTCTCACGTTTGTCCTGAGAAACATGTTTTCCAATTCTGTTGTTGAGCGATCACTCCACTTTGGAAACTTTTTTTTTTTTTTGGCCAGTCCTGGGCTTGGACTCAGGGCCTGAGCACTGTTCCTGGCTTCTTTTTGCTCAAGGCTAGCACTCTGCCACTTGAGCAACAGCGCCACTTCTGGCCATTTTCTGTATATGTGGTACTGGGGAATTGAACCCAGGGCCTCATGTATACGAGGCAAGCACTCTTGGCACTAGGCCATATCCCCAGTCCCCTCCACTTTGGAAACTTATATAAGGACTTTGAACTTAGCCTGCACCAAAATTAGCCCGGATCAAACACACGGGAACACTGGGACAGCAGGCCCTGGTGTGTAGATCTTGAGGGATAAAGACGTTTGTGCAGGTGTCCTGCCAGCCACATGGATAGATGAGCCTTTGGGTACAGACTTAAGTTCAGAAGCACTCCGCCATCCAGTTACTATTCAGACTGAACACGGCATCAGGGCATCAGGGCCAGGGTTGGAGCCCTCACACCCCTGCCAAGCTCTGTACCTGCGTGCTTTGTGAAATGGCTGAAACCAAAGTTGGCCTGACCCCAGGGCTGGCCTGCCCCTTGGCCTGAGGTCTTGGAGCATTCTGTGTGCTGGTTCATTGGTTCTGACTCCTGGAGGAGCACTTGAAATAAGACCTAAATGTGTCGATGAGCAAGCCCACCTGTCTCCCTCCCTGCTCACATGATCTCCTTTCAGCTTCCTCATTAAGACGCCAAGGGAAGCTGGAGTCCTCTTTCCCCCAGTCATCCAGTGTAGCCTGGGACCAGGAGCTAGAGCTAGGAGTCTCTGGAGAAACCTTACTCTCCTCTTGTGACTTCTCAGTCACCCTCCCTCTCCCCCTCTCCTACATCTTCCAAGATAGGATGCAAGCAGCTAGGTGCTCATGGCTTACACCTGTACTCCTAGCTACTCAGGAGGTTGAGATCTGAGGATCACAGTTCAAAGCCAGCCTGGGCAGCAAAGTCCATGAGACTCTTTAATCACCAGAAAACCTGAAGTGGCACTGTGGCTCAAGTGATAGAGTGCTAGCCTTGAGCTGAAGAGCTCAGGGACAGTGCCCGGGCCCAGAGTTCAAGCTCCACGACCACCACCACCAAGAACAACAGGATACCAAGCAACTGTTGTGGCTCCAGACTTTGCTTCTGCCTGCTGCCATTTTTTTTGCCTTATGTGTGCACTGCTCTGTGACCTCGAACCCCAAGCCCTTCCCACTTTACAGACCTCCATGCTTCCGCTATGCTCCCTCTCTCTCAGCCACCATTTCTTGTTCTCAACTCTCTAAAGGAGACTCTGACCTCCAGCCTTGCTTCATATGAGTGCTGGGCCTCTTCAGTGAGGCTTAGAGCTTTGCGTCAGCTCCGCCCCGCATGTGAGACTGGCCTCCCAGGTGCCTAGCCACGACTCAAGGCCTAAATAAGCTGCATGGAGGGGCATGGCAGAGAACACTGGCAAACACAACAGCACCCACCAAGCTGGACTGGAGTCAGAGCCCTGCATGCAGAGGGTGCTGGGGGGGGGGTGGCAGTGTGAGGGTCTGTGGCATTTGGGTTTGTGTGAGATTTGTTCCAACTGTGGCCTTCTACATCTGAAGGTGCTGTCAGTCACCCTAAGCTTTCCCAGCCACACAGCTAAGCCCACGTTCAAGCACACTTCACAGCAGAAGCCATTTTTGTTACACTTCCAGGTTTACTGGATAAAGGAAAAGCTGGGTTTCAAGTCAAGCTGTACCCATTAAGTAACACTACAGCTGAGCACGAGAAGATCCGTGGTTTTGTGGTTAAGAATGTGTGTGTTGAACAGGACTGCCCGCATCCTCTTGGGTGTCCGAGCTGTCTGCTGTGGCAACCTTCCTTACACTAGGACACGACTGCGAGCAGCAAACCATAGCGCGCAGTGAGGGGAGAGCCGTGTTGGCACCTAGTGAACTTCAGAGGTTTTAACTTAAACCTGCTCTTTCTCTTGGTGTTCAGACGTCAGGAAAAGGGTCTGGTCACAACTTCTAGGATGCCTGAGAACATTTTATACAAGGCAACTTGAGTCTTAGTTATGGCGGAAGTGCAAACCTGGTACTTGGATCTTCCCAACTTTAACCTTGGGTCTGAGAGTGGCCTTTACCTGGATGAGGCGAATGTGTGCCTTAGGCACCATGCATGGGGGCTGGCCCCAAGGTCTTCCTGTTTGGGGATGTCTTCAGAAGCCACACGGACAGTGTAGTTGGAGCGTTCATCCACCTCCACCTCCCAGTAGTGGCGCCCTCGGACAGGGATTAGATTTCCCATGACGGCGACACACCTGGTTTTACAAAGTGGAAGCATGGCCCAGGGCTTCCTCCCCCACCCCTTGTTTCCTGCCACACTTCACTGTGAACTTTCTGAAATGCAAATCTCATCCTGCACTAAATCTTCCAACAGTCCTCTCCTCCTTGACTTTGTCCTCCATCCCCCCATTTCCTCCATGGCCCGCCCTCTGCTGCAGCCTGGTGAGATTCCTTGTACTATTAACTGACTCCTGACCCTCCCATCCCGTCCAGAGGGCCCACCCTCCCAGAGGTCACCTTCAGACCTCCCCTGCCTGCACCGGCCTCAGCCTTCCCACCAGCTATGTCTGTCCATCTGCTTTTCCCTCTGTGACAGTGGGGTTAGGGAGGTCTCCAGAACGTTCTCAAGGGCCATGCGTTATGCACCTGCTGAACCGGGTCTGGCTGGGTGGTGGCTCCCTGGCTGAGGTTTTCCTTTCGCTTCGAACCACCGTCAGCCCGTCCTCAGCAATGGTCAGCGCGGGATGGCAGGTGTCCTTGTTCAGGTGGAAGACGCTGCCTGTGGGGAAGGAACATGGGGGAACCCTGGGCAGTCACTCTGTTTCCCTGCCTGGACTTGCAGCCCTCACATTGGCGCAGGTCCCAGGCATGGTAGCCTCGTTCCCCACCCCAGAAGACTCAATGGATAGCATGGAGCTCCGCAGTTGACAAGCTTTGTCTCTTTCAGTCCTCACAACTGTCCTTAAAATAGGATATTTCCATTTCCATTTTATAGATGAGGAAACTGAGGCAGAGATGGCTAAGAAATTGGCTGGGAAGACACAGTACTCAGTCTGAGCTCTGCCTCTGACTTCAGAGGCCCGGCTCTTCCTTGTGAGCTGTAAATGCCAAACCTAGGCCACTAAACGATCAACTTTACATCTATTAGCAAAATTCAACATCCAACTCACAGCTAGAGCAGCTGGGGAGAGGAAGGATTAAAATGAAGCCCAGGAGAAAGTGTACAGCTGCTTGGGAAGGGAGCACAGGAAATCAAGGCTCAAGGACAGCCCAGGCACAAGTTAGTGAGAGACCTCATCTCAAAGACAAGCCAGTCTCGGTGGTTCATGCCATGCCTGTAATCCCAGCTATGCGAGAGGCAGAGATAGAAGGATTAGGAAGCTGTCCTGGGCGAAAAGCTTGAAACTATAACAATAAAGTGAAAAGAGCCGAGGGCATGGCTCAAGGCATGAAGCCTTGAGGTTCTTTTTTATTTTATTTTATTTATTTATTTATTTATTTTGCCAGTCCTGGGCCTTGGAATCAGGGCCTGAGCACTGTCCCTGGCTTCTTTTTTGCTCAAGGCTAGCACTCTGCCTCTTGAGCCACAGCACCACTTCTGGCCATTTTCTGTATATGTGGTGCTGGGGAATCGAACCCAGGGCCTCATGTATATGAGGCAGGCACTCTTGCCACTAGGCCATATCCCCAGCCCCTTGAGGTTCTTTTTTAAAAGGTGATCCTGAATAGATGTAATAGAACGACACAGTACTGGTACTCCATTGTTTCTTAGTTCCTGCTCTACCACCTCAGGCGGCTGTGCCTTGCCTGTGAGTGTGGAGGGAATATAAATGTGGGCTCGTCTCAGGCGGCTTTTCCTGGCTTTCGAGTGCGGAATGCCACAATGTCCCTCAGTGAAAGAGCCCAGCATGAAGAGGGTGCTGTCCATTGAGCACTGGCCAAGCTCAGGCTGAGCCCCTACTTCCGCTGCTTCCCCCGGAAGTTCCCCACTCCAGCAGCCTGAGGTGGGTTTGCTGGGAGAGAGGTGGGGGAGCACCTGGTCTCGGCACCAGAGCGCTCAGCACAGAGCCTGGGGTGGCGGACTCTGGGGATGTGTGGGTACTCCTAGAGAGATCTCTGCTAACTCAGGGCTTCTCTGGCATGCTGCCAGAGCTGTGAACGGCACCTGCGGACAAGGTGAGTGGAGGGGAGGCCAGATGGGGGCCACATTGGCCTCTAGCAGGGGATGCTTGGGCATGGGTCTTCCTGAGGATTTCCTAAAGATCCCTCAAGGGAAGGATTTGCTTGTGAGACAGCAGGGGCTTGGGGGGCAGTGAAAAGGGGGACCAGGACACCAAGGACAGCTACAGCCTGTAGTCCATCCCTCTGCTTCTGCCCCACAGCACTGGGTCTGCCACCAGTGGCCCCTTCGGGTAGGAGGAGGGGTGTGGCCAGGGCACAGACCTGTCGTGTGGACCATGGCGGGTTGGCTCCTGGCACTGGGGCCTCCCACGTTCAGGGCCCGCACGTAGATGGTATAGCACTGCCCGGGCAGTAGCTGTAACAGAGACTCGCAGGTTGGGATGCCCACAACCGACCTGGGGAGGAAAAAGCCATAGGCAGTGAGGGACTGGGCACCGTGGCCCGCCAGTGAGGACTTTTGCTTTTCCTTCAGCAGTGGGTACGGTGCACAGCTTCCAGGGACCCCGACATCTGGAGCCTCTGATGACCCCATTGTTCTGGGCTGGCACCATATGTCAGGTGCTTCTCAAGCCTCAGCCTAGATTGCAAAGGCAACTTGAGCCATGACAGTGGTCAGAGCCACTGGACATCCTGCCCCACTCCTGAGGATCTTGAGAAGGAGAAACCTGGGTGAGCTTCACTGTGGCTGGGGATACAGGGATCCTACCAGCAGATGGGGATGGGAGTGGGTGTTGATCGCCAGGTTCCACTTTGCACTTGAAAAACCAGAGCCCTAACAGTCAACTCC
The DNA here is from genome assembly GCF_023159225.1 of Perognathus longimembris pacificus. Lineage (NCBI taxonomy): Eukaryota > Metazoa > Chordata > Mammalia > Rodentia > Heteromyidae > Perognathus > Perognathus longimembris. Next base: position 28,342,635 of record NC_063180.1, read on the forward strand.
GAACCCTCCTGTTTCACCAGCACCAGGGAGATAAGGCTGTCCCAGTGCAGTGGCGCCTGGCGGATAAGGGTGGATCTGGACCTACAAGCCCTGTGTGTGAGGGCCTCCCTCTGCAACCAGGGGTGACCACTTTTTCACACTTCACTTTTTCACATTCAACTTTCTATGGAGGTTCCTTCCCCGTCTGGGCGATATTGGGGAGCAGGGCTTTGCATGCTACGCTTGGCAGCATGGCCCATTCTCCACCACTGAGCCACCCCAGCTCCAGGAAAACCAGCATGATTGAAAGTACCACGTCAGCCCTCTCAGAGGCTCCTGCAGCGCAGACGAGTAGGTGAGCCTTGAAAGTGGTGCAGGGGGCCTGGCGTAAGCAGTAGAAGGCCTGCCTTGTCTGTGCAAGGCCTTGAGTTCAAACATCAGGAAAAAGTGTCAGTGTGACCTAGTGTAGCTTTTCTGCTTTGAACAATCGTAAGTAAATGTTTCTTCTGTATCAGGTGTGTACATCTGGTGTATTAAAAACCATCAGCCCAGCATGGCGGTACACAGCTGGACTCCTGGCCCTTGGGAGGTGGAAGCAGGAGGGTTGAGTTTGGGGTCAGCCTGGACTACATAGTGAGACTCTGATTAAAAAAGCCAGGTGCTGGTGGCTCACGCCTCTAATCCTAGTTCCTCAGGAGGCTGAGATCTGAGGATCATGGTTTGAAACCATCCTGGGCAGAAAAGTCAGTGAGACTCTTATCTCCATAAACTATTCAGAAAAAGTGGGAAGTGGTACTGTGGCTCAAGTAGTAGAGTGCTTGCCTTGAGCACAAAGAGGCTCAGGGACAGCGCTCAGGCCCAGAGTTCAAGCCCCAGGACCGGCCATAAAAAATTAAGTAAATAAAAATAAAGGAAAGGAAGAATGTCACCCAGCTCTTCCTGTCCCTTCAATGCTGTGCCTGGACGCCAGTGACTCCCGCACCCCCACTGCTGGGAAGAGGCCGGTTACCTGTCATGTATGTGGCACGTTCACTGCACGGGCTGGGGCCAGCCTTGTTTTCAGCTATCACCCAGAATTCATATTGGGTATTTGGCTCAAGGTTTCTGACTGAGCAATACGTTTCTTTGACTGTCACTGTAAATTCTGGGGAAGAAATTAGGAAGAGAAGAATTTAACCCTAAGAATAATCCTAGTGTCTCCAATTCCCCATGCAAATCTCACTACAGCAGAAGGTGTGGCCCCCGCCCTATACTGCCCTATACTGCCACTCTGCAGTAGGGCTCCATCTAGAGTGTCCTTTCCTCACCTCACTATTGCTTGAAGCCAGGCTTCCTAGGTGACACACCGGAAAGATGGGGCTGGGGAAGCCATTCGGCTTCTTAATGACTAGAGGTGGATTGTCCTTGCCCTCAACCCCATGCCAGTCAGTACCCTGGGAAAGATGGGCCACAGTGGAGCAAGAGGCCATCCCCGAGTCTTCCTACATCTGGGCATGGACCCCTTCACCCCTCAGGGGTCTGCACACATACCAGGACAGAAGAATCCGGTCATGCGGGGACTCCTTATCCAGAGACCCACCCAGGAGGGACTGCACTGAGGACAACTCTGACACTCACCCCCGGACCTCACCAGACTGGCTCCCACTTGCCCTGCAGGCTCTGCCTGCCACACTCCCCTGCCTGCACCTCGCCACCCTGTAGTGTCTTCAGGTCCCCACAGCCACCGTGCAGACCTCCCTTCCCCACGTGATCCTCCTGGGGCAGGCCATTCGCACAGGCCGGTAGCACAGCTGGTAGCACTCCACCGTGTCATCGGAGTACAAGCTCCAGCACACCCGGATAGAGGAGTCTCTGGCCAAGTTGGGGACCTGCCGATTTATCACTGGAGCAGAGGGAGCTAGAGAGAGAGAAGAGAGAAAAGAACAAGAACATGTGAGGAGCCGTAAGTAGAGGCATGGGGGTGGAGTGGCCTTCCATAGGGCACATGCAGATGGGCAGTCTCGGGCTGGAATAGGTGCCAAAAAGAAGACATTATTGCCAGGCCCCAGGGATACTGGGGGCATCCAGTGACCATCTGCCATGTCAAAATAAAAAGGGATGGTGGGGGCC